>NC_044905.1:77884918-78208221 GCF_001633185.2 Quercus lobata
CAAATAAAAAAAAAAAAAAAACTTTTATTGACCAATAAAATGTATTAAAAAAATAATAAAAATGTCCCTACTTGTAAAAAAAAAAATTAGGTATTTTTATTGGTCAATAAAATCTATTAAAAAAGTCATATTGTATCTTAAAATGTAGTATAGTGCACAATAACAGTGCACACAACTTGATAGGATAAGATTGTACAGTATATATTGCATTGTGTAGTCTTGTTCACAAGGCCTAAGCTAAGCTGGCCCCCACATGACCACACACTAATTAATAAGTTATCATATTTTTTTTTAATGCAAACTCATACTTTATCAATTATTATAAATTATCACATCAATTAATTATTTGATGTATATTATATTAACTCATATATATATATATATATATATATATATAACCGAAACTTTTGAAGTTTTCACAATTTTTCACATCACCACTATTTTCTCTTTTTATTTTTATTTTAGATTCTTTTTAATTTAGGTTTTATATCTTATATATTTATTATTTCTCTATAACGTATAATTATCTTATCAATTGTTACAATAATTTAGTTTAAGTAAAACTCTATTAGATATATATTTTAAGAACTTGAAAATTCCACTTCAACTAAAATTCTATAACAAAAATTTCAACAAATATAAGCCCATACTTTTTTTATTTAAGTATTTTTTTTTCATGTATTATATATATATATATATTTTTTTTTTTTTGAGAAACTTTCACGTATTATTATTATTATTATATATAAAACTAAAACTTAACTTCCAAAATTTTTCACATCAGCACAATATTAAAAAAAAAAACATAAACCCAAAAAAAAAAAAACTTTTCTAAAACTAATATATATATATATATAAATAAATAAAAAGAAACGTTGGTTAAAGCTCCATATCATAAAAATTCTATGATTAAAACTCTACTTCCTACTACAAGTCTACAATACCCAATCAAAGCCTACTCTATGCTATTTTAATTTAATGTTTAATTAAAATTTTAAGGAAGTTTAAGGAAATAGGTTTATGAAGTATTTCATTTTAACACGTTGTGGACACATGATAATAAAATACAAAGAGTTTGTTTCATGTACGGAACAACAAAGACAAGGATCATGGTTATATACAAAGACAAGGATCATGGTTATATTTCTCTGTTGTATAGTCACACACACATATATATTTTTATAATTTTTAAACTCTTAATCTTTTGATTATTTTCAATAGTTATAGGTTTATAGTCATGAACTATTCTTTAATATTTTTCGTAAGTCATTGCACATTCAAACAATGACTTCTTTATCAAATTGTAACACAAATTGAAGTTATACAAGAGCAATTCATGCAATAATGTAGTTTCTTAATCAATTTAAAATTTTATAAAATCATTTTAGTTTACCACACAAATAAGTAGGTTCTCGTGCATAGCACGGGTTAGCGACTACTTTGTATTATAGTGATACTAATTTATTGAACCAGGTAATAAATTAATTTTATTTTGTACAAATTTAGATTTTAAAGTTAAAAAAAGAATCTACTTAAATGTGCTATTGTTTTGTGGTAAATGTGCTATTGTATTGTGCACAGATTGTATCCCCAGATGTGATCAGAGATGCCAATTACATAACCGGAAGAGAGTGTGCATGAGAGCCTGCATGACATGCTGTGACCGCTGCAAGTGTGTTCCACCAGGAACATTTGGTAACAGGGAAAAATGTGGCAAGTGCTACACCGAAATGACCACTCACGGCAACAAATACAAGTGTCCTTGAATGGCCTATATCACTTGGATGGTTGTATTGCCTAGATCTGTAATAAGTATTGAGAAGAGGGTGAAAACATTTGGTTTTCCACGCAGTGTCCTTTTTACTAGCTAGCTACTTCCTGAAGCAATAAATTGTGCATATAGTGCGAGGCCAAGAATTGTTTTGTGGTGTTTAATACATTTTCCCATTTTGCTATATTTCAGATATTACATTAAAAAAAGTATTATTTCTAAGTGGTTTTTAATGTCCTTTCTACTTCATGCATGCAAATATTTACTGGTTCTATAAGAAATATAAAACTTGTAATCCTGCTCATTAAACAAGTATGCTGCTATCCCTTTTTTTGGTTGTTGAGAAACACGAATGTTGCTATCCAGTCGCCATATATGGCTTGCAAGAAATTGTTATGTACCAAAATACGAGACTCAGAGGGGAATAGAGTTAAATAAAAAGTTAAAGAAGGAAAAGAAAATCAGTGCCCAACACATTACCAAAGAGCACCTTGAATCGGTGCATTCAAATAAGTGTACGTTTGGATTCAGCTGAAAGCGTTTGTGTCTAGCAAATTTTTTTTTTTTTTTTTCATGCGTTTTAGGGACAAATTTTTTCAGTTACGGTTACTGTTTATGAACAGTAACAGCAATATTTGACTTATCAAGCAATTTTCAGCCACATCAGTGGGTCCCGTGCATTGTTCATGGGACCCATAAACCTCACTTTTCAACAATTTTTTATTAAAAATGGATCCCACGGTATTATTTACATATTTAAAAATTATTTTGCTACAGTGTTTTTCAGTTTTCAATTTTCAGCTGTATCCAAACGGAATTGACCTTTTGCTTGTAAGTCAGATGTTCGTATAGCAGTCAAAGATCTATAAGAGAGAGAGAGACCATAAAACAACTTTTCATCCAAAGTTAAGTCTATATGTTGTGGTCCAAGTATATTTCCCCCTCACTCCCTCCGCACCATCTACCTATAAGAAAAGAAATCATTAATTTTATAGGTTGTATATGACTCTATGATCTCATTCAAACATGTATACCTAAAACATGGTATTTGAGACGGGTGTGTTGTTTCTAGAGTGTTTTTGCAAAACGTTCGTTAGGTAAGTTTTTGGGTACCATGTGATAGGTGTGATGTTTATTTGGGGACTAAGGAGAGAGAATTAATCCGATAACCGATGAATTATTAAGTTATTAGGTGAGTACTTTGATAATTATATAAGTTCTTAAATATTGTGTATGTTTGCTTTGTAGAATATAGCTTGAATTAGGAGTCCAACTCCTTGTTGGATTTGGATAAGAAAGAATCTTATTCCTTTTGAGTTATTGTTGTTTAAAGTTATCAAACTCTATTATAAGTCTTGTTTACTACTTGATTTGGAATTCCTTTTGGAATAGGAGTGATTCTCCTTTTGTATTGTGTGGAAAAAAGTCTAGTCCTTCTTGGTTTTGAACATACTAGCCGACTAAAGTCTCCCATATAAGTAAAGTGCTATTGTGGCAAATTTAGAGTGTGGGTGTGAGAAAAATAGGCTCTCTTTTGTTTTGTTCTTTGATATTTGTAGGTTGCAATTTGGAATAGTGAGAGAGGTTTGTTGCCCCTTGGTTTCGGTTCTGCGGTTTGGAGATTTGCTTCTCTTGGTGTGTTACAACTTTTGGATTTGATTTGTGGCTCTCTTTTTGGTTTGTGTGCAATTGGTATTTGGTATTTGTGAACCTTTGGTTTTGTATTTGTGAGAGAGAGCTATTTGGGATTTGGGTTTGTGGGAGTGCCTCAACACAAATTTGTATTATTCCAAATTTGTTATAGTGAAATTTGTTTGTTGTTGCTTGTGAATGTAGGCTATTGCCGAACCACGTAATTCTTGGTGTTTTGTGTCCATTTTCTTTTTGATTAATTTTCTTCATTTCTATTGATTAGTTTGGAGATCTTTCTCAAGCCTAAAATATTTTCACAATTAATATTGGTAATTTGAGCTTCCGTTATTTTACAACATGTTTCTTAAAAAAATGATAATTGTTTGACATTATTTAAAATAGTATGTTATGTATAGTATAATTTGCTCTATCCTATCCCTTAAAAGTTATCTTAACTTTTAAGTGGAGTTTGTGATATGCTTGTTTTATAATTTCATTTCCTCTCCCTTATTTGTATTTGTATTTGGATCAATTTTTTAAACCTTTCAACTTTTTAGCTTTTCAACTTTCCCTCATATTAAAGGTGCATTGCACCGTGCTACTATTACACTGAATCCAAATCCACATAAACCATAATTTCGTTAATACTCCCTCTCAAATTTAAGGTAGAATCTTAATAATGCCTTAAGTTTGAAATACAAGATCATGAAAATGCCTCAATAATGCTTTGCAGGTCGATGACCATAAATGACTGTATTGAATGGAAATTGGATTGGGTAAAACAAAGGAGAAAGAATCATGAAAATTGCTAGTGATCGCAATGAATAATGAGAATAAATGAATGTTGAAAAATGACCATAAAGGCTTAAAAATGGTTGCATGAGTGACTAAGAAGGGGCTGTTATGGCCTAAGGACGGCTACACTGATGGCTTAAGGAATATCTAAAAGGGAATGTCATGATAAGACACGTGTGAGTGATGAGTTGGTGAATTTTGCATTGATTAGGCCAAAAAATAGGCTGATTTGTGTGACTTGGATGCCTCATATGAGAAAATTGACCTCTGAAATTGTAATCTATACAAAAAAGTGAAAAAACAGAAAGGATACATAATATTGGAAAAACGTCAACCCTAATATTGGTCAAAGTAGACAAAGTCAATAGTCTGGTTCATTGGGGGCGAAGGCAACCCCTATAATAGTAGGAAGAAATAGGTCTCACACTGCCTCATTTAAGAGCTGGCCCCCCTATGAGAAAAACTTGGCCCCTCCTCCAATACGTAGCCAAAAAAATGCCCCACCCCAAATTCCTACTTTTCCTTTCCTTCTCGAAGACATGCCAACGATATCCCACTTTTTTTTTCTTGAGTGCTGCCATATCCCATAGCTATTCAAAGACACTGGTGTGGGAATTATCATTAGAGAGTAGAGAGACTGTGAGGGTACAATATTAGACTATTAGTAGGAATGAAATTGATTTTGAATTTATTTTTGACCATAGTATTCTAATTTGGTTGAATTTAACTGCTATTTATTTTATAGTTACTTATGGTGACTTTGTTATATTTAATTTCTATAAATATTATTTCTTGTAAATGTAGTCTAGTTTTGGTTAGATTTAATGATTTTTTTCTAAAGCTAATGCAGGAAGACATGTATATATGTATATGTGTCATACTTTGTATTTTTCTTGAATTGCAAATCAACATGATAATATTACCTCGGCCCCCCAACCAAAAATGTCTAGCTATGCCACTGTGGATCTGTAATTTGATTCCAAAGATCTAGTTCGAGGTCTTAACTCGGTCATGTAGACTCAAGCTAATGTTGACAAGGCAGTGAAGTGGTTGAGTGTTGACGTGGTGGCTAATATGGTTGACCTAGAATGTGACATGTGGTTGTGGCTCCTTGGCGGGTGAGACTATAAAATATTGTAGAGAAGTAGAAGTAAGGGAGAATGAGAATGCAAGGTGTAGGGGTAAAATTCCCAAAGTCAACAATGGGCCTTGGGCCCCGCACGGAGCCCAACCATGACCAAAAGGGGAAAGGGGGACCAAAAGACTTCCAACCCAATCCTGTTGAGCCCAGCTTATTTAAAAAGACGTCTGAGGAGGAATGTCTCCTCGGACACACAAATACGAGCCCAATGTGCGCCCCATCCATAGTGAAGAACCATCCCAAACAAACGTGGGTAGTAGGATGAGCCTCACATAGCAGGAAAAAAGAGGAAAACGTAAGACGTCCAAGGAGAAACCACAACTGCCACATTAAATGCAAGGAAGCTACTTTTTCAGCCGCATTAATGTGAAGAAGACAGGCGAATAGTGTTACATTGGCCAATGCAACTCACAGAAAGATAAGGTGGATGTCCGATGGGACAAGCACTCAAGTGAAAGTCCAGATGGTTAACAAGTGTAAAGCTCTTATCAATTTAAGGAGGCTATATAAGAGAAGGAAATCCCCATGAAGAAGGGATCGGAAAATTTAGAGGGAAAAAAGAGAGAGAGAGATTAAAGAATTCTGTAGTCTTTAATTAGAGCAAGAAGTGCATTCATATGTCTCCTCGGACCGGTATCCTGTGAACATAAATGAAATATTCTCACGTTCAGACTGTTGCATGGCATACAACTAATTAACGTTCACTTCGTTCAGCCCTAGTTCTGTAACCCGCTCTCTACAAATTCATTGTCTAGGGTCTTTTGGGCCAGAACCACTTACTTGCTGGGCTTGGGCCCCAAAAACTGCCCCTACAATTGACGCCGTCTGTGGGAAGAACTTGTGTCTCGACAAGTGAAACTGTAAGAAATGGAAGGATCAGGTCCGCGCCAAACCGGACGTGCAGATTCCCAACGGCAGGACAATTTTTTGAATCTCGAACGAGAGAAAGACCAATATAAGCAACGAGAGGGCAGTGTGAAAACCTCTCACACGAGTAGAAGCCGCTCGAAAGGGAAATTTCATGCATCCCACAAGCAAAACGATCGAAAGGCTCTACAGCAAGAGATTGATGATTTGAAGAAGAAGCTGCGCCGAGCGCAGCGAAAACGTCCTTCACCCGGCTCAGACACTAGCAGTGATGAGGATAATGAATACAGGCGGAGATCAAGAACCCCTTCAAGCGAGACTTTTTCCTATGAGGAAGAGCGGTCTCGCAAACGCGGCCACAAAAGCCCATCTTACCAAGGCCTGGCCAACGATGCCATGCGCAAGGCTCTGGATCGTATCTCCCAGTTGCCTTTCATGCATAGAATAGAGAGGGCAGAGTTTCCTCGGCGGTTCCATCAACCAACGTTTGTCATATACAATGGTCAGACTGACCCAGTAGAGCATGTAAGCCAATTTAATCAGAGGATGGCCGTCCATTCCAGGGATGAGGCGTTAATGTGTAAGGTGTTTCCGTCCAGCTTGGGACCTATGGCGATGAGATGGTTTGATGCCCTCAAGCCGAATTCCATAGATTCCTTTAAACAGCTGACACAGGCTTTTGGTTCCTGCTTCATTACTAGCAATAGAGTCCCTTGACCCCTAGATTCCCTCATATCCTTGTCCATGCGGGAAGGGGAGACACTGAAGGCCTACTCAGACAGGTACTAGGAAATGTATAATGAGATAGAAGGAAATTACGATGACGTCGCCATTAGTACGTTTAAAAGGGGTCTGCCGACAGAGCATGGCTTAAGAAAGTCCCTCACTGGGAAGTCAGTCACCAGCGTGCACCAACTCATGGACAGAATTGACAAGTACAAAAGGGTCGAGGAGGACCAGTAGATGGGGAAGGGTAAAGCGAAGGTTGTCCTTCAAGAGAGGGGGGACTTCAGGTCGGACCGCTTTAACGGCAGTAACAGGCTAAGAAGAGACTACGCGGAACAGTCTGGATCCACTGGGGCTTAGGCAGTCCATGCTGTGTTCCGAGAACCATTACACAAGATCCTAGAGAAGGTGAAGTGCGAACCTTTCTTTCAATGGCCGAAAAGGATGGTAGGTGACCCCTCGAAACGTAATCAGAATTTGTATTGCGCATACCACCAAGAGCCAGGTCACACCACCGATGATTGCAGGAATCTGAAAAACCATTTAGACCGGCTTGTTCGAGAAGGGAAGTTGAGGCATCTGTTGCATCGCCCTGAAAGATGGCAGGAACAGTCAAATATCAAAACCAGACAAAGTACATTGAGGCCACCCATTGGCACAATAAATGTCATTCTTGCCGCACTTGGAAGGACCGGTTCCAGCCTTTTCAGAGTAATGTCAGTGGGCAGGTTCCCGACTGAGCCGGACGACAGGGAATCCAAGAGAGCTAGAGTGATTGCCACGCCCTTAATCGGGTTCTCGGAGGAGGACAAATAAGGAACCCTTCAACCCCACGATGATGCCCTAGTCGTCACACTCAGAATTGGAGGTTATGACGTGAAAAGGGTGTTAGTTGATCAAGGCAGCGCCGTGGAAGTAATGTACCCTGACTTGTATAAGGGATTGAACTTGAAGCTAGAAGACCTGTCGCCATACAATTCCCCTCTAGTCAGCTTTGAAGGAAAAACCGTCACCCCGAAAGGCATGATTAGGCTGCTTGTGCAAACAGACTCAGACGTAGTGGAGGTGAACTTCATTGTGGTAGACGTGTACTCCCCCTACACAACTATTGTGGCCCGACCGTGGCTTCATGCACTAGGGGCTGTGCCATCAACCTTGCACCAAAAAGTGAAGTATCTGTCAGGAGGTCAAGTCAAAGAAATAATAGGGAACCAAGGAATGGCTAGGCAATGCATGGTGTTGGCAATCTCACGACGACCAAATGGTGAACCTTCCACTTCAACTGAGAACGGCTTATAGCAATTAATGACCCCGGTTCCAACTGCGGGTGGTGGAGGACCAGCCACGGAGGTGAGCTGTGAGGATCTGTAGAAAGTACTCGTCGGATCAGACCCTGAGAAGTTTTTTCAGATCAGCTCAGAATTACCACCCCAGGAGAAGTCAACACTAATTGATTTTCTCCGACGGAATGTGGACGTATTCGCCTGGGATCCCTATGAGGCCCCCGGGGTTGACTTAGATCTCATCTGTCATCACCTTAATGTTAACCCGGCTATAACGCCTAAGAAGCAACCTCTTCGGCGACTGTCAAAAGAACATGCAGACGCTGTAAGAGAAGAGGTCGCAAAATTGAAAAAAGCAGGGGCTATCAAAGAAGTATTCTACCCCGAATGGTTAGCCAACACAGTCGTGGTAAAAAAGAAGAGCGGGAAATGGCGGGTCTGCGTAGACTTCACGGACCTAAACAAGGCCTGCCCGAAGGATCCTTTCCCCATGCCACGGATAGACCGATTGGTAAACTCGACTGTCGGACACCCCCGAAAGAGTTTTTTGGACGCCTTCTAGGGCTACCATCAGATATCACTGACTGCCAAAGACCAAGAAAAAACTGCTTTTGTCACCCCAGTCGGAAATTATCATTTTAAGATGATGCCCTTCGGCTTGAAAAATGTCGAGTCGACCTACCAAAGGATGATAACTAGGATGTTTGAACAGCAGATCGGTAAGAGCGTTGAAGTGTATATAGATGACATGGTGGTAAAAAGAAAATTGGTGGCCGACCACATCAGAGACCTCGGCGACGTCTTTCAAATTCTAAGAAAGTACAAGCTACGACTGAACGCATCTAAATGTTCATTTGGGGTGGGATCAGGAAAATTCTTAGGCTATATGGTGACCCACAGAGGTATAGAAGTTAACCCTGACCAAATAAGAGCCATTCATAGCTTGCAGCCTCCTCGGAATCCCAAAAAGGTCCAGAAGCTCATCGGCATGATAGCTGCTTTAAACCGTTTCATCTCCTGCTCAGCGGACAAATGCAGGCCTTTCTTCCTCCTATTGCACAAGTGGAAGGGCTTCGAGTGAACTGAGGAGTGTGCTTTAGCTTTCCAACAGCTTAAGGAATACCTCGCCCAACCACTAATTATGTTCAGTCCCGATGCCGACGAGGTATTGTTCGCCTACATTACAGTAACCTCTCATACGGTGAGCTTAGTGCTAATCCGAGAAGACAACGGCACACAGCGACTCGTCTATTACATGAGCAAATCACTGCAGGAGGCAGAGACCCGGTATCTCCCCCTCGAAAAAGCTATCTTGGCCGTCGTACAAGCCACGCGGAAACTCCCCCACTATTTTCAGGCACATACTGTAGTTGT
This sequence comes from Quercus lobata, assembly GCF_001633185.2. Lineage (NCBI taxonomy): Eukaryota > Viridiplantae > Streptophyta > Magnoliopsida > Fagales > Fagaceae > Quercus > Quercus lobata. The sequence goes on from NC_044905.1 coordinate 77,894,508, forward strand.
GCTAACTCAACTTCCGTTGAAATCCGTCCTCCGCAGCGCTGACTACACAGGCAGAATTGCAAAATGGGGAATGATTCTGAGCGCCTTCAACATTAGATACATGCCTCGCACCGCTGTAAAAGGTCAGGTCCTCGCCAATCTAGTAGCTGAATTTGCGGAGCCCACATTAGAAGGAAAGGAAGTGTCGGGATCACTAAGTGCTGATGAGAAACTAATCAGCACAGTCTCTCAACATGAACACAATTGGTGGAAAGCACACATCGACGGTGCAGCGAACCAAAGGGGCTCAGGGGTGGGGCTCGTTCTGGTCTCTCCCGAAGGGATAACCATAGAAAAGTCGTTGAGACTCGGATTCTCAGCCACGAACAACGAAGCCGAGTATGAGGTGCTATTGGAGGGAATGTCGATGATCCAGAAATTGGGTGGAAAATTCGTAAACATGTTCTCGGATTCGAGACTCATCGTGGGACAAGTAAACGGGGAGTTGGAGGCAAAGGATGAAAGAATGCAAGAGTACCTGGTCCGGGCTAAGCACCTGCAAACCTATTTCTATCACTTCCGTTTAACGCATGTACCCAGGAGCGGGAACACCCATGCTGATTCTCTCACAACGCTGGCCACCTCCTCGGCTCAGCCACTTCCTCAAGTTATTTTAGTAGGAGATCTCTACCGCCCAACAACAGAGAAGGCCAACGGAATTCGGGTACACAGCGTCAGGATAGGACATAGCTGGATGGATCCTCTGGTGCTGTTCTTAAAGCACGACACCTTGCCAGACGATAAGGTTGAGGCCGACAAAATCAGGAGGAAAGCTTCTCGATTCTAGTTGTCTGAGGACTCCAAACTTTACAGACGCTCGTTCTTAGGGCCATACCTGCTGTGTGTGCACCCAGAGGCTACTGAACTCATCCTGGAGGAGTTACATGAAGGAATTTGCGGAAGTCATACGGGGGGTAGGTCCCTGTCCCACAAGGCCATAACGCTGGGTTACTGGTGGCCGAGCATGCATAAAGAGGCTCTGGAATATGTGAAGAAGTGCGACCAGTGCCAAAGGTTCGCCCCGAACATACACCAGCCAGGCGGAGAACTTAACCCGCTGTCCAACCCTTGGCCATTCGCACAATGGGGTCTAGACATACTAGGACCATTCCCCAAAGCGACAGGGAACAAGAAATTTCTTCTCGTCGGCACCGATTACTTCACAAAGTGAGTCGAAGCTGAGGCTCTGGCAAACATTAGGGAAGTCGATGTTAAGAAGTTTGTTTGGAAAAATATTATCACTAGGTTCGGGACCCCGCACACCCTGATCTCGGACAACGGCCTCCAGTTTGACAGCAAAGCCTTTAGAAGATACTGTAATGAGCTGGGAATTATCAATCGATACTCCACACTGGCTTACCCAAAGGGTAATGGACAGGCGGAAGCCATCAATAAAACCATAGTGAATGGGCTGAAAAAGAGGTTGGACGACGCGAAAGGGAGGTGGGTTGAAGAGTTAGCCCATGTCTTGGGGACATACCGCACCACACCTCGCAGGTCCACGGGAGAAACCCCCTTTTCAATGACCTACAGAGCCGAGGCTATCATCCCACTAGAGATAAACTTCCCAACACAGAGGACTACTACCTTCAGCCCCATTGCTAATAACAAACTTCTGGAAAAATGCTTGGACCTCATCAAAGAAAGAAGGGAAAGTGCAATGGTCCACCTAGCATACTATCAGCAAAAGCTCAAGCAGGGTTACGACGCCAAGGTGAAGTCAAGGCCATTGGCGCCCGGGGATCTAGTACTGAGGAAGGTCCTGGGCACCGCGAGGAACCCTGCATGGGGAAAACTCGGACCAAACTGGGAAGGCCCATACCGTATCACTTTCGTAGCCGGCATAGGAGCCTACTTTTTGGAAGATTTGGATGAACATGTAGTGCCACGCCCTTGGAATGTAAATAACCTGAAAATGTACTGTTATTAATGAAAGACAATTCTTGACGCCGCATTACTGTACAGCTACTTGGGCTAAGTGTTAAACAGAACCCAAATCCTGCCTGGCTCCTCGGACCACAGGCTTGGGAGAAATTAACCTCGCAGCCATTTTCACTAAGTGTTAAACAGAACCCAAGTCCTGCCTAGCTCCTCGGACTACAAACTTGGAGGAAATTAACCTCATAGCCATTTTCACTAAGTGTTAAACAGAACCCAAGTCCTGCCTGGCTCCTCGGACCACAGACTTGGGGGAAATTAACCTCGTAGCCATTTTCACTAAGTGTTAAACAGAACCCAAGTCCTGCCTGGCTCCTCGGACCACAGACTTGGGGGAAATTAACCTCGCAGCCATTTTCACTAAGTGTTAAACAGAACCCAAGTCCTGTCTGGCTCCTCGGACCACAGACTTGGGGGAAATTAACCTCGCAGCCATTTTCACTAAGTGTTAAATAGAACCCAAGTCCTGCCTGGCTCTTCGGACCACAGACTTGGGGGAAATTAATCTCGAAACCATTTTCACTAAGTGTTAAACAGAACTCAAGTCCTGCCTGACTCCTCGGACCATAGACTTGGGGGAAATTAACCTCGAAACTATTTTCACTTAGTGTTAAACAGAACCCAAGTCCTACCTGGCTCCTCGGACCACAAATTAGGGGAAAATTAATCTCGAAGCCATCTTGTCTAATTATCGACTATCATTTTCTACATATTCATTCACTCATGCTTGGTTTTCAACAGTTAATGGTAGAATAGACATCCATTCATGATGAAAACAGAAGAGAAAGTAAAACAACAAGATTTAAAGGAAAACGACACCTTTCATTAACATCCAAAAGCGATCCTTTTACAAACATTAACAGAACAAAATATGAAGGGTAAAACAAATAAAGTCCTGCACTACTTTCCTAAGTCTGAACCCTGAGTAGGCCCGGGTTGATCATCTGCTGCCCGGGGTCCCGGAACAGCCTCCTTAGCCTGTGCAACAACCTCCCTAATTGAAAGACTGTCCTCGGGTAACTTGTCCTTCACGGCCGGCTGCGCATCCTCAGCTTTAGGCATAGGGGAGTCCGAGGCTAAGGCCTTCGTTGGGAGAGGCTCTTCAAGGGCAACCACGTCGGGAGTCTCACGAATATCCTCCGGAAAAAAGATATTCTCAACTTTCCGGAGATCGGAGTCCGCTGGGACTGCTGCCCGATCTAAGGCTACACCCCAAGACATGGTGATGTAATCCCTGCATACAGCGGCCACCTCCTCGGTCAGCCTGATCTTAGTGTCCCTGACTCCGCGATCATAAGAGGTTGCCACTGCTTTCTCGGCCGCCTCCCTGGCCAGGCGGGCCTCCTCCTTGACCTTCGCAAGCTCGGCCTTGAGATCTGAAACCGCCTGCTTCTCTGTCACGAGTTTTTCCTCGGACTGGCGGAGCTGTTGGCGCAGATCCTCAACCTGCTTAGTGGCGTTTTTAAGGCCGGCCTCCGCGCTCGCATGACCCTTTTTTGCCTCCTTTACTTCACTGCTCAGGCGATCATTTTCCTGCCTAAGGTCGCCAGCAGTCTTCTTGGCAACACTGCAGAACTGAGCCTCACTGTGAAGGTCCTCACGAGCCTTCTTGGCCCATTCCTCAGCAACAAAGATTTGTTGGGTGACCTGCGCCAGAAAAGTAAAGGCCTAATTAAAAGAGAATGACGAATAAATAGATACGTAATAAGAAAACGAGATAGAAGAAGTTTTCACTTACTATAGCCATGTTCCTCTTCAGCGATATGAAAAGGTCTGGTTGTCGAGTATCCCGGAGACCCTTCATATCGCGAGGCAAAAGAAGAGGTTGCTGCAGGGCCTCAGCCAAGAATGGCGCCAGCCCTCGTTGGGATTCCCATAGGGTCGCATTCCAGGAAATTGGGACCGTCCAATTCGAGCTGTGGTGACCATATCTGCTGTTCGCTCCGAATAGCTGCCTCGTCTTGGCTATCAACGGACCTGGTTCTCTTTTCCTTAGGCTCTTTGGTCTCTTTGCCTTTCTTCTGAGGCTTGGCCTTTTCGTGGCCAACCTCGCCCTCCTCCAATTCTTCCACAGGCCTTTTTCGCCTCAAATGAGGCATAGGCTGCAGTGCCGCATCCGATGTGGGAGGAAGAGGAGGAGGAGCCTTGGAGGTAGGCTGTTCCTTCGGGACATCCTTGGAGGACTGCCCCTTGTTCCTGTTGGAAATGAGGCCCTTGAGACCAGACCTTGGTTTCAGATCCATTCCTTCTTCCTCGATCTCTTGGCTGGTATCAATTTATGCAATTACTAAACCAAGATCAGGGGCTGCCGAGGCGCGGTCTAAATCTGAATCAGAGTCCGAGAGCTCTACTGGCCTGGCCGACACCTCTCCCTCCTCAGCGAAATGGAACTGGTCTATCTGATCTTCCCCTAGGACAACTGCTGCAAGAAGAGCACGCTGAGCAGGCAGCTGGACGAGAGGTAAATCTCTCGAAGCGAGAAATCCTGGTATGGAGACGTCGATTCGTGCTAATCGCGGATTGCCAGCCCTGATTGCTTGACTAGCGTCCACTAGAGCACGTGAAAGGGGCTCGTAGTCCAAAATTAGAGGTGCAGCCCGCAATTGCCCGTCTGCACTCACGTAAATTTCAGACCTTAGAAGGAAATTGAGTGCTGGGACGTTGACCAAACTTAGCCGAGGAGTCGTATGCGCATTGTCTGCAAAGCCCAAAGAAAGGGTTACGTTAGTCTGAGGAGGCAAACAAGCGAAATCAAAATTGAAACGAAGAAAAAGAAAGATCAAAACTAAGATCCCTTCCAAGGGATCTAACTCTATGGTGCCCCACCTGGTTTTCCTGCCCTGACCGGGCAGTGAATACCATCGTGCCATGGTCCGGAAAAGATCAAAAGGTCGTCCTTCAAGCCTTTGTTGGACTTGGGAAGGCAAGATATCAACCTCACCTCATCGGACTTGGACTTCAAGTAATATGAGTCACCGAGGCTATGGCATTCATATAGATGAACCACGTTATGCCATGAAAGGCCGAGGTTCATCTGATTGTTCAAGACGTCTATGCACCCCAGAGTCCGGAACATATTCGTGACGCATTGGTGAGGGGCCAACCTATGACCACGCAAATAATCCCTAGTTATCCTCCCCATAGGGATGGTCATTCCTCCTTCCACAAAGGCTATCACTGGAATAGCAACCTGCCCCATCCTTCTCTTGATTAAGACTTCCTCCAAAGAACAATACTCTAAACCTACTTCCGGCGGGATACGGTACTTAGCCCTGAAGCCTTCCATATCGGCTTGGGAATCTACCATTTTCTCAAGCTTACCTATCCCCCTAATCCTAGGTGATGCGAAGACGATTTACTTAAGGAATAACGCTGGAAAAGGCAACGGAAAAGAAATGTGCACTTACGGGTGAAGAACTTGCAGGAAATCTTTAAGGGGACGACTGCGAAGGCTTGAACACTTTGAAAGGGAAAGTACTGGAGTGCTTTGAGTGCTTGTTCAAAAAATGGGGAGGAAATGCCTTTAAAAAAATCTTATATATCCGGGAGAAGCTAGACAGACATACTCCCGCCTAGAGAAATGGAAATGATATCAACCGTTGATCTAGCATCCAACCGTTGGATTAAAAAGATATAAAACCGCTAAAAGCAATAATTAGCGCCTCATGGGTCATTAAACGCCTCCATCATTAATGAGGCACGTGAGAAGCATATCTCCGCACGGGTGAAGCAGGAATCCACAATAAATGATCCTATGAATGTCAAAATCCCGCCTTTCCTCCTTGGACAAGAAAGAAAGAGCCGGAATTTTGAGGGCTATTGTAGGGGTAAAATTCCCAAAGTCAACAATGGGCCTTGGGCCCCACACGGAGCCCAACCATGACCAAAAGGAGAAAGGGGGACCAAAAGACTTCCAGCCCAATCCTGTTGAGCCCAGCTTATTTAAAAAGACGTCCGAGGAGGAATGTCTCCTCGGACACACAAATACGGGCCCAATGTGCGCCCCATCTAGGGGTGTCCACGGGTCGGGCCGGATCGGGTTTGTGCCCAACCCGGACTCGACCCGACATTATCGGGTAGGGAAGATTTCGACCTGCAACCGACCCACCGGAAGTTTCAGATCACCGGGTCGGGTTGCATCGGTTTTCGGGTGTAAATCGGTCGGTTTCGGGTTTTCCGATTCGCTGGTTTTTGGCCGAAATCTGGCCGGATCTTGTCAGATCTGGTCGGATCTAACGAGGGTTGGGCGAGATTCCTTTGGATCTATGAAAATTTGGTTGAGATTTGGCTGAGTTGGAGTCGGGCTTACCGGAGTTTTGGCCGAGTTTGAGTAGATTTGGGTTGGATTCGCCGGAATTAAGCATGTCTGAGTTAGGAAAAGACTAGATCTTGGCCAGATTTAAGCTGATCTAAGTGAAGGAAGCCCAAACGTGGCCGGATCGGAGCTACGAAGCGCTGGATCGTCGCCGGATCTTGGTGATTTTCTGGGTTCTTTGAGTTTTTGTCGGGCGGGTCGGGTGGCTCGGTTCCTTAAGGACGAAACCCGCCACTCGACCCGCCGGAGTCGGTTCTGACGGTTTCAGACCCGTCATCGACCCGTCGGAGGTGTCAACCCGGTCGTGACGGGTCGGTTCCGGTCGGGTTGGTCGGTTCCGGCGGGTTTTCGGTTTGCATGGACACCCCTAGCCCCATCCACAGTGAAGAACCATCCCAAAAAATCGTGGGTAGTAGGATGAGCCTCACACAGCAGGAAAAAAGAGGAAAATGTAAGACGTCCAGGGAGAAACCACAACTGCTGCATTAAATGCAAGGAAGCTACTTTTTCAGCCGCATTAATATGGAGAAGACACGCGAACAGTATTACATTGGCCAATGCAACTCACAGAAAGATAGGTGGATATCCAATGGGACAGACACTCAAGTGAAGGTTCAGATGGTTAACAAGTGTAAGACTCTTATCAATTTAAGGAGGCTATATAAGAGAAGGAAATCCCCATGAAGAAAGGATCGGAAAATTTAGAGGGAAAAAAGAGAGAGAGAGAGATTAAAGAATTCTGTAGTCTTTAATCAGAGCAAGAGGTGCATTCATACGTCTCCTCGGACCGGTATCCTGTGAACATAAATGAAATATTCTCACGTTCAGACTGTTGCATGGCATACAACTAATTAACGTTCACTTCGTCCAACTCTAGTTCTGTAACCCGCTCTCTACAAATTCATTGTTTAGGGTCTTTTGGGCCAGAACCACTTACTTGCTGGGCCTGGGCCCCAAAAACTGCCCCTACACAAGGATTATGTGGTTCAAATTAATTGCCTAAGTGTGCGTTTGGGAAGCGCGTTTGCGTTTCCCAAACGCACGTTTTGCGTTTTCAATTCATTTTTTTTTGGCACGCGTTTCAGGCCAATTTTTTACTGTTCATTCACTGTTGCGGCTACTGTTCATGAACAGTAGCCGCAATATTTGACTTTTCCTGTGAACAGTGCTTGGTGTTCACTGTTCATGGACCCACAAAATTTATTTTTCAGTCACTTTTTTTATTAAAAATGGGTTCCACGATACTATTCACATATTTAAAAATTATTTTGCTACAGTGTTTTTCAGTTTTCAGTTTTCAACTGTATTCAAATGGACCCTAAGTCTACGAGATAAAATCATTTGCAACTACATCTTTACTATATGTTGAATTGTGTATTACAATACAAAATCTTAAATAAGATTATATAAGAATATTACGTTAATCCTAATTGAGCCTGCAATACATTTACATTTATAATTAACAAGCACCACATATATTCCGTGAGAAACCATCAACAGAAGTGCCAATATTCAAACTTTGTTATTATTATCGGGCCAGCAATACTATATACATTCCAAAGGCTTGCTTCTACTTTTGTCATATGGCTTGCTTGCTCCATATTGGCTGTTTCTGCACAGCATGTAGGCACTCCTGGTCTTTCACCAGTACTCTAATGCACCGTTTCCATCAATGCTGATTGGTTTTGTGGGTGTTGCCATTTCATTCTTTGTCCTCAAAGAAATCGCTTAGGGTCCTCCTGTCCTCGCTCTTCAGATATCCTTGATGGTGTGTTGAGGTCACTAGATTGTATCAATATAATATTATGTTTGATTTCATGTCTGTATTAGTGTAATATGTTTATCGCACTTGATTCAAAATTTTATTGTTTCACTTCTGTTACTATTATAATATTATATTAAAATTTCACTCTTGATCGTCCTATATATAAATACAAACAGATGATTATGCTATAAGCGAATATTCGAATTCTCATTTTAAGGAAGAACTTGGTCATGTACTAGAATGCCTTGTGCAGGACAATCCAAAACGAAATATTGTGAACTAGGAAAATAAAAGCTTTATATATATGCATGTGGCTAGCTAGTAGCTATGATTGAACAGACCACAAATTAGCTTTTATTTATATATATATATATATATATATATATATATATATATATATATACAGAGGGTCATGCTAACAAGTGCCCTATTTTAGGAAAGTTTTGACATCACTTTTATGGGAAATGAAAAAAGTTGTCAAAATATTAATTGTTTTTTTTTTTTTTCTCATAAAAACTTTATTTAACTGGATTCTTAATAAGTGCCCTAAGGGCACTCGTTAGCATTTCTCATATATACAAAAGAACTCATTCGGTTTTCAACAAATATCCTAATCAGGTCAATCATATGCAGTGAGATAGCTGTGAATGGGTATTTGATGAACCTTTGAACTTCATTTGGAACCGATCACCAAAAAACACTCAGGCAAGCATTTTTTTTATTTATTTAATTTTTAAAACATGTTTGGTTGTCGAGATCTAGAATTCAAACTTTACGTAAAAAGAAAAAAAAAATTAATATATTAGTCTAATGATAAGAGCAATCATCATAGCAATGGATGTCATAATTTTTTTGATGATTTTTTTTTTTTTTTGGATGAATGCAATGGACGTCATAATTAAGTTTAAATTCTATTGTATATATATATATATATATATATATATATATATATATAACATGTTTTGTTGACAAGTCATCATTATATCACTTTTTTTTTACTATCCTATATTTAAATTTATTTTCACAGATCATATTTAAGATAAATAAGTTTACTTCAATTTTTATATATTAAATACGTACCTTATATATTTATTAAACACCTTAATACAGTATATAAATTTGTTTTTAATTATGAAAGTTAAAACTATTAGATAATGTTATTGTTAACTTTTGCATTACAAGATACAATATAAAAAGTGTAAAACTTAAGTACAATTCTCTATGATTGGTTAGCTATGATTGGTTAGCTCGTTTCCCGACGGGTAGAATCACTCATTTGAACTGCTACACATTGGACCACAGACCATTATTATTAGCTCTTGATCCAAACGGGGAGAAACAGAAGTGGAAGCGAAAGCCATTCCGGTTCGAAGCTATGTGGGTCACTAATCCGGAATGTGGGAATACGGTCTCTAGAGCTTGGTCTCATCAGTGTGCAAATGGGACTCCTATGTTTAACGTGGCTAGTAAGTTGAAAAGGTGCAAAAAGCACTTAAAGAAGTGGAGCAAGTCACATTTCGGCAATGTTAAACTCCAAATCCAGCAGAAAAAAGAATTGTTATGGCAAGCAGAGGAAAGAATGGTCAGGGAGAATAATCATGAAGAGGTGCTGCAGTTGAAGTCAGAATTGAATGTCTTGCTTGATAGGGAAGAACAAATGTGGCATCAAAGATCTCGGGTTCAATGGATTAAAAGTGGTGACAAGAACACTAGATTTTTTCATGGGATAGCAACTAATAGGAAGCGAAGAAATTTTATTAAAGGGTTACGTGATGCTGAGGGTGTTTGGGTATCTGAGGAAGCTGCATTTACAAAAATTTTGGTTGATTTCTATGGTGAACTTTTCACAACATCTAACCCGCAAAATTTAGAGTTTGTTTTGGAGGGGATTCAAGAAGTTGTTTCCAGTGATATGAATTCAAAACTCACAGCTCCATACAAGGCTGAGGAGGTTGAATTCGCAATAAAAGAAATGGCTCCTTTGAAAGCTCCTGGCCCGGATGGCATGCCCCCTTTATTTTATCAGACTTATTGGTCAGAAGTTGGTATGGATATTACTCAAGCTGTTTTATCTTGTCTTAATTCTGGCTCTATTTTAAAATCCATAAATCATACGTTTATTACTTTAATTCCAAAAGTAAAAAACCCGGAGAGAGTCTCTGAATTTAGACCAATTAGCTTGTGTAATGTGATTTATAAAGTTGTCAGTAAAGTCATTGCAAATAGGCTTAAACCCCTCCTAAACAGTATCATATCTGAAACCCAGAATGCTTTTATTTCTGATAGATTGATTACTGATAATGTGTTGATTGCCTTTGAATCTCTCCATCACATGAAAACTTCTTGCTCAGGGAAGACAGGTTTTATGGCTCTAAAATTAGATATGAGTAAAGCCTATGATCGGGTGGAGTGGGCTTTTTTGGAGAAAATTTTACTGAAGATGGGTTTTCTGAATTCCTGGGTATCTCTGATCATGGAATGCATTACTACAGTGTCATACTCTATTTTGATAAATGGTGAGCCACAAGGGATGATTGTTCCAACAAGAGGACTAAGACAAGGGGATCCTCTATCCCCTTATCTCTTCCTCTTTTGTGCCGAAGGTCTAAATGCGCTTCTCAGGAGAGCAGCTGATGATGGACAGATTCATGGTTTCTCTATCAGTGGGCGAGGCCCAAAGCTTACTCACCTCTTTTTTGCAGATGATTGCTTACTATTCTGCAGGTCTACACTAGCAGAGTGTGATAAAATAAAGGAGTTGTTAGCAGTGTATGAAGCAGCTTCAGGCCAGATGGTGAACCAGGACAAAACCACTCTCTTCTTCAGTAGCAACACAGATGAAGCAACTCAAGAAGCAATTAAGGGGTCACTTGGTCTTCCGGCTATCCAACATTATGAGAAATATCTGGGTCTACCTTCCTTTATAGGGAGGGGGAAGAAAGCAAGCTTTACCCAAATCAAAGAACGAGTGTGGGCAAAAATGCAAGGGTGGAAGGAAAAGTTACTCTCTCAAGCTGGGAAAGAGGTAATGATTAAGGCAGTAATTCAATCAATCCCGGCTTACTCTATGAGTGTTTTCAAATTGCCGGTCAGTTTATGCAAAGATATTGAAATGATGATTCGTAAATTCTGGTGGAGGAATGGTGAGAGGAAAAAGTTACATTGGGTGAAGTGGAGTACGTTGTGTTCTTCCAAATCTATTGGGGGTATGGGCTTTAGGGATATCCAAGATTTTAATAAGGCAATGCTTGCTAAGCAGGTCTGGAGATTTTTGAATAAGAGGGAATCACTACTATTTAAAGTATTTAGCTCAAAATATTTCCCAACTGGAAATATTTTGGAGGCCAAAATACCTTCGAAATGCTCCTACGCATGGAGAAGCATCTTACAATCCAGGGATATTATTCAAAAAGGGGCGGTGTGGAGAGTTGGTGATGGTCGGTTGATAGATATTTGGAGTCATAATTGGTTGCCGGATGTGGGACAGAGCAGAGTGTTCTCACCTAGGAATGGTGCAAGGGTTGAGAAGGTGTGTGACTTATTTTATCCCAATTCAAAAATATGGGATCCGGGGCTGATTCAACACACTTTCTACCCTTGGGAAGCAGAGAAGATCATGAGGATTCATGTTAGTGCGGTGAATACTGAGGATACGCTGGTTTGGCCATTATCTCCGGATGGAGAATACTCGGTTAAGTCTGCATACAGAATGCTGGTGACGGAAGTTACCAGTGGACTTCCTTCTTCGTCGGGAGAGGCGTGTTCATCACTGTGGAAGCGCATCTGGAAAATTCATGCGCCACAAAGGATCAAGCATTTCATATGGCGTGCGGCAAAGGACTCTCTTCCCACAAAACAGAATCTAGTCCGAAGGCAGATTCCTGTGGACGTGACTTGCTCCTTGTGCGAGGATTACCAGGAAACACTCTTGCATGCTCTATGGCTATGCGACCAAGCCAAGGCAGTCTGGAAATCTGATTCTAGATTTTCAGAGTTGTATCGGAAAGCCCATAGGAGTTTTGTGGATCTACTTGTCTCTGTTTTTTAGCAAGGCTCTGTTTTCTTTGTTGCTCTCTTCTCAACTATTGCCTAGAGCCTTTGGCAGCGTAGGAATAAGCTGCGGGAACGTCAACCCACGTGGCCCATCTAGGAGGTTTATCGTCGAGCAAAAGAGTTGGTGGTGGAGTTCTTCGAGGTTCATCAGCATCCTTTGAATCCAGTGCGCCATGCTCCCCGTGTCAAGTGGTTACCGCCAGCAGAGGGTGGGTATAAAGCAAACTTTGATGCGGCTTTGTTTGATAATAGTGAGCTCGCTGGCATTGGGGTGGTGGTTCGGGTCAGCTCTGGTAACGTTATGGGAGCGCTGAGTCAGAAAATTCCAAAACCCCAGTCTGTGGAGCATGCTGAAGCTCTTGCGGCTTGTAGAGCAGTGATCTTGGTGAAAGAACTTTTGCTCCCCCAAGCGTGTTTTGAAGGTGACTGCCAGCGGGTTATTCAAGCTATCAATGCATGTGGTCCTAGCCGTACTCTTTTTGGCCATATTATTGAAGAGATTCAGTGTTTCAGCTCAGCTTTAGCATATTGTTCTTTTGTCCACGTACGTAGAGAGGGTAATAAACTGGCACATGCCCTAGCTAGAAGAGCAGTGTTATCTGCAGATACTGATGTATGGGTAGAAGAGCTACCCAATGATTTGGATGATGTATTCCAGTCTGATTTAGCTCAATAAATTTACTTACCTCTTTCTCAAAAAAAAAAAAAAGTTCTCTAATTAAATTCAAAGATGAAATTACATCGAATTTACTTATCATTGAAATAGATAATATTGTTTATGTTTTATTGGTCAATGAAACGATGTATTTGAATTTAATTGGAGAATCTAATGTCCAACACCCAAGTAATTTTATCTAAGATTTATCCAATTAGTAAATTAATTAAAACTCAAAAAAAATAAATAAATTCTGTAAATCTAAAATGGTATCAAACCAGCTTCATTTATAAATACCACCCCACCCCACCCCCCCCCCCCCCCCCCCCCCCCCAAAAAAAAAAGAAAGGAAATTAAAAGGCTTCATTTCTTAATATGGACCAAATGGGCATTTGAAAGCAAACCATAAACCCAAAACACACACCCAAAAAAAAGGCTGACTAAGATTGAATTCGTTTTTTCGTTATTCTTCATGTACTTTGGAAGTTAGGAGCGACTTTTCTCCGATTCAGATCGAGGCCTAATTGCCCTTTGACAAACTTAGAAAAAAATAGAAAATGCAAAAATAGAAAACATAGTGCAAATCGAAAAGCATCAAACATGGGAGGTAGCGATGGGATCTTAGGCAACAGGGACATAGAAAGAAGCAAAGCAACTATAGGCAGCAACAGCACAAGAAGAAAATGGCTGAAGAGGCGAGAGACATGGCTTGTGGTTCTGGGTGTCATTCTTCACGCTGTTTACATGCTCAGTATCTTCGATATCTACTTCAAGACCCCCATTGTTCATGGCATGGACCCTGTCACTCCTCGCTTCAATGCCCCAGCCAAGCGCCTCGTGCTACTCGTTGGTACATACCCAAACCCAATTAGAACTTTGCGCACTAAGTGTTTGTTGAATTGTGTCAGTGAAATGTTGCTATGGTTTTTTGGCTTTGTTTAGTGATTTTAGATTACCCAATTAGGAAATGGCATTGAATATGACATGGGTCGGGTTAGGATTGTTTATAGAACGTAATGTAGGTGACTAATTTGAGTTTATGCTATATTTTGTACTAAGGTTGTTCAATATTGTGTATTAAGTTTTGGGATTTTGAGAGTTCCTTTGTATAAATTATTAATCATTACAGGGTTGAAATCCGAAAGTTTCTGTATTGGAGTTGTTTTATCTAATATGAGCAGTCTGAACGGTTAGTATGTCCAAGAGTTGGCGCGCTTGACTTAGATTTTGAAAATGGACTAGTAATAATTCACTGGTTGTTAAGGCTTAGTTAATTGCTAATTTAGATATGCTGTTAGTGTACTACATGTCATAAAATATAGAACTTTTATGAATGGGAAAAAAAATTGCAGCTGATGGTTTGCGTGCCGACAAGTTCTTTGAGCCTGATTCTGAAGGAAATTACAGAGCTCCATTTTTAAGAAGCATTATTAAAGGGAAAGGTCGCTGGGGAGTATCACATGCACGCCCTCCAACAGAGTCGAGACCTGGACATGTTGCTCTAATCGCTGGTTTCTATGAGGATCCAAGTGCAGTTACAAAAGGTGGACTGTCTATCTTCTTGAGCCAAATTAACTCCCGTGCATCTTTCACTTTATATCATTTTTTACACTGAAACATTAATGCATGTAAATCATATTACTGGCTGGTGTCACATTCTGTCCGCTAAAATATTCTATCTTGTACACAGGATGGAAAGCTAATCCAGTTGAATTTGATTCAGTATTTAATAGAAGCCACCATACATTTGCTTTTGGGAGTCCTGACATTGTTCCAATATTCTGCGGTGCTGTGCCACACAGCACATGGAATACCTATCCTCATGAGTATGAAGACTTTGCAACTGGTACATCCTTTGAACATTTTTTTTTTTTTTTTTTTTGATTGGTAAATGTTATAAGCTAACAAGTAAGCGCTCAAAGAGAAAAGAAGTTCAGATGAATTATGCTTATATTGTTAAACGTTAATTGCTATCATCCTCAATTTCATTCAATGCTTTGTCAAATCACTATTGGTTATGCAGATGCATCCTTTTTGGATGAGTGGTCTTTTGATCAATTTCAGAGCCTTTTAAATAGGTCCAATGAAGACTCAAAGTTGAAGGAGTTACTTCTACAGGATAATCTTGTAATATTTCTGCACCTACTTGGTTGTGATTCAAATGGTCATGCTCATAGGCCCTTTTCCTCCATCTATCTCAATAATGTAAAGGTTGTTGACTCTATAGCTGAAAGGGTTTATCATATGGTTGAAGATCATTTCAAGGACAACCGTACGGCATATATATTTACAGCTGATCATGGAATGAGTGACAAAGGTTGGAACTTTTAGAAACTTCCATTTCTTTTCTTGGGATTTTTTTTATTTTTTATTTATTTTTTGCATGCACTCAATGGTTATAATCTAGATTTAAGCAACTTGCATCTTCCATGAGTTGCTCTAGGTTTACACTTCTTCAAAGACATGCATAATCGGTTTGAATAAGATGTTCTCTCTTTTTGTTTGCCTTGAATCAGGCTTTTAATTTTCTGTCCCTAAATCCCTTTTTTTCCCCTACTACTTCAATTTGCTAGATATATTGAAATGAGATGCTGACAAATTTAAGGTTTCACTCACAGGAAGCCATGGAGATGGGCATCCTTCAAACACTGATACTCCCCTTGTTGCTTGGGGAGCTGGTGTTAAAAATCCCAAGCCAATATCAGGCACCAACCATTCTCATTGCAATTTTCGTTTTGTTGATGAACATATTCATGACGCACCGACACCCGTAGAATGGGGCCTTAATGAAATTGAAAGGGTGGATGTCAATCAAGCTGATATTGCACCACTCATGGTTGTACATTTTATTTTTCTTGAATTTTTCTGTTTCAGGCCTGAATCCTCCGGTCTGTCCTTCAGTTTTCTTAGTCTAATGTCCTCATTGGCTTTTCTGGCAGTCCACACTTGTTGGTTTGCCATGCCCTGTTAACTCAGTTGGAAGTCTACCCCTTGATTACATAAACATGACTGAGGTACGTTCAACTAGCTTTCATGGATAGATGACTTATTTCATCGTAATATAAAATGGCAAATGTGCCAATGGCCCCTTGACCAAATGGCATCCCCTCATAACATGATTGAGGTTTTTCTGCTGTAGGGTGAGGTCATAGGTTCAACCCTCTGCAGTGTGTGGGTGGTGTATTTACCTATAAAAGAATAAATAGTGGCAAATGCCTCTTCATATTATTGAGAATGGATTTATCATGTTATTAATTGAATTGATCCTACTCATTATCAATGGATGAAGAAATATTGTCTTCTATTCCACTATAATGTTCAAGCAAATGGAGTTTTGTTCTTTAATTTCAGTGATGATTTGAATCAATCCAACCTTTTGTTTTAATTGGTAGATAATCGATAGAGATTTTCTTTTATTTTAATGTGCAGATGGAAGAAGTTGAAGCTGTGGTATCAAATACAAAGCAAGTTCTCAACCAGTTTCTTCGCAAGTCGTGTATCCTCTTCTTATATTAACTTTATATCTTAGTAGTATGGACTTTAATGGGCTTCACTTTCTTGAAGATTTTAACATTAAATCTTCAGTTTCTTTCAAATTATTATTTTGTTTTAATTGAAAAACAAAATATATTTTCTTGAGGAGATTTGGTATGTGCATACTAAATTTCTTCCTTGATTAATTTATTATGTTCTACTTTGACCTTCTTGTTCCTTCAAAAAAAGGTTATAAAATCTGCTTCATAGTTTAGTCTTTTCTTTTCTTATGGAGATATGTAGAGGGAGGAGGTAGGGAATGAGCTTTCTAATTTTGTATGAGTTTTCTTGACTAGCTTAGATATAAAGCAGTCAAATTCACTTTATTTCAAGCCTTTCAAGCAACTGGCCAATTATTCTGCTGTACTGGATCAAATTGAGCGTCTAATATCATTTAGAAACTATGAAGCTGCTATGAAGCTATCCGAAAATCTCAGAAGCTTGGCGCTTCAAGGACTTCATTATTTTCAAACTTATGACTGGCTGATGCTTATGACCATAATCACTCTTGGGTATATTGGTTGGATGATATATCTTTTTGTCCATGTGCTGCAATCTTATACTTCAATGCCAGGAAATATATCAAGAAAGGAGCAAGCAGCTCGTCAGAGAAGTTATACTGGAAAGGTAATGTCTCTGTAAGCTTAAGCTCTTGTAAGCTGCATTTTGATCATTCAAAATGAAGCAAAATGAGAAACAAAATGAAGAGAAAACAAAAAGTATTTGGAGTAGGAAAAGAAACAAAGGAGCCGGGTATAAATTAAACCTCATCATTTGCAGACATATCTCATACATCTCATTGTTTTGACAGATAAACCTATGTGGATGTCTTTTCATGGGAGCACTTTCTATTCTACTTTTTCTGGAGCACTCTCCTCCCCTTTACCATGCATATACTACAATGACGGTATTCTTGTGGACCAGAATAATTAATGAATATTGGTCCATAAGAGCATTATGGATATACTTACGTGGAAGAAAATTCAACTATATCATTAAACTTGTAGTCACCAGTGCTGTGGCATTGTTCATTCTAGAACTTCTGGTATGGATATCAAACATACTATTTATAGACCTGTTCTAGCAATGATAAAGTTCTAAACTAGCATTCTGAGTAATGATATTTTTGTGCAGGTGAATAGCTTCACTGACAGGAAGCTCTACACTTGGTGCTTCCTGATCACAGGGGCCATAGCTTCTCTTTATCTTCTTAAGTCAATTCCATGGAGATCTGGAATACCAATCTTTGTCTGCATTGCATGTTGGTTTTTGTCCATATTTACTTTGATGCCAGCACAAATTCCTGATAATAATCAATTAGTGTAAGTTGCTTTCCTTGAGTTTGTCCTTTTTATAGTGTGGCTTTGTGGGAATGAATGACTGTGTGTTTAAGTTTGTTGCAAACTGTTTTAAATTTATGAAAATGCTACTTTGGCTTTTCAATTTTACTTAAAAAAAGAAGAAAAATTAACCCATAATGATAATAGGAAAGGGACTGAAGAATAGTTAGCACAAGCTGAGTCAGTACAATGCATTTCATCAACTTAAATGGTTTATGTGGATAAGCAGGGTAGAGAAAGTAGTAATTTCTTAAGTTTCATTGTAAAGCTCTCTACTCCGTCAAATGTGCGGATACTCTGCTCCCAATAAATTAACCACATAATACAATCAGGAGTCTCAGCCCACAGTACTGTTATGATGATTGGGGGGTGTCCTGTAAATCTAAGTTGATTTCATGGTGTTTTTTGAATCATGTATGTTCATTCTAGTGAATCTTCCTTTATAGAGCTTCTCTCTATTTTCTAATAAAACTTCATATAACTTATTAAAAAGAACTGCAATTTCACCTTATTTATTTTAAGTTTATAACATCTATATTGTAACTAAAGGGAAGGGCTAACAAAGCTATTCCTTTCCTGTTTTTGTTTCAAAGAAAATAAAAAATGATATGAATCCAAATGGCATTGCTGTGTGTATGGAGTGTGAAGCCAAGTCAATCGGCCAGTACTTTTTCTCACTGATTTTAGGAATAGAAAAGAAAATTCAAGCAGAAAAAATTTTAGAAGATGATTTTTTGAAATCATCTACCCACATGCTTTCTTACAAATGCAAACAATGATGATCCTGCACTCTTAAAATCAGACTTTTGAGTTAGGGCCAACAAAAAGTAACAATGTATGTTGCAATTTTTATTTTTTATTTTTAACAGAGATATTCAATTAAGAAAGTGTTCTTAATACTCTATAAACTACCTGAGTTCATAGGTTTATTTTTATTTATTTATTTTTTTATCTATATCTGAGTGATCATGATTATGATGTTTGTGTGTTAACAATAACTTATGCAGAATTGCAAGTGGAGCTATGATTATCTTGATAGGGTTAGTTGCAAGGTGGCTAGATCTGCATGCTGAAGGTAATAAGTTCTGGCTGAGCATCTCTAATCATGGAGTGAAGAGACCCAAGTTTCCCATGCTCTTTCATTTACAGGTGCATAGCATGTCTATACCTTCCGTTTGGACTAGAAGCTTAATGATTGATATAACTGTACTGATTTAATGATGAATACTTTTGATAAATGAAAAATAGGCACTTTTGGTTGGGTTATCTTCAGTTATGGTGTCTTTATCAACGTCTCACAGAACAGAAAAGCAAGAACTGCTTGCATTACACCAGTTGATAAATTGGGCTATAGCTGGTATACTCTTGGACTCGTCTTTCTTTGCTAATGTTTACTACTTTTATTGAGCCTTTTCCATGCAGAAAATACCAAACTAATCTAACATAAAGTTTTGACTTTAACTCTTATCCTTTCAAGTTCTGATGTTCTACAAATCCCAATTGTTCTCTTGTCCTGTATGTAACTCTGCTCATTTCATGCTTTTTGACCTATTACTTTTACAAGCATGTCTCAAGCACAGAGAAAGGAGGAGGGTTGTGGCAATGGATTCTTTGTTACCATAAGTAAAATGCTAGTGCTAGATCCTTTGCATGTAGTTTTGTGTGAAGTATATGCTTAAAAACAGTAAGTATGTATATGGTTGAAACTCACGCATTACAGATGTTTAAGAATGTAGGCAACATCAAAGGTAATACGAGAGTTCATGTTGGAAACAGCACAATTTTTGTTAAATCCGGTAATAGGAGATGAACTTTGTAATGTTAATCCATATATCTTGAAACTGTTTGTCTTTGAGATGTCACATCTGACTGGTGATCCATATTTACAGTTGACAGTCCGTAGAACAATTACGCTCACAGTTCTGCCACTGCATGATCATGCTCAACCCAGATCACACATTACCATTAGCTTTCTAATTTGGATACTTGAAACATATCTCCATTGTTCATTATCAATACGTGTTATTGTATATTACAAAATCTAATTTGTTCTCTTATTCGATGGTCGAAGCTCCTCATTTCTACATGTTTGCTCCCCTTTTTTATTTCATATTTACTTGTTTCTGAGTTTCCACTGCTTGAGGCATATACTGCTGCACATTACATGTCTTTGTCTAAATTCACCTGTTAGTTTCTTTTTCTTTTTTAATTTTTTTTTTTTTATCATAGGTTTTTCGATGGTTCTCCCATTATTTTCAGCAAATGGCCTCTTGTCTCGGCTTACTTCTATATTTCTAGGTTTTGCACCTCCGTTCCTTCTTCTATCTATTGGGTATATCTCATTTATAAGTAACTGCAATGGTACTCCTTATTTAACAGCTATATGAAAAACAGAAATTCATTTTTCTCTTTTCATGTTTTTCTTCTCATGAAATTTGTGCAGATATGAAGCTGTCTTCTATGGTGCTCTTGCTCTTGTACTAATGGCATGGATACTATTTGAAAACACAGTTCTATACCTAAGTAAGGTTAAAAAACCATCGTCTTCAATAAAAATTGTGGAGGATCATCTCACTCTTGATCATGATACTAGATGCTTGCAGCTATCTGATGTGAGGATTCCTTTAATCTTTGTAAGTCACCCTTTTTTACTCATCACATTTCCCTTTCTTAATCTTCATCAATTTTGACCATATTTATCTAGTAAGGATTAAGACTTGGTGTAATTGGGTTGAGTAGATGTTTTTTCAGCATTTTTTCTTTTCTGGGATAGGTACAGAGATAGTTACATGAAGTATCCGTTTTTTACATGTAATTTTTTTTAATTTTTTAATTTAGTACTTTCCATGTAATAAATGGTCTAGAAATAATTTTGGAAGAATATCACCTGTCAGGTTTTACTTTTAGAATTTTCTTTTGGTGGCTATTTAATATTCATCCTATCGTAACTGTGAAGTTTGATGGAGAATTTTCCAGAAATTGGCTCTATAAACTTCTTTTAGTGATAGGATGCACAGGGATTGGTGTAAGTGGGATTTTAAACTAGTAATAGGATTTGGGTTTGGGTCAGATTTTTCTTTTGGTTTGTGTTTCTCATTCAAACATCAAAACTTTGTTTATTTACAAAAAATCTAGAGGCAGAGAGAGTGAGATGAAATCTTAGCAACTGTGCCTATGTTCCCTTGGCTGATTTCTTTGTTGGACTGATAATTTAATTATTATCCTGGCATAAAATTCAGCACATGCTGATATTTGGGTTGAATATATCAATGCATGTTCTTTTATTCTTTTTCATGGTACGAATCTCCTGATTGTAGAGTAGACATAGTTTGGAGCAGTGTCTTAATTTAATTGGTCAAGATATTTTCATGCATGTGTCTCTAATGGTAATGGCTCTTATGTGTTTTCTTAGATGGTTTTATTCAATGTTGCCTTCTTTGGAACGGGAAATTTTGCAAGCATTGCTAGTTTTGAGATTTCATCTGTCTATCGGTTCATTACTGTGTTCAGCGTAAGTAAAGCTTGAACTTACTTCCTTACAACATGTATCACTTTCTTGTTAGAAATCTGTTACTGAGCTGATATGGTTTGCTTTCAAAATGCAGCCATTTCTGATGGCAGCCCTACTTGTATTCAAGCTATTTATACCATTCTTGCTTGTCATGTAAGTAAAGTTATAACTTTTTCCATATTAGCAAAATACAGACTTGATCACACCAATTCTTCTATTTGGTAACTTATTTCCAGTTCGCAATGGGATGTAAACATAAAGACAATGCCTCACTAGCATTATTGAGGATTTTTTTTATCTTTACAGTAATAGTCATTGTACATGGTCTATTTAATTGGCAAGAACCATTTAATGGATTGTCTATCTAGATAGGCAAGAGTCTTGGTTTCTTTAGCTTATTGATCATACTGGTATACTTTGCAGTTTTCTTCTTCTTCTTTTCTTTTTTTTTTTTTTTTTTTTTTTTTTTTTTTTTTTTATCAATAACCCATATGTTAGTTACATCAATCTTAATGTTTTTTTTTTTTGGTGGAAGTTGTGCTTCCAAATCAATCTCTTAAAAGTTATATTCTTATGTTGCTTGTTTTGAGCCAAAATGCAGATGTGCTTTCAGTTCCATAACCAAACTACACCAAATTCCACGTTTGGGATGCTATTTTCTCGTTATATCATTTTCAGACGTAATGACCATTCACTTCTTTTTCCTGGTAAGAACTGTTTTCTTTATTTCACACTTTTTCTTTACCGAATGAAGCTCTGCTTACATTGGTCCTCATTTCTAAGTGCATTACATATAAAATTAATTTGGTACCATGTTACTCATTTAGATAGATTACCTCATTTTGGCAATCAAGTTTGACAATAGTATCTTGTGTAATCATTATTTAAGCTTATCGTGTTTTTATCTTGCAAATCCATGTAATTGGTGGGTCTGGAAATTTTCCATCATCTAGCTTCGAAAAAACTTTCTATCAATTAATCAAGAGTATTGATAAAGTTTTGTAGTAAAATTGAATGGCGCTGACTGCTTAGCCTAGTTTATGTAAATGAAATGGCTGGCAAGACTTGTCCTACTTGCAATTTTAGATTATGCAGATATGCCTACTTTCTAATGAGTTCTAAATCAACTGACACTTCCTCTCCTTATATATGTGTATGTGTGTGTGGTATATTGTTAGAATAATAGTTTAAAAGATAAATTTATCATTTCCTAATAATTTAAGCTTTGGGGGCAAATGTCACTTCTTCCCTTTAAATGAGTTAGCTCAAATGGATATCTCTCTCTCTCTCTCTCTCTCTCTAGTACAAACGGCACTTACTCTCCTTAAATGTTTTGTCCACTAAAAGAGTAAAAAATGAAAAATCTCACATATTGGATCCTGCTTACTAAGTGGGAGTCTAAGTACATACACGAAGGGGAAGTATTAGAATAATGATTAAATTCACTATTCCTTAATAGTTTAGGCTAAGTGGTAATTTATAATGTGTGGTGTCAGGTCAATCATGCATTTTTAAACCTAACAAACCCAAAGCTACCTAATTCCATTAATTTGTCTCACTAAAATTTCCAGTTTTCTAGCTTAATAAGCTATTATGACTTTGTTGATCAATATTTGTTTGTCTTTTACAAGTTGATATGTATATATTTGAAAAGAAAGTGGCAGGTTACTAATTGAAATATAAAATTAAGTTCCCATTATCTCCATCATCACCTTATATTGAGAAATGGTTGTTGGGGTTTTAGGCTAAAGACTTTGTTCATTAAAGTAGGCACCGTATTGACTATTGTGATATGTTATCATCAGGTCCGGAACACGGGAAGTTGGATGGAAATTGGTAATAGCATCAGTCACTTTGGAATAGTGAGTGCCCAAGTTGTATTTGTTCTGTTGCTGTTTGCCCTCACAAATGTATACACAAAAGATATCAAGTGCGATTCAGCACTCGAATCTTCTCAGAAAGCAATGTAAAAAGTCACATCAGATTAAGATATTTGGCACCAAAGTGAGCTTCCTGCTTTCCTTCAAGGTGAGCTTTTTCATTCTTTACAGCGGCTTTTTTGGGATTAAAGAGCTGTTTCTCACTTGGCATCTTCGTCATTGCTTCCCATAAGTGCTTATTGTCTTTGTAAGGACTTCATAGTAATGGGATTTTCCAGATGTTCCCATTCATTGTGCAATAGTTTAGCATGTTTATACAGGGCTTGCTTGGTTCATTGTATCTTCAAGTTATCATATCCGCAGACCATTTATCAATATTAATCGTATTTGTATACCGTTAATGTGGTATAAATTGCAACCACATTTGTACAAATTCATTGATTAACTATATAAAATTACAATTATTAAGATTGAAATTGAAGCAGAAAGAAAGAAACTGATGACCTCAGGTCCAACCCCTTATAAAATGCCTATTAAGTCCCAGTTGAAATGAAGCAGGTCCAACCCCATATGCGATGCTTTATGCCGAAGAGCATCTTTAGTCATACCTAATTTTCTTGAAATTTTGGAGAGTGAACCTATAAAATTTAGTTACTGAGATGCTTTTTTTATTTTATTTTTTTATTTTTTTTATTTTTTTATTTTTTTAAGAGAGCTATACTGTAGCTCTGTAAACAAATTTTTTGAATATGTAGAGAACTTCGAATTTGAAACTGTGAAAAAGTTATGAGATGAAAGTGAAGGTTAATAGAGGATCTCGTGTTTTAGACTTTCTTTTTTTCAATTTGAAGGAGCGTTTTAGATTTTTTTTTTTCCTCTCTGAATTATGAATTTTTCTTGAATTGCCGTGAGAAAAGGGAAATGATGTGAAAGCAAAGAATTGTAAGTTTGAATTGGAACCGACACATATATATACTTTCGACAAAATGTAGATATACGTATATATATATATATATATATATTGTTATATAATTTAATTGGGTAGAATTTTCCAAGCTTCAATAATTTTTTCTCCAAATAAAATACTATTTTTATGAGTACCGTACATTATATTCATAATTTTGTAACTAGTGTGCTTCCACGAGTCTTGGTCAATTTCTTGCGACTTACGAGTCCCCGCTTTCTACACAACTTCGCCAATTTCGGATTTTTCTTTGATGTAATTATTTTGTCATATCATATGACTATGGATGTCTGTGTCGAAAAGTGATATATCCATATTACTTGTACAATACTTTTATAATGAATTTAAAGTAATAAATTGTTACTGATTATTATTAGTGAGCAAAAAAATAATTTTAGTGGTGACTTGTGAATTTAAATTAAAACTAATAATAATTTATCATCTAGAATTTTTTGTAAAAATATTTTAAAAATATTGCAGATGTAGTAGTTCTTTTTAAAGAGCTTTTCTACCCAAGATAAGGGTAATCCCTTAAAAAAAAAAAGAAAGAAAAAAAAGAAAAGAAAGAAAGATGAGCAATCAGACTTTCTAGATCCTTACCCAAAAAGAAGTCACTATTTCACCTTGCTAGTCAATGAAAGTTTATATTTCTAGCAACATTGTCATTGACGGTTAACTCGTGAACTGGCCAGGGCAGAGGAAGGGTCCAGGAAAGATGTGAAAAAGAGACATTTTTTATTTTCCATTTGAAGTTTTTGGTAAAAGGGAGAAGAAAAAAAAAAAAAAAAAAAAGGTGAGAGGAACAACAAATATTTGTGTCAAATTCTTAATATATTATTATCTGAATTTGTATTGGATAAATTGTAGGAGTAAAAATGTCAAGTTTACTTGTACATATAATTTTCTCTCTATTTTTTCCTACCATGTTTTTATTAATGGGGAAATGAAATTTGTGATGTATCTTTATATTAGAACCTTAATTCACCTTCCTTGTATGTAGGTGTGTGTTTGTTTCTTTTTAAAAATAAAGATAAAAAATCATGAAGGGCTGTAAGTTTCTAACAAAAGAAGGTTCATCCTTTCTTCTTTTCTACACTATCAAAATTTGAAAAATTATAACCTATTTTCTATGTTTCTTCCATTCTGGTCTATGCTTCCACTTTATCCTGTACGAAATGCATTATAACATTAAAGTTTGCCCAAAAAAAAAAAAAATAAAAAAAAAGTAATTGATTGGATAAAGAAAATTTGATGAACCCTAGTGAGGTTAATTTCGAGGCTTTGAGACAAGTAAATTAATCAAGTTAATTGATAGAAATTGACATTTTTAATTATCTAAAGAGAATCTTTTATTATTATTATTATTATTTTTATAGAAAACGTTATCTCACTAAACTAGAATTTGTATACGAGGGGTGGCCATGTGCATCACAGTTTTTTTTTAAAAAAAAAAAAAAAAACAAGTACAAGAAAAAGAAAAGAAAAAGTGCACCAACATAACACTTTAAGTAATAAGATGCAATTGATAGACAAAGATTGTAAAATGATAGTATTAATTACTTATTATATCCATCAATCATAACTCATGATGGTGTGAAAAATTCCATCGTAAGAAAGGTTCCTAAAAAAGTAGTGGAGAGCGTAAACAAATGCGATTATAGAAAATGAAAACATTCCCATTAAAAAGAAGAATATCTTTTTTTTTTTGATAACCTTAAAACGAAGAATATATAGCAAAAGACTTATAGTCGTCGTACTTGTCGTCTTGTGATCAAGCATCTTAATTTCCTAGGCAATTTCCCTCCTTGTTTCTGGGACCATATGATGAGCTTATAGAGTTATAGTTGTAGTGCTCATGTTGCTCAACTTTGCTAAGCTGATCTAAAACTAAAACACACAGAAGATGACCCAAACTGATCAGTAGTAAGTAATAAATAACCCAAATCATTTCTTTTTCTTTCCTTAGTTGTTTGTCTTTGTTTTTCTTCACTCTTTTTCTCTTCCTTTCAAGTTTGTTTCTTGACCAATTAATTCAACATTAAAGATTGATGCATCATATATTATTTCTTAGCTAATTTTTTCCTATGATTAATACTTGATGGCAGTTTTAGCAGTGGGTTAGAGTTGGCAAATTTCGCGGTGATCCCTGATATCCTACAGCAAGCATGGACTGCAATTAGTGAACTATATAAAGAAACCAGTCAAAATGAAGGACCATCTTCCTCAGTGAAATTAAAAATTTATGAGCCACCAAACTGTACACTCATAGCTTTTTTCACTTGGCCTGCTAATAGCAAAGACTGTGTTCAGGGAAACGAAGGAGGAGATTTTGTTACATCATCAGCTCTTAAGGGGTATTTTCCTCACCTCAATTTCCTGTGCACCAAAAGCAACCCAAAGTTCTCCGTTAACAAACCTGCGTTGGAGCTTTTTACCTCCATTTTTGATGTGCTCCCGAAATCTGTGGTACCTTCTATACTCTGAAAAATTCTCCCTTTTTTTTTTGGTCATAGCACTTGTAAACTTGGCAAAAGTTAAGCAGTCAAGAAACTCAAGACTAGTTCAACTATAGGTCATAACAAATTGCTTGAACAATATATCATTGCCTAAAAATTTTCTGTAAGTTTAAACATGTTTGGTCACAAGTAGCTTTGAATAGGGATAAGAAGAGAAGAGACCAACGTGTGGTTGGTAGTCCTCATTTGTCCAGGTATTATTTTTTTGGGAAAGGTTTTTCTACGTGACAGTAAAAAGAAACCAATATGTCTATGGGTCTACTTGATCATATTCATTGCACATGACCCTTGAACATATGTCAGTTTTTATTTTTTTTAATTTTTTAATTTTAACTGTGATATAATCCATTATGCAGCAATTGCTCGTATACAACAAATCCTTTCCTAAAACATTCTAGAAAATTGAAATGATGTCTAAATTGACCATTCTATTTCAATTCTATTAACTAGTAATTAATTAATGGGAATGTTTATGTGCTGTACATGTATTATTTTAAAAAATCGATGTCAATTTTCATTATCTGTTCTTTCTCAAACAAAAAAAAAAAAAAAAAAAAATCATTATCTATGCCAAGATATCACGAGATATAATGATACAATATTTTAAACTATTCCCCTCATTAAGTTGTCTATCCACTACCTAATTTTATAATATGTTCTAAAACAGTAATTTTTGACCTTTTGTTTTTTTATGATTTCAAGATTGTTTTATTTTTATAAATATAATTTTTTTAATTATTATTAAATCATGATATTTGTGCTCAGGTGCTTTTAAATTGTAAGTTTTGTTCATTTTGATTGAAATAATCATTTCGTCTTACTTTGAATTTTTTGTTTTTTTGGCTAAGTAGTATTACTTTGATTTTTCGTTGTCTAATATGTTTCATTCATATATATCTCTCTCTCCTCTCTTCCTTGTCGTGGTGTCACTGATTGATGATGACTAATTACTATATATTCTTGACTCTGTATACTCATGGCTTTTGACATAGTAAATCAACTCATCTCTCCCTTTCATGCTGGTGGTGTTAACTGTTAATTAAGATGACTAGTTATTATTATTATTTACAATCATATTACTAATTATTATTAATTGATTATATTCTTTGACTTTACATACTCATGACTTTTGAGATTATAATTTATTTTATATTTAAATTTATTCTAATTGCAAGATACCCATTATCTCTTTTTATATTTGTATTATTCTGTCTTTAATCTAATAGATTCTATAATTTTATTTAATTGTGTAAGTTTTATTGATATGTTGGAAAAAATTTATTTGATTTTACAGTTTTACATATCCTAATTAGTTCAGTTGAAGAATTTGTTGAACTAGCTAGGTAAAATGGAACAAATCAAATAAGGTAAACAAGACATACCTCTAAATAATTTAAAATAGAACATAAGCTTATTTTCACATGTTGGCCAGATTATAAGTTTTCGTGCAATACATATGGTTCAAAAGTTTACTACAAGTTTTTACCATTCCAAGCCCGCTCCCCACTTGCTATTGGAAGATTAATTTCAAAAGTTGTGTTTCTTATTCGTATGAAGAAACTAATGTTAACTTAATTTATGCAAACTTAATTGGTAGTAATATTAGTTTTAGATAATGTATCATTGAGATGAAGTTATATATGTTGAATTTATTAGGAAGTTTTATTTCATTATTTTCTTATAGGAACTTTTCTTTTTTTGGGTTTTGACATAATTGTATATTTATATTTCTTGTTACACTGGTTAGTGACTAATATTCATAGTTACCATGCCACAATAATATTTAAGAATGTGTACAATATGTTATATAAGTTTTATTATTATTTTTATTGAACTTTGAGAATGTGACATGAATAGTTATACATGAGTTGTATTTATTACAGATTTAGTTATTTTATTTTATTTATTTTATTTTAACATACAACCCAAAAAACAACTAAAACTATGACTTAATTCACAATTTTCATGTTAGAAATCATAACTTCAACTCACGGTTTTAGTTGTTTTTTGCTATGTGTAAAATGGTGTAAAACAGTTTTTGTGCAACAAATATTTCCATATATATTAACATGGTACAATTTGTATCATAATGCAGATGGCCAATTCCAAACCATTAATTATCACTGGAAACTCGCTAGGAGGATCTGTTGCATCTCTCTTCACCTTGTCACTACTAGAAAAAATCAATTTTACAAACACCAAACGCCCACTTTGCATCACTTTTGGTTCACCCCTTATTGGTGATGAAGGTCTGCAAGAAGCCATATCAAACTATCCAACATGGAACTCTTGCTTTTTGCATGTAGTTTCTGACCAGGATCCAGTTCCTAGAGTCTTAATTAATGGTTACCAGCCTTTTGGCACATTTCTCTTGTGTTCAAAGCTGGGTTGTTCTTGTTTTGAGGATCCTCGAACCATTTTGGAGTTGTTGAAGGCAACCTATTCAGGGAGTCCTGGAAATCAAGATCCTAATCCAGTTTTTGACGTCTATGGAACATTTGTGAAGGATATCAACCGAAAGGTAATTTGTAAGGATAATACAATGTTGCCTGAAGGAACTACACAACCATTACGGGCATGCATTACTAAACAAATAGTAGCAACTGGACTGATGCAACCAGAGGTAACTCAGTTACAATTCTTTTTGGATAGTATATAATTAAAATGCTTACTTGAGCTATATATATCATTGTATGGTACTTCTATGCTACACCTAGACAATACACTAAATAGAATAGTGTAATGAATGTAATGCTCACCGATTAACAACTAATTCCAAAGCCTCTAATGTTTTCTTACATGGATAAAAATTACTACAATTTGAAGTCTGTCTTTGGTCTTGTGATCTTTTAAAACTCCAATTCTTGCCCAACTCATTTTTACAAGTTATTGCAGCAGCAACAACGACAGAATGTTGACGTCAACATTATCATTACAGAGACAGAAAAACGGGAAAAATTGTCACCAAAAAGGGAGGCTCTTGATCCCACCAAGTGGTTGAATGACATTAAAGTGTATATGGCCTACCTAGAACAGTATAAGAAGTTGTCTAAAGACGATGGAATTGGATACTATGACAGATATAAGTTTGAAAGAATGACTACAACTTATATGGATCTGGAAAAGTATAAAAAATCCCTCACAATTTACTGGAAAGATATGGTTGATCAAGCAGAGAAAAGGCCCCAGACAATAGGTGCCTTCCTTCGTACCCGAATGCTCTTTGGGGGAACAAATTACCGAAGGATGATTGAACCATTGGATATAGCTAATTACTACAACAAGGGCTTAAGCGACTACATAAATAATGGAAGGTCTGAACATTACAAAAAATTGGAGCAATGGCTGAAAGAAACTGAGAAACCTTCAAGTTCAAGTGGTCCAAATGATTTGAAGAAACAGAATGTGAAGTCAATTCTGACGGAGGATTCTTGCTTTTGGGCACAAGTTGAGGAGGCTCTCATTTTATGCGAATCGTTGACGGGCAGAGAATCAAGTGTTATGAACAAAGAATCATCAAAGAAGAAACGAAAAGCAAGTGCTATGGACGAAGAATCATCAAAGAAAAAACTGGTTGAGTTTGAAAACTATGTATACGGTTTGTTGAAAAATTATGCAGTATCTTCTGAGATTTTCTTACCTAAGAGCAGCTTCATGAAATGGTGGGGAGAGTATAGAGAAATTATGGGAACTTCTTATAGTTCTAGTCTCACTAACTTTCTCAAGAATGACAACAATTACGAGGCTTATGCTAAAGGCTCCCTGGTCTTTTAAACATTGTATGATAGAGATATGCATATTTCAATATCTATGTGTGCACTTAGGGATGGCAATTTTTGCCCGATCCGCGGGTATCCGGTCCGGCCCGACCCTAATGAGCCGGATTTTACCCGGTCCGATTAGAAATAGGGTCGGGTATGCGTTTCCAAAAAAAAATCCGAAGCGGGTTCGGGTCGAGTTCGGGTTTTAATTAAAAAACCTGAGACCCGACCCGAGACCCGGCCCGAAACCCGACCCGTGTAAAAACCCGGAACCTAAAATTACAAAACTACCCCCCATATATATATACACCTTAATCTAACCCTAACTCTCTTCACTCTTTCACTCTTCAGTCTTCAGAGCACGCAGCAGCCTCCCTCCCTACTCAGTCCGACAGTCCATCACCCTCACTCCCACACTTCGTCCCTCAGCGTCTCTGGTACAGTCCGTCCCTTAGTACCTCAGTCCCTCAGTCCGACCCTCACAAGCCTCCGGCTCCGGCTACCCTCCCTCAGTTCGCGTCTCTGGTACCGATCCGAACGTCGTCACCTGCTTCAAGATCGCCGATCAGGACTTTCGGTTTCATCACCTGTTCTCCACCACTCTCGCTCCTTCCCTCGCATTCGCCCCTGTACTCTCTCTCTCTGCTTTCAATTTTTCAATGTTGTTGATTTTTTAGGCTTATTGATTTTCGTTATTGGTTGAATCGAATCTTTTAATTAAAGTAAGTAAGTTTGTTTCTTTATGTTATCTTGTGTGTATGTAGAGGAATGAGTGTTAGTTTCTGATAAAGATTATGAGAATTGAGAACCATTTTACTTTTATCTGTGGGTTTGCTTATGATGATATAGATATTTGATCAATGGTCTTGTTGCTAGTTAAATCGAAGCAGCCACAGAGTTGAAATTACGACTACATTGGTGGCTGTTTTTGTTGGTGTGGTACTTGGCAATTTGACTGATTGCCAGTCCCAAAAATCCACTCAACAGAGGGAGAGAGAGAGTTTCAAAACCCATAAGAATTATCCGAGAATAGATGTAAAACTAAAAGTTCCAAAACCCACAAATTACAACACAGTTTCAAAATTTTCTTTTTTTCCTCTTCTATTTTGCTTCGAATTGTGTTTGCATTTTGTAATTTTCATAATGTGTTTGTTGTGTATGATATTGATATGATCAGCCCTACGTTTCAACAACCTTGGTCTATGTTATGGTCTTGTTTGAACGCAGTTGAGGCTGCATTTGAAGCCATGACTGTTTTGTAGTGTAGTCATTTGCAGTAATGGAAATTAATGGTTTCTGTTTAATCTTGCTAATTTTAGTTTAAACATTTAAAAAATGTTATTATGGACATTGCTATTGAATATTTTGTTGCTTTGGATTAACTTGTGATTTTTGATTTAGTAAATCAAATGTTGAATTATCCAAAAAAATAGAATCAAATATTTAGTTTGTGGTTTTGGTTTCTTTGGATCAGAACTGATGGGTCATTCTTATTATTATGCTTTGGAGAGGTTGCGGCAGTTGGTGTTGATTATTGCTTTGTTTATGCAAATTGCGTGTATTTGATTTCGTGGATTTGTAATAGTTGAGCTTGCTCTGTTTTCCGTGGCTGTTATAGTGATGCTGTAATAGTTAAGCTTTCTTGGGTAGGAATTGCATCAAATTAACTTTGTTAACTTGCATTTCTTGTGAAACTAAGTGTGAAATATGGTAGTGAAATATTGTTTTTTGTGTTTGTTGGGAATGTAGAGCCTAAAACGGAGATGGAAGAGACAAACATAAACACAAACAAATCTGATTCTTCCTCGCCAAGTGGCTCTCCTTTAAGAGATAAACATAAACACAAACATAAATACAATTTGATGAGATTTATTACATTTTTTAATTCATTGTTGTTGTAGGTTCTTCAATTATACCAGGAGATAGTACATTTCAATCCATTCTTAATGATGGGGAGCCAAATGAAGATGATGGGAGTTGTGCCACAATTGATGGGAGTTGCATCACAATTGATGAAGATTAAATATTTTGTATTAATTTAGTAGTTTTTTTAATTTCTTGGACTTGTTGAATTAATTTGTTGGTATGTAATTATTCTAAACTTGTGGCCTTGTGGGATTTATTTTGTAGCTTTTTAATTTCTTGGACTCGTTGAACTTTTGATACTTATTTCTTAAACTTGTTGGATTTATTTTATTTTTATGTTTAGCTAGTGATTATGATTATGATATTAGTTATAGTTTATTGGTTTATTGATTTATAATTAACAGGTGGTTTATTGATTTATTATTAGTAGCTTATGATGTGGCATTTGAGCCATGTTATTTATTGGCATTTGGGCCATATTATTTAGGCTTGAATTGCATTAGAATATGCAGGCTTAATATAGGCAAAGATAAATTTGTGCTTAAATTTTTTTTTTTTTTTTTTTTGGATTGGGCCCAAAAATGCAGGCTTAATGTAGGCAAAAATAAATTTGGGCCCAAAAATGCAGGCTTAATGTAGGCAAAAATAAATTTGGGTTTAATTTTTTTTTTTTGATTGGGCCATGAATTCGGCCCAATTCCTAAACGGGGCCCGCGGGGCCCGGATGGGGCGGGTCTGGGCCCCGGGAAAAAGCCCGGTATCCTAAATGGGCCGGGTCCGGATTACGGGTCTTGGCCTACGGGTCGGGCCCGGGTATGAAAAAACCCGACCCGTTGCCATTCCTATGTGCACTTGCCTTCAAACATGTGTGGTATTTTGAAGTTATTACCCAATAAATTGTAAATTAAGGACATCATCTTTTCAACTTTTTAAATTTTTGTATAATAAAATTTTCATGTCTTTCTCTTGCTATTTTTGGGGTTCGATACTTGATGTGAGTAGATGAAAACAGTTTTAGTCATCATTATCAAAGGAATAGTTTATTATTATTATTATTATTATTATTATTATTATAATTTAATTGGGTAGATTTTTATATATTTTTGTAACTAGTGCGTTTTCGCTGGGGTCATGGTCAAGTTGTTTTATTTTACGACTTACAAGTCCTGCTTTCTAACACAACTACCGACAATTCTGGATTTATTTGTGATTTAATTATTTTCTCATATGAATATGGTTGTCAAACAGCTTTTTCTGCCCAAGGCGAGGGTAATCGAAGTCACTATACTCATTACTTTAATAATATATATATATATATATATATATATTTATATTATTTTTTAATGAAGGTGTTGGGAAATTTAGACCCCAATTGATAGATTTAACAAGTTTTAAACTTAAGTCGTTAATTAGATTTATTATGAATAAAACTTGTTAAAACAAACAACCATCAATATCATGTCAAAATCATGCAGCGGAAAAATAAATAAGACAAGATATGATGACCTAGGAAAACCAATAAAAAAAACTAGTTTCACAGTAAAAAACTTGAGGGGGAACCTTCTCGAAAAACAATCTACTATAGTAAAGAGAAGTTTTAGATCTAGTACAAAACCTTTGTCCCTAGACTCTACAATCCCCGTAGATGAACTCACAGCAGAAACCTTCTACCGCTTCAGAACCTCTGAACTCTTCAATATATGAACGCTACATTTTGATGCACGAATCCCAGCACGTAACTAACCAATTGCGCGGATCCCAGTACACGACTTAATCACCAACTAGAAGAAGATTGTTGGCTGCAAAGTTCTTTACTTCATCAACAATGAAGATTAAGAAGCACTTGATTACAAAACCCTAAAGCACAAAGACGCAATAGCTTCTTTCAAAGAGAATAAGGTTTCGGTCACCTTTTACATATGTTCTCCTTGTATTCTCTTATGTGACGGCCTTTAAAATAAGCCTTATTTAGTTCTAGGGTTATGAGAAAAGAAACCCTACACATATACATAAGCTTTGGCTGAAAATCAGATCTGGAAATCTGAATTCCCGTAACCTCGATAGATACCTCGATCGATTGAGAATCTGTTGAGCTTCATTCATTAAATCTCGATAGATAAGCTGTCAAGCTATCTATCCGCAAGTGTCGAGCTATCTGTCCAACTTTAATGAATAGCCATTCTTCACTTGTTTCTTGGTCCAATCTTCATGGTTTTAATACTTGACTTGAACAACATGTTTCTTGAAGTATTAAACATATCCTAGATCTACCCAATTACAAGTAAAGTGCGTTTTGTCAAAGGATAAACCAATTACATAAAATAGTGACATATGTTTTTAACAAGTGAATCACATATGTCCTAACAGAGGGAAAAAAAATCACTACTACTTCGAGACCCAATTACTAGTTTAAGTTTATATTTCAAACAATGACACTGACAGACAAGACAGCTAACTCGCGTACTAGCCAATGCATAGGTAAGGTCCAAGAAAGATGTGAAAAAGAGACAAATGTTTTATTTTCCATTTGGAGTTTTTGGTAAGAGAAATAAGGGGAAAGAAGTGAGAGGAAGAGAAAATATTTGTGTCAAGTTCTTAATATATTCTTATCTGAATTTTTATTTAATAAATAAATTATAGGAGTAAAAATGTCAAGTTTACTTATACATATAATTTTCTCACTATTTTTTCCATCCAAATTTTTTTAATGGCAGAATGAAAGATGAAGGGCTCTAAAAAGGAAAAAAAAAAAAAAATCATCATTTCTTCTTTTTAAAATTTGGAAAATTATAAACTATCTTTTATGTTTCTTCCACCATGAATAAGGAAAATTCCATGAACCTAGCGAGCTTACTAGACTTTATTTACTTTTTTTTTTCTTTTTTGAGAAAGAGACTTTACTCACCTGAGCATACATGTTTGGATTTGTACTATCTCACTTTACAATACACCTAATACTTTAGTTTTTATTTTAACATCCAACACATTAAAATAATATAATTACATAATAAAATAATATAAAGAAAGAGAAAAGAGAAGAAAAGTCATTCAATAAAGAAAGTTAATAAACATTGAACCAAATGATACAAAAAATATTTATTTTTTAATTAGAAAAATCTTGAAACATTTAACCAAATGAAATAAAAAAAATTAGTATTTTATTTTTTCTAGTGCCACTTAAGAGTATTTCAATTTTTTTATGCAAAGAATACGTCGCTTGGCAGAAATTTATACTTTTCCATGTTAGGTCTCTTTCCTCATGCTTTACTTCATTAAACTAGAATATTTATACAAGGGGTGGCCAAGTGTATCAGTGTATCATAGTTATAAAAAGAAAATACTAAAAAAAAATGCACCAAGGTCTAACATAACTTTTTTCACGAAATGATGTAGTAATAAGATGTAAATTAATGATAGACAGCTGACAAAGATAATAAAAATGAAGGAAATTATTATCCATCAATCATAAGTAATACCATTTTAGTTAGTTGAGAATTCAATAAGTTTGGGAATGATGTTTGTTAGGTTCTAAAGACTTAAGTTTTTATGTATTTAGAACTCTAATGTGTATTTTTGGCAAATCATAATCAAAACAATATGTTTAGTAGTATTTAGACTTGCTCAAAGTTGTATCTTTTATGTAAAGTTGGAATCGAGCTGATGCAGAAGTTACTATGCATTTCGGCTTGGCTCGATCGATCGAAGCTTAGGCTCGATCGATCGAATCTCGGGTAGAATGCGTTTTTCTGCAGATTTCTAACTCAGCCCTAGTTTGTTTAAAATGTTTAGGGTTTTCTAATTTGTCCTAAGTATAAAAGGCAAATCCTAGCCACGTTTTAGTGTTGCTCATATTGCTGTTTGTGTAAATCTCTTGTGAGATCTAGAGGAGCTTTCCTTTACACAAACTTAGGGTTTTCAAGAAAGAGATATTATTTACACCTTGATGATCAATTCAGTTGCTGCCATTGAAACTTAAAGAAACACAAGCAGGTGTGCTTGTATCTGGTGGTGAATCCAAGAAAGAAGGAGTCCGTGGATTCGGAGCTTGCACGTGGGGTCGTGTCAGTAAGTTCTACTGATAGGTAGCAATAAGAAGTCGAGCGTGGGGGCTTTTAAGTCTTATTGTATGAACTTTGATTCTTTCAAGATAGTGGATTTAGGTTTACCTTGAGGATAGTTAGGTTAAATCCTCCCCAGCTTTTTATCGGTTTGGTTTCCTGGGTGATCATATCATTGTCTTATTTATTTTCTGCTGCTATGCATGATATGATTGTTTGATTGTGATAACCTAGACTTAGAATTTGGACTAAGTAACAACTTGTCTAATTAACTAGGTTAATCTAATTGTACTTTAAGGGGTCCAAAAACCATCAAGTGGTATCAGAGCGGGTTGCTCTCTTGTTGTTGATCTTTTGATCACTGAGCTAATCCTTGACCCCTGTTGTCATGGAACACGGACACTCTCTTGTTATTCCTCCTCACTTTGATGGGAATAATTATGCTTATTGGAAAGTAAGGATGAAAGCATTCCTGAAATCGATTAATGAGAGAGTCTGGAACTCCGTTGAATACGGATGGGAGAAGCCCATTACTCCTGTTAGTGAGTGGAAAACTTCTAAAAAAGAAGCAACCGCGTTCAATAGCAAGGCTATGAATGATATCTTTAACGCTGTTTCTATGGAGGAATTTAAGTGAATCTCTAATGTTGAGGTTGCTCATACTGCTTGGAATATCCTCCAGACTGTGCATGAAGGCACAAAGGCTGTCAAAATCAATAAATTGCAGCAATTGACTTCAAAATTTGAAAGCATTAGGATGTCTGATGATGAATCTTTTGATGAATTCTATGCTAAATTAAATAATATTGTTAATTCTGCTTTTAACTTGGGTGAAATCTATGATCAACCTAAAATTATTAGGAAGATTCTTAGATCTTCAACTGAAGACTTTAGACCCAAGGTGACTGCCATTACTAAAAGTAAGGATGTGGACTCCATCCCTGTTGATGAACTTGTAGGATCACTTCAATTTTATAAGTTGGACCTACCCAAAACTAACAAATCCAAATCAATGGCTCTTAAGTCAGTTGATGATGTTGAGGTTGGTGGATTTGATGATGAGCTCTCTGCTACAGAGATTGCTTACCTTGCCAAGAACTTTAGAAACTTTCTCAGGAATAGTAACAGAAAGGCAAGAGGTATGAACACTGCTAAACCTAGAAATTTTAGGAAGAATGATCCCACTAAGGTTAACACTAATGATAAACTTAGAGAAAAAGTAGGTCAATCTTCAAATAATTCTATGGGTCCTCAATATTTTGGATGTCAGGGCTATGGTTACATGAAATCTGAATGTCCTACCTA
This sequence comes from Quercus lobata, assembly GCF_001633185.2. Lineage (NCBI taxonomy): Eukaryota > Viridiplantae > Streptophyta > Magnoliopsida > Fagales > Fagaceae > Quercus > Quercus lobata. The sequence continues at coordinate 77,932,008 of NC_044905.1, forward strand.
TTTGAAGTCTAAGGGTAAGGCTATGTCTATAACCCTTAGTGATGGTGAAGTTTCTGATGATGAGTCTGGATGTGACGAGGATGGAAACTTCATTGCTTTCACTGCTACTATTGTAGTCAATGAGAGCATATCTGCTGAAGAGAACCCTTCTGATGGGGAACTCTCTGAGGATGCAGATCTTCAAGAGGCCTACAATAAACTTTGCAAAGTTGCTGCAAAGGATGCTATGAATGCTGATCTTGGCTTGAAGAAAATTGAATCTCTTAAGCTTGATAAAAAGAATTTGCTTGTAAAACTGTTTGATATTAATGAACTTTTGAACAATGTGAAAACTGAGAATATGCTATTGCTTGATAAAGTTAAATCTTTGGAACTTGATTTATCTGTTACTAGATCTGCTAGTTCTAAACTTGATCAAATGCTGAGTGTTCAAAAGTCTCCTTCTGACAAATCTGGATTAGGTTTTGTTGAAAGCATCTTTGTATCTGCTCCCCATTCCACAAACTTTGTCCCTTCATCTTCTTCTAAACCTTCTGTGAGTGAGATTGTGAGTGAAACTGTCAAACCCCCTGTGAGTGAGGTTGTCAAACCCATAGAAGTTTCACCATCTAGGAAGATTAAGGTTGATCTGAAAGAGTCTAAACCTAAGAAGTCTACCCTGTCTAAGGACAAGTCACATGATAAACCTGCATGGGTTTGTCATTTTTGTGGAAAGTCTGGACACATACATCCAAATTATTACAAGCTGCAAGCTGCAAAGAGAGCAAACAAACCAAAAGTACTTGTGCCTCAAGCACAAGATCCTATGGTACTCATTGGTGAATTGGTAAAGACTTTAAACCTTTATTCCAATCATGGAGTTGGTAATCATTCCCATGTGAATAAGAACTCCAATGCTCATGGTGCATCTAAAAGGTTTTGGATGCAAAAGACTCGAACTAATTGAGTCTTTTTGACATGGTTCTTGTGCTTCATTGCTCTACCCTTTGTAACCATTGTTCTTTGGTTTTGTGTTCTTTTTTTTTTTTCTAGGTTTTGCATTGCATCACATTCATGCATTCCATTCTAGTTTTTTTTAATTATAAATAATAAAAAAAAGGGAAGAAAAAGGAAGCAAATTGTGTTTTGCACTAGTTTCTTGGTTTTTGAGAATAAGGTTGGTCAATTTATTTTCACATAACATGTATTGTGTACCTCGTTTAGCCTTGATGAGCTTACTTATTGCACTTTACTAGTTGAAACTTTGTAGTGCATGTTGTGTGGAAAAGATGTTTATGATTTTGATCACTTTGTCTTGATCTTGAAGTCACATGTTTTTTTTAACTGTCGGACTTGATCTTTTAGAGAAAGGCATAAATAACCATCTCACCACTATTCACTAGCCAATCATGAACACTTTAGTGCATATCGTAAGATTTTGTGCTCGAGAAAGTGTAGCACATGCACAAAAAGAATATAAGGTGTAGCCTCGGTTTCATTGCTTAATGCTTAAAATTGGTGTGTACTATTAGGCTTGATGCCAAATCACATAATTAAAATTGGTGTGTACATTATCCTGGCTTTTTAATAAGTTTCTGAATAAATTAAAATTGGTATGTATATTATGAGGTAAAATTTAAGAAACTTCCATGATTGCAAACTTATGTTCTAGGAGATGAGGGAGTTATATGATGTAACTCTTTAGGTGATAGTCTCTTTTAAATTCTATGTGATGAATTTTGTAGACTTTGTGATTGAATGCTGTTTACATATCACCTCACATGTATCTCAAGTTTTTGCTAGTTGCACACACTACACGAGTTACTCTTTGCTAAACATTGTACATGTTATTGTGTGTGTTTTTGGTCTGACCAACCAAGTTTACAAATACTTTGAGTTTTGTGCAAAATTGATTTAATGATTGAAATTTTTTTGGCAAATGTAAGAAATTTTAAATTTGGGAAAACTGGGGTTCAATTCCTAGTTTTTGAAAATCATATCATCACATACTTATGCATTTTGTTCCTCAATTTCAATGCTTTGGGATGTTTCTAAAACTTTTGCAAAAACTGTGTTTATTTCTCAAAAATTTGTGTCTCTATTTGTGTCGATTGATCGAGTTTGTTTTTTGATCAATCGAAATTGGTTTTAAAAATTTCGTGAGCCTCTGTTTGTTTCGATCGATCGAACCTAATACTTCGATCAATCGAAAATCGTATGGGAAGTTTTTTAAAATCTGATTTTCAGTTCAGTCAAACACTTTTTCAAAAAGTTCTTTACTTTTTCTCTCTCCATACGACTTGGTCAAGGCTAAATCACAAATTTTTGTTGTTTTCATCCATTCTTTTTGCAAGGATTCTCTCTCCCTAAACCGGTATGTCTATTTTACCCTTCCTTTTGCATTGTTTTTCACATTTTCATGCATAAATCTCATGGTTTTTGGGTAATTTTCGAACTATGCACTATTTGGGATTTTTGATTAATCAAGCCTTGTTTTATGAATTTGATCAATGGGTTTTGTTGCTACAATGATATATTCATGATCTATGTTGGTTAATTTGATCAATTTGGGGTTTTATGAAAAATAAAAAATTCTAGGGTTTGCTTGGAATCCAAATTGGGGCTTTTTGTTCAAATTGGTTCAATTGATGAAATTGGCTTGTTGAATTGATGTAATTGGTCATTATTTTCTGAAATCTGTCTTGTATGATGATCAATTCGTCAATTTCTTACAAATTGATCAAGTGGTTTTTCACAATTTTGGGGTTTTTTGTTAAGTATTCTATGCTCAAGCCAAATTTGTGAACTTGAACTAATTTTGAACTTAATTGCACTGCATTAGGTCATGCATCACTACATTTAATTTGTTCATGCATCATATAGATTTTTGCTCTATATTTTTTTTTGTGCTAACTTGCAGTCTGCCCTTGGTTTTTTTGTTTTTGTTTTTGCTTGTGTCTTGGTCCTTATCCTAGCACTATGCCTAGGAAAACTAGAGCCTATAGGACCCCTTCTACTTCCTCTGAGTCTCTCTCTAGGAGTGAGTTGTTTAGGAATGACAAAAGCAGAGAGGCCTTTGAGAAACTGAACAATAAACATAAGATTTGGGCTGAGCGTTCTGTGATTTTAAATGAGATTGATCCGGCCATTAGGGCTAACTTTGAGTCTAGAGGTTGGTTGTCGATCTTAGAGATAGATCATCCACCCCCGACCGCCCTGATTAGAGAGTTCTTCTCGAATCTCTCTTGCCACGTCTATGATTCCAACACTCTTGTTAGGAGTTGGATACGAGGTGTTGAGTTCACCATTACTCCTCAGGTAGTGGCTGAAGCTCTTGGGGTTCCGGTTGTTCGAGAGCTTGACTATCCCTATGATGAGTCTCCACCCTTAGATGTTGTCATGTCATACATCACTGGATCTTCTATCCAGTGGGGTTCTGATCATCGGATCACATCTGCTGAGCTTACCGAGACTGCCTATCTTTTCTTTAGGATAGCGTGTCATTCTTTGTGGCCTATTTCTCATCTCCACACCATCCCTCTAGAGCGATGTGTGTTTTTGTATGCTTTTGTTTCTGGTGCTTCTATCAGTTTCCCTCATCTGTTCCTTCGTTCTTTGAACGAGGTTCATAGGAGTTTTGCCGTAGGGCATGCGCTTATCCATCCTATTTTCATTCATAGGATTTTGTTGTTTCTTGGTCTAGATGGTTTTCCTTCCGGTGAGCCTGTTCATGTTGTTGCTCCCATTGGTGCCACATTTCTTAGGCAAAGGGCTGCTCACTTGAGAGTTGATCCTTCGCGTCCTAGAGGTGCGTCATCTGGTACTGTTCCCCCTCCTCCCTCTTCTGCAGGTGCTGATGCTGCTGAGACGTCTGGTGTTGCTGCTGCTGATGCTAATGTTCCTCCACCGACTACTTCGAATGATTCAGACATTCGACGTACGTTAGATCATGTCTTGACCATTCAAGCGGCTCATTGACAGATTTTGGTGGACGTGCTCGATGAGATTTGTGCTTTGCGCACAGAGTTGACACAGTTTAGACGGTCTTCACCGCCACCTCCCTTTTGATGATGGATTTTGATTGCTCTTTGGCATTCCGTCACAAAAAGGTGGAGTACATATTTGAGCTCTTGTAGAGTTTTGTTTTTAGGGGGAGAGTATTTTTGTTGGTTGGAGCTTGTGAAGTTTAGATTGTATCTAGGTGCTCCATATTGTATTTTATCTTTTTTAGCTCTTGCCATACTTTTGTTGGGATATGCTTGTTAGGGGGAGTTACTTTTATTGCTTTATATGTTTCTTGTTTTCAACTGCTTATTGATTTATATTTATGAGTTATTCATTGATATATGTCTTTATTGTGTGTTGTTTGAAATCAAGAATTTAATTTGTTTATTTGTATTTTCCACACATGCGGTTATGCATTTTGTTTAGTGTTTCAGGAAATATACAAGTTGATTCAATTGAGCTACTGTCTACACTTGCAACTGATGGATGGTAGTTAGGATTGAGTTTGTTTTATGAGCATTTTTTTTGTAAAAGGCTTTTCTTTGTAAACTTTGAGCTTCTAGTTGTGTTTTGTCGCGGATTGCCAAAGGGGGAGTTTGTTAGGTTCTAAAGATTTAGGTTTTTATGTATTTAGAACTCTAATGTGTATTGTTGGCAAACCATGATCAAAACAATATGTTTAGTAGTGTTTAGACTTGCTTAAAGTTGTATCTTTTATGTAAAGTTGGAATCGAGCTGATGCAGAAGTTACTATGCATTTCGGCCTGGCTCAATCGATCGAAGCTTAGGCTCGATCGATTGAAACTTAGGCTCGATCGATCGAATCTTAGGCAGAATGTGTTTTTCTGCAGATTTTCAACTCAGCCCTAGTTTGTTTAAAACGTTTAGGGTTTTCTAATTTGTCCTAAGTATAAAAGGCAAACCCTAACCACGTTTTAGTGTTGCTCATATTGCTGTTTGTGTAAATCTCTTGTGAGATCTAGAGGAGCTTTCCTTTACACAAACTTAGGGTTTTCAAGGAGGAGATATTATCTACACCTTGATGATCAATTCAGTTGTTGCCATTGAAGCTTAAAGTAACACAAGCAGGTGTGCTTGTATCTGGTGGTGAATCCAAGAAAGAAGGAGTCAGTGGATTCGGAGCTTGCACGTGGTCGTGTCAGTAAGTTCTACTGATGGGTAGCAATAAGAAGTCAAGCGTGGGGGCTTGTAAGTCTTATTGTATGAACTTCGATTCTTTCAAGATAGTGGATTCCGGTTTAACTTGAGGATAGCTAGGTTAAATCCTCCCTAGGTTTTTACCAGTTTGGTTTCCTGGGTGATCGTATCATTGTCTTATTTATTTTCCACTGCTATGCATGATATGATTGTTTGATTGTGATAACCTAGACTTAGAATTTGGACTAAGTAACAACTTGGCTAATTAACTAGGTTAATCCAATTGTGTTTTAAGGGGTCTAAAAACCATCAATGTTGGGTCGAGTAGCTAGAGCCATTAATTTCCTCTAGATGTCGACCTTAGAAGAAATGGTCATTAGCTTCAAAGCCTCTCTACGATTGTGCCAAAAAGTACCATAGAAAATTTCACATACTCTTGCAAATTACAATTCAACTCATCTGGGTCCACTCAATACAAAAATAGAGAGAATGTGAAAATTTCAGTATATCATAGACTTTCTTTTGTTAATCATAATTGATAACAAAAGTGAGGAATGAAAATTTTCGCACTAGTTGAACCGAAAAGTTATCAATAGTAAGCAAAAAGATGTTAAAAATAAATTTCAATCAAATTAAGTAAAAATTTATCAACTTAATAATTATAAAAAAAATAAAGTTGGCAGTTGTTACTTGTAACCCAGTAATACTGTATATATATTGTGAAATTTTTTGTGTCTATAAAGTTATTCCTTTTTAAATTTTTTCCTTAGATGTGGGCAGCATATAATGGAATTTCTTATAGTAGGAAAGGTCCAGGAACCATCCTTCTTGTTTCTTGTCTTTGACTCTCTGTGGAGGATTCAAAAGAATGAGTCATGGGGTTGAAAAGAAAGAATGTGTCTTTAAAAATAGTGGGAATTGGATGCTTATAGTATATTTTCATATTCTGATAGCTCATTTATTCAAAGATAATAAAAAATGACTCTGGATTAAAGCAAGTCAACTAAACCTACACGGTATTTTTTTTTTTTTTTGTCAACTTGTATCAGAACTTTCATTGATGAGGACTAAAGTCCATTGCAATTACATACTCATGAGCTGGGTCTCAATACAAGGTGGGGAATCCTCAAACCAGATTACACACTCATTTACATTCTTTGCCTCTCTAGCCAATACATGAGCAGCCGAATTGTTAGTTCTGTTCGTGTGGGCTGCCTTCTAGGAGCTAAAAAGCTACAAATATTTCCTTGAACCTCCAATTATCTTCAGACTTGGTATGGCAGGCGTAGCAGAGCCATTCAAGGCTTGAATTATCAGTTGAGCATCACCTTCTACGACGATATCCTTCAGCCCCAAGTCCCACGCGAGAAGGATGCCAGCTTCCATTGCTTTGGCTTTTGCTTCTAAGGCCCCTAGTGGGAACTCTAGTTTTTTACACATAGCCCCCATGATCTGCCCCTGATGGTTTCTGATGACCACACCAATACCACACGTTCCTTGTTCCTTAAAAACAGCAGCATCTACATTCACTTTATACCAGCCTTGTGGTGGAGGGGACCATTGTTTGTGTATGATTTTGAGCCTCGAGGGTCTGCCATTGGAAGGCAAAGCAGTCCAGACCTCTTCTGCGATGGATTTACATATTTTCCCAGCCCCTCCATGCCGCATCTTATTCCTATTATTCCATAGACACCATGCCACAATAGCAAAGAGCTCCCAATCTTTTTCTCCTTGAGAATCCATCATAATCCATAATACATCTAAAAATTCCCTGGGAGCTGAAGGTGAGATATTGCAATTAAGCCCCACTTCACTCCATGTTTCTTTCGCAATCTTGCAACTCCAAAGTATGTGGCTCAAAGATTCACTCTCTCCACAAAAATCACAACAGTCCTCCTTTAAGATCTTTCGGTGCATCAAACACTGCTTTGTAGGGAGTATGTTTCTACTTGCTCTCCATAGGAAATGCTTTATTTTGTTTGGGCATTAGAGGCTCCATATGGTCTTCCAAATTGTTGTCATCCTAGAGTTGTCCGAGCACCCAGGAATTTCCTCAACTCTTTCCATTTCTGCAAGGCATTTTTCCGCTACCCTATAAGCACTTTTCACAGAGAAGCATCCATTAGGAGTTTTTGCCCATACTAGAAAGTCTACCTAGTTCAGAGGAATGAAGGGGATGCTCAGTATGGTCTTGGCTTCATGGGGTAAGAATGTGTGTTTGACCAACGAGGTTCTCCATTCCCCTTTCTCGGCGTTAATGAGATCTGCTACCATTTCACACTGCCTTGTTTCAGACTTTGGAGTAATCACCTTACCGATGCTGATGAAGGCAGTCACCTCGCTTTCCAAGTTTCAATACTTTTTCCATTACCAACAACCCACCAAGCCCCCTCATTGATGATGTTTCTTGCCGCCATGATGCTCCTCCATATGTATGATGGCTTCTTCCTGAGGTGAGCCTCCAAGAAGTATGTACTCGAGAAATATTTAGCCTTCATGACCCTATGAGCCAGTGAGTTGGGGTTTTGTTGTAGTCTCCATCCTTGCTTGGCAAGGAGAGCTAAATTAAAAACTTTTAGGTCTCTAAACCCCATTCCACCCTCTGCCTTAGGTCTGCATAATTTTTTCCAAGAAACCCAGGCTACCTTCTTCTCTCTTCCATGTTGACCCCACCAAAAACCACCCATCATTGAATTAAGTTCTAAGCACAATGAGTCCAGAAGCCTGAAAACATTCATGGTGTATGTAGGAGTGGCCTATGCAACTGCTTTAATTAAGATTTCCCTTCCCGCATTAGATAGAAGCTTTCCTTTCCAATTTGCAATCTTCCTCCCAACTTGATCCTTTATGCGATTAAAGGCCTTTTTCTTTGCTCTTCCCATCAATGAGGGTAAACCCAAATACTTTTCGTGGTGTTGTATGATTTGGGCTCCAAAGGTCCCTTTTGCAAACTCTTTAATCTCTTCCTTTGTGTTTTTGCCGAAGAATAAGGAAGTCTTGTCTCTATTCAGCTTTTGCCCAGATTCTTCCTCATACACTTCCAACACCTTAGCTACTTGCATACTCTCTTCCCTTGTTGCTTTACAGAAAATGACACTATCATCCGCAAAAAACAAGTGGGAGACTCTTAGAGCTTGTCTTGCAGCCGAAACCCCTCTAACTAGCCCCTCCCTTTCTTTCTTTTTTATCATTGCCGACAAGCCTTCCCCACACAACAAGAACAAGTATGGGGAGATTGGGTCCCCTGGACGAAGGCCCCTTGATGGAGTAATCACACCTATCGGTTCTCCATTGATTAGGATTGAATAAGTCACGAAGGTTACACACATCATAATGAGAGATATCCATATTTCCCTCAAGCCCGTTTTCTTCATCATTGATTCAAGGTATGCCCACTCAACTCTATCGTACGCCTTACTCATATCTAGTTTTACTGCCATTAGACCCTCATTTCCCTTCCTTTTCTTGTCAGTGGAGTGCATTGTTTCAAAGGCAACAATCACATTATCTGTTATCAATCTACCCGGAACGAATGCACTTTGGGCTTTGTTTATGAAATCGTGGAGAACTTTCTTCAATCTATTTGCAAGGACCTTGGACACGATTTTATATATCGTGTTACATAAACTGATGGGACGATATTCCGATATCCTTTATGGGGTTTTTTGTCTTAGGAATTAGGCAGATGTGTGTTTTGTTAATTTCTTTTGGCATAACCCCTGAATTAAGGGCCAGCAGTACACAATTTGTAATAGAGGGGCCAACAATATCCCAATAAGTTTGGTAAAAGATAGGGGACATACCGTCCAAGCCCGGTGCCTTGGTGGGGTGCATTTGCTTGAGAGCAGTCCACACTTCCTCTGCCTTGGAATCCTTCTAGAGCTCCTCATTCATCTCGGGTGACACTCTTTCTTCCATGGCATTCAAGTTTTCATCAAAATTGGATGGTTGATTAGAGCTATATATGGACTTAAAATAATCTAGGATTATTTTCTCTGTTATCTCCTTGTCTTCATGCCAAGTGCCTATATCATCAATCAATCCCCCAATTCTATTCTTTCGTCGTCTTTGACTAGTTGTAGCGTGGAAAAATTTGGTGTTTTTATCACCATGTTGAAGCCACATGACCTTTGATCTCTGATTCCACATAATCTCTTCCCTGGTGTGCAATTCATTAATCTCCCTTTTTAGTGCCTGAACTTCCTCTACCGTTTCATGGAGCAAGTTCAAAGACTCAAGCTGTTGAAGCCGTGTCTGTTTCTGCCTTAAGCCTTTATAAATATTGCCAAATCTATTCTTATTCCAGTTTCGAAGTTGCTTTTGGCACCTTTCTAATCTTTCCTAGATAGGCAGGACGAATCATCCCTATATAGGTCCCAAGCTAATTCGACCATCTCCTTGCACTCCTCCTCCTGAATCCACATAGCTTCGAAGAAGAAGCGTTTCCTCCCCTCTGTTCTGTGCTAGTCCTTCAAAAATAGGGCAAGGAGACAATGATCTGAGGATGACATAGAGACGTGGTGGACTTTTGCATCCAGAAAGACCTGAGACCAAGCTTCGTTGGCAACCATTTTGTCCAATCGAATAAGAGTGTGTTGTTGTTCGCTGAATCTACCGTTACACCAAGTGAACTTCAGCCCTACAAACCCCAAGTCAAATAGGCCGCATCTACTAAGTGTTTCTCTAAACGCACCCATTTGTTCAGCATCTCTATCCTTCCAGCCCAACTTCTCATCGGGGTGAACAATCTCATTAAAATCTCCACAAACCAACCATGGCAAACTACATTGTGCATTGAGTGTTTCAAGTGAAATTTCTAAGGGTGAGGATACGCATCGATGCTACAAAGAAGCTTATAAGGGGAAAGAAAGTCTCGATTAAAGGGGGGGAAAGCAGATGGATTTTCTTCAAGTATGAACAGTTGCCTAATTTTTGCTATCGGTGTGGAATGCTAGACCATGGGGAGAAAGATTGCCTGGAAAAAAAGGATGGGGAAATCATTGGAAGTGAAAAGTGAATGCAATACAAAGCATGGATGAGGGGAGAACCAGGGAGACGTCTGGGGCAAGATTATGGTAGGTGGGCAAAATGTGAACGACCAGGCTTTTTGTCAGGAAGATGGTCCAAGCTACAAACAAGAAAAATTCGGGAGGTGTGAGTCAAGGGGGGGGGGGGGGGGGGAGATCCAACATAGGGTGGAGATGGTTCACGAAAATGGTAAGGTCAACCTTTCAGAAACAAAGGTTGAAAAAACTCAAACCAAAAGAGGGGAGGTGCCTCTGATGGGCACACTGCTTAGAATAGAAAAGGTGGATAGCATGCGATGGGGAAAAAGTTAAGCTAGTGATAAAGCCTAAAGTAAAGCAAAAAAATACACTACAAACAATTAGCACGGGGCATGGGGAAAAAGAAAACCAAAATTGGGCCAACAATGACTTAAGCCCATTAGCAATGAGCTATGACCAGGAAAAGGGATGGATTACAAAGGTATTGGGCCCGAAAAGTGGGCATTGGAAGTCCCTAGCCAGACAAGTTAAAGTAAAAAGCCCATGAGAAGAATTTGATCCAGCAAATTAGAAAAGAAAAGGAGACACCCCTCTTTCAAAGTTGGATCCAAATACTAATAGTAAACGGAGGGCGAAGGGAAAGCTTCAAGTAGAGAATAACCTTGAGGATGATGGGAAAATGGTTGGCAGTGTGGCGGTGGCTGCGGGGCCGCCCTACCCGGCCCAATGAGTGTCCTCGCCTAGAACTGCCAGGGTTTAGCAGCTTCGCCGACAGTTCGCACCCTTACCAAAGAGGTGAAACAAAAAAACCCCATAGTGGTCTTCCTAGTAGAAATGAAAGCAAGCACAGATAGGATGAAAGGTTTTCAGAATAAATTGGGCTTCACCTAAGGAATCATTGTTTCGAGTGATGGTAGGAGTGGCAGATTGGCTTTATTGTGGAGGGAAGGAACGGATATCAGATTTAAGAGCTGTTCTCACTCCTACATCGATGTGGTTGTTCACGGGAAAGGCAACAGAGGGCCTTGGAAAGTAACTGACTTTTACAGACACCCTGACATCGGAAAAAGGTACACTTCTTGGCAGTTACCTACATGGTATTTGAGACTTATTGTCTTGTGATGCACCTGAATTTCCTGGGAAATTTCTCTACTGGTGAGTAGAAAAGTAGAACCATGTGATGCTTTATGCTTACATATGTACTGCTCAGATTGCTCAACTCTCCTAAGCAAATTAATCTAAAGCCAGAGAGAGAGGATGACACAAACTCAGTTGTAAGTAAAATAAAAAACCAAATCATTTCTTTTTCTTTCCTTAGTTGTTAGTGTTTTGTTCCTTTGATTAATTATTCTTGATGGCAAGTTTAGCAGTGGGTTAGAGTTGGCAAATTTTGTGGTGAGCCTTGATGTCTTGCACGATGCATGGACTGCAATTTGGAACCTATACACAGAAATCAGTCAAAATGAAGGACCATCTTCCCTTGTGAAATTCAAAGTTTTTGAGCTACCAAACTTTACCATCATAGCTTTTTTCACTTGGCCTGCTAATAGCAAAGACTATCTTTAGGATAATGGAGGAGGAGATTTTGATTCATCATCAAATCTTAAGGAGTCTTTTTCCTTTCTTCAATAAATTTTGAGAAATGCCTTCTTAAGAGTTGGCCATTTCTATGTCCAACTAATGACAATTTTGTATTTTCTTTAGACTTTTTTTTTTTACTTTCCATTTTGTTTGAAATTTTCATATATATATATATATATATATATATATGAATAGAAAGCTGCAGGTTACAGGTTGAAAGATTACAGTAAGTCATCATCACCTCTTAAGAGTTGGCCATTTCTATGTCCAACTAATGAAAATTTTGTATTTTCTTTAAACTTTTTTATTTTTTTTTTAACTTTCCATTTTGTTTGAAATTATATATATATGAATAGAAAGCTGCAGGTTACAAGTTGAAATATTACAGTAAGTCATCATCACCTTATATAATATATTGAGAAATGGTTGTTGGGGTTTTAGGCTAAGACCTTGTACATTAAGTTCCCATTATCACCATCATAATATCATTGTGCGATTGCGGCCATAGTTTAGCAGTTCATTGTTATCTTCAAGTTATCATATCCACAGACCATTTTATCAATATTAATTGTATTAGTTTACTGTTCATGTGGTATAAATTGCAACCACATATGTACAAATGCATTGATTAAATATATAAAATTTCACTAATGAAAGAATGAAATTTGTGGTGGGTCTTTATATTAGAACCTTAATTCCTATTCCTTCTGTATGAGTGTGTGTTTGTTTTCTTTAAAAATAAAATAAAATAAAGGGCTCTAAGTTTCTAACAAAAAAAATGTCATATTTACAAAATCTAAAGCATGTAGTTAAAAATTAATTCAATAGTTAGACCTTCGAATATGAAATTGTGTAATTCACAAGAGATGAAAGAGATTAGATTTTTTTTAAAGGGCGTTTCAGATTGTTATTTTTTATTTTCCTGAATCGTTAATTTTCCTTGAATTGTCATGAGAAAGGGGATTTTTTTTTTTTTTTTTAATTTTAAGAATCAAAAGGGGAAAAGATATGAAAGCAAAGAATTTTGAGTTTTTAGTGAAACCCACATATACTTTTATTTCAGAAAGGACACGGCAAAATGTAGAGGTTTCTATTATTATATAATTTAATTGGGTGGATTTTCCAAGTTTCAATAATTAATTCTCAAATAAAATACTATCTAATGAGTACCATACATTATATTCATTATCTTTTATAAAATTTATTTTGTAAGAGCACTCACGTCTATCTGTGTATAATAGAAAAAGATGCCAGATTTACACAATCTTGCCAAAAACTAACTCACATCAGAAAGTGCAAAGGTGTGTAAATATACACATTAGCTATAGTAATAGTGTTTATTTGCATGGATACTGTAGCTATAGTAACAATGCTTATAGATATTGAAATATATAATCAATTAGTTTCAATGGATCTGTTTTTACCTTAAAAATAGCTAGGTTAAATCCTCCCCAGGTTTTTTATCGGTTAGGCTTTCTTAGGTCATCATATCGTGGTATACTTTATATTTCCGCTTTATTTGCATAATATGATATTATTGTGTTAACCTAGAACTGAATAATTTTTCTAAGTAATCACTTGGCTAAATAACTAGGTTAAACAACTTGTGTTAAGGGATCTAAAAACGTACATATTCAATTAAAAAAAGCTATTTTTATCTTGCCCTCCACAAAACCAACCAAGTGCAAAAGGAGGGGTTATTTTTTATTTTTCAAACTAAAATAAATGATGCCATATTGTTTGCTCTGTCAACTGGTGAAAATTTTATATTCTCCATAAATAAAAACCTATATTTTTACTTTAATTTTTGTTTAAAATTTTTATCTACTCCTATTATGAGCCCATCCATTTTTTGATATGATATATATAGTGGTGATTAAGTTTTTTCAATTACAATAATTGGAAAGGTAAGAAAAAAGTAGAGTTTTCCCATTATTTAAAAAACTTTCACTTGCATACCTCTATTTTGATGTTGTCTTTAATCTTAAACCACTATTTGTTGTCATCCATAATCATAGTTCTCTCACTTTTAAAGCATACATAAGAATCATCATAATCTTTCCTACTAAATTATTGCTCTTCTTGATACATCTGTAAATATCTACCAAATCAAATATATCCATACGTTTTGCAAACGAAACACAAAATGTCATATGAGCAATTGTTACTCAACAATGATTGGTTGGATCCATTAAGAAAATAACTTTATATTGATAACCTAAAGAAACAGCTTCCCCCCCCCCCCCCCCCCCCACCCCCACAACACACCACACCACACACACACACAAAAAGAAAAAAAGACAAATAGCAAAGCAAAAAAAAAAAAAAAAAAAAAGACAAATAGCAAAGCCTCATAATCAAGCTGCAATATAAATCAATTATAAAAGAAAATTAATGAAAATCTTATTGCAAAAGCTAAAATATGTCACTTATCTAATCATTTTTGTTTGTCTTGTTAGTCCCAATTATGGATAACACTCCTATCTGCAAAAAGAAGATTGTGTCCTAAAATAAATAAGATTCCATCTATTTATAGTTCAAGCTTTTAGGTAAGAGTAATTTATCATGTTTAGTGTGACTAGTGTCAAGTCAATCATGCATTTTTTATCCTAACAAAACGAAAGCTACCTAATTTCATTAATTTGGCTTAATAAAATTTTGGAAAAATTACATTTTATTACCTTAAATTATACCTTCGATTACACTTTGCATCGTAAATTTTTTTGAATGCATGTTTTGCATCCTAAATTATAATTATTGTTGCACTTTGCACCCCGACGTTAAGTTTACTATTAACTTGGATGGAAAAACAATTAAAATATGGTACCACATGAAAAGACCTAATTGTCCATTTTCTTAATCCTTTAAAAACAAAAGAGATATTACACTTTACCATCCTAAACTATACTCCTAATTACATGTTGCAACCTAAACTTTGAAATTCCATCTAAGTTAATAGAAAACTTAATGTCAGGGTGCAAAGTGTAACAAAAGTTATAGTTTAGGGCACAAAACATGCATTTGAAAAGTTTAGAGTGCAAAATGTAACATGATATAGAGTTTAAGGTGGTAAGATGTAATTTTCCCTAAAATTTTCAACTTTTTAGCTTAATAAGCTTTTATGACTTTGTTCATCAATAATTTGTTTGCTTTTTTACAAGTTGATATATATATCAAAAGAAATGTATACACAAAGATATTCAGTGCTCATTACTTCTCATAAAGCAATGTGAAGTCCCATTGGATTAAAGGCATGTTTGGTCGGGTAGTTCAAACAATAGTTTTTAGTGTTTAAACACTGAAAACTATGGGCCAAAAAAAAAAAAAACACGTTTGGAAAGAGATTTCTTTGCATAGTGTTCGAGTTATGTTTCTCATTTTAGGGCGTTTGAACTTTGAACACTGAATTTAGGAAATTCCTCTTACTAGTTTTCATTTTTCAAACTATTGGGAAATTTAGACCCCTGTTGATAGAATTAACAAATTTTAAACCCAAGTTATCAATTAGATTTATTATGAATAAAACTTGTTAAAACAAACAAATATCAATATCATGTCAAAATCAAGCAGCAGAAAAATAAATAAGACAAGATATGATGACCCAGGAAAACAAATGAAACAAACTAATTTCATAGTAAAAAACCTAAGGGGAAACCTTCCTGAAAAGTAATATACTATAGTAAAGAGAAGTTTCAGATCTAGTACAAAACTTTTGTCCCTAGACTCTACAATCCCCGTAAATGAACTTATAGCAGAAACCTTCTACCGCTTCAAAACCTCTGAACTCTTCAATATATGAATGCCACCTTTTTTGTTGCACAGATCCCAATACATGTTAACCAAAGATGCACGGCTCCCAGTACATGACTAACACACCAACTTGAAGAAGATATTGGTTGCAAAGTTCTTCAATTCATCAACAATGAAGATTAAGAAGCACTTTGTTACAAAATCCTAAGGCACAAAGACGCAGTGGCTTCTTTCAAAACAAATAAGGCATTGGTCACCTTTCACATATGTTCTCCTTGTATTCTCTTATGTGATGGCCTCTAAAATAAGCCTTATATATGTCTAGGGTTGTGAGAAAAGAAACCCTACACAAATACATAAGCATGGGCCGAAAATCAGATCTGAAAATCTGAATTCCCGTAATCTTGATAGATACCTCGATAGATAGTATTTGTCGAGTCTCATTAAACCTCAATAGATAGCTATCTGTCGAGCAGCTGTTGAGCTATCTGTCCAGCTTTAGTGAACGGCTTTTCTTCACTTGTTTCTTGGTCCAATCTTCATGACTTTAATACTAGACTTGAACAACATGTTTCTTGAAGTATTAAACACATCCTAGACCTACCCAAATACAAGTAAAATGCGTTTTGTCAAAGGATTAGCCAACTACACAAAATATTTCCTCAACAATCTCCCCCTTTGGCAATCCGTGACAAAACCACAACAAACAAATAAACATATGAGAGAAGTCATAAATCACTCAACTCATATTCACTTGTTGAATACAATAAAATCTATCCTAACACAAACTCTTGAAAAATTTTGCAAGAAGAGAATTTATGGCAAGTAGACTTTGACAACCTGTATTTCTAAAACACTTTAAACAAAACTCATCAAGACATCTTTGTGTGAAATAGAAATAATAGATTGCATACAATAAATAAGAAACATGTGTATAAAGAAAGAAAAGAAACAACACATGTAGAGATAAGTGAAGAAGATATACATCATCATATATATATCAAAGATAAGCACAATGTATGTAAATATAGTCACAAGACCGGTGCACAAAAAGAAGGAGGTAAGCATTCCCCCTAACAAGATGAAACACATCTCCCCCTTACAAGGGCATGTATTTCTCCCCCTGACCTGTAGAATCTTAAAAAGAAACCACATTTTCTTCACAATTTCTCCCCCTTTTTCTCATAATTGACAAAAGGTACAAAAATGCATGAATGTAATGAAACAAGATACTATGAATGACAAGATAATCAAAAAGATGCAAAACATGTGAAAAACAATGCATGTAAAAGGATCTCGACAAATCGAAAGGTGTCGAGAAGCTATCGAGCAGACATGAGATTTCTTGATCGATCCACCTAACTATCGAGAGGTGTCGAGATTGCGATAACAATCAACTGAAGATCTCGAAAAATGGGCTAGGTATCAAGAGGTATCGAGGAGGTGTTGAGATTGCTTAGAAACAATTTTTCAAGAAGGGAAAAACACAGATATGAATGCAATCAAACATGCAACTCAACTAAGGATCCAAACAACATTTTAACCTCTCAAAAACATCTCTCAACAACAATTTTAAGCACATGGATCCCAAAAACACGCACACACATACACACACTAAACAAGTCTAACCAATTTTATATTTTAAAAACAAGTCAAGACAATTTAATGAGCATACATTAACACATGTAAATCTTGTGATGGCCAAATCACATTGTACATGTACATGTATCAAGAGTAGCAAAGAATATTGCGTGTAGTGTGTGAAAAATATCGCAAGATTGCATAAGTGTATACATGCTATGATAATCTGAGATATGAGAAAATCATTTTAACTTACACACAATTATAACTGTTTGATGGGGACCATCACCTACGAGGTACATCCTATAACTCCCACATCTCCTAGAATACACACTTGCAATCATATATAAAGCATTTTGATTTTTTTGCTTTTATTTTTCTTTACATATTTTTCTTTTTAAGCAAATCATGCATGAGTATATAAGAGATAGAAAAGAAATACCCAATGATGTTAAGCATTTGACATTCCAATTTTGCTATGCTGAAGTACACAAATGTCATTGACATTGCACTTTTGTTATGCCGAAGCATACATATGTCATTTCATAATTGGCAGGCAACAGTGGTAAGATGATTATTTATGCATTTCTCTTAGGATTTTCTAGTCCTTCCCATCAAAAAGAGTGATACGAGTGTTAAGTACACGAGATGACTTAATCTTACTCATCACAAACACGAGCCACAAAGCTCACTTGCTTAGTTATGTATAGAGATGCTCGTCTAAGTTACAAGAGATACAAAGTTTAGAAAACTTTGTTCAATGGCCATCCAAGGTACACAAGTACCAATGTACATAAACACACACTGTTTTTGTATTTTTCTGATTTTTCCTTTTTATTTTTATTTTGAAAAAAAAACAAAATAAAAACTAAACAACCAAACAAAAACAGACAAACAACATGAAAGCATGAAAGAAATATGCATATGCATGAAGGCATGATAGAAGGGTGCAGATGCATGAAAGCATGATTCCAAAAACAGATAAGAAATCAAGCAAAAAGAGTCCTACTTTAGATAGAAAGAATTAAAGCAAAGGACAAATAGAAAAGACAATTAAGTCTTAGGCTCCTTTTTCACCCACACAGCACGAGTTTTTGGCTGTGAAGATGAAAATGCACGTGTCCTAGTATGTCTACTAAAGGACATGGAAGAATTAAAATTCTCCTGAAATTGAGTCAAAAAGCTCAAAGCTTTTAATAACTCTCCAAACAAAGGTGTAGGTCCTTGAGAGGAAACCTATAACCGTTTGGACACTTGCTTTTAAGGATACAACTTAAAGCAATTAGGACGAATGTGTCTAGAAACACCACAATGATGAAAAACATTAGGTCTAACAAAAGATTTAGAATTAGATAAATCAGTTTTGAATTTCATACATTTATCACCTTTTTCAAATTGGAGCACAAAGACAGTCCTTGATCTAGAAGTCGTGGAACAACATATCCTAAGCCAGTCTTATCAGAACTAGGCTTTTGAGCATTCAATACCTCATCCTCTCTATAGCTTAACTAAGCTCAACCTCAAGATTCTTGACCTTCTCTTCTAATGAGATGTTCTCCACAACAAGAGTCTCAACTCACCTTATAGTCTCATCTAGTTTGACTAACAAATCAACTTTTTCAGTTTTTACCTTATTAAGCTCTTTTCTACAAAGATGAGAAGTCTTTTCAGATTTTATGAATTCAGTGCATAGCTTATCATAGGCTTCCTGAAGGGTCAACTGCTGGGGTACTTCATCATCAGAAGAATCCTCACTGTCACTAGCACTCTCCACAATCACCTTATCGATTGTGGCAAAAAAGGCCATAACATGACTACATTCATCTACATACTCATTAGAAGAGTTATTCTCAATATCACTCCAAGTAGCAACCAACCCTTTATCTTTTGACTCCTTGTTCTTTTCCTTTGCATTCATGGCATTTGATGAGGGGTTTCTCATTCTTGCCTTTTTTCCTTAAGGATTTAGATTTCCTAGGAGGTTTGCCCTTAGCCTTTTTCCTAAATTGAAGAAGCTTGATAATCTCATCAGTTATGAAGGTTAGATCCTTATCCTCATCATCATCTTCATCACTTTCATCTTCATCTTCAGAGTCCTCAATCTCTTCCTCTATACCCTTAAGAGCCAAGTTTCTACTTTTTCCACCTTTTCCCATTGAGCCTAATCCCATCTCATAGGTTTGAAGGTTCCTTACAAGCTCAGTTAAAGGAATTTGATCAATGTCCTTCACTTCTTCAATGGTAGTGATTTTGGCATGGAATCTTTTAGGTAAAGACCTAAGGATTTTTCTAACAATTTTGGATTCTGCAATACATTCTCCAAGGTTAAAGGCAGAATTCACAATATCCTTGAGTTTGGCATAGAATTCATCAAAGGTTTCATTCTCCTCTATCCTTATTTCTTCAAAACTACTAGTGAGTCGTTGAAGCTTCACAGTCTTTACTGCCTTGGTACCTTCATAGGTGGTCTTAAGAATGGTCCATGCTTCTTTGGCAACTTCCGTGGATGATATTTTCCTGAATTCCTCATTGGTCAGCCCACAAAACAAATCATTCAAGGCCCTACTGTTGAAATTTGCCACTATGATTGTTGCATCATCCCAATCCACCGACGCTTCCTTTGACTTAATCCAGCCAACTTCAATAGCTTGCCATACCTGTTCACTTAGAGCTTGCAAAAAAACTTTCATACGAACTTTCTAGTACGCATAATTAGTTCCATAAAATAAATGAGGAATCAAAAGAGATTGTTCATGATCCATTACAACAAGGGTTAAGGATCACACTCAGGAAATTAATCCAATCAGAGTGTACCCGCTCTAATACCACTTGTTGGGAAATTTAGACCTCGATTGATAGAATTAACAAGTTTTAAACCCAAGTTATTAATTAGATTTATTATGAATAAAACTTGTTAAAACAAATAAACATCAATATCATGTCAAAATCATGCAGCGAAAAAATAAATAAGACAAAATATGATGACCCAGGAAAACTAATGAAACAAACTAGTTTCACATTAAAAAACTTGAGGGGGAAACCTTCCCGAAAGCAATCCACTATAGTAAAGAGAAGTTTCAGATCTAGTACGAAACTTTTATCCCTAGACTTTACAATCCTCGTAGATGAACTTACAGCAGAAACCTTCTATCGCTTTAGAACCTCTAAACTCTTCAATATATGAATGCCACCCTTTTTGTTGCACGGATCCTAGTACGTGACTAACCAAATATGCACCGCTCCCAGTACGTGACTAACACACCAACTTGAAGAAGATGTTGGCTGCAAAGTTCTTTATTTCATCAACAATGAAGATCAAGAAGCACTTTGTTACAAAACCCTAAGGCGCAAAGACGCAGTGGCTTTTTTCAGAGAGAATAAGGTATCGGTCACCTTTTGCATATGTTCTCCTTATATTCTCTTATGGGATGGCCTGTAAAATAAGTCTTATATATGTCTAGGGTTGTGAGAAAAGAAACCCTACACAAATATCTGAATTCTCGTAATCTTGATAGATACCTTGATATATAGTATCTGTTGAGCCTCATTAAACCTCGATAGATAGCTATCTGTCGAGCAGCTATCGAGCTATTTGTCCGCAGGTGTCGAACTATTTGTCCAGCTTTAGTGAACAACTTTTTTTCACTTGTTTCTTGGTCCAATCTTCATGGCTTTAATACTAGACTTGAACAACATGTTTCTTGAAGTATTAAATGCATCCTAGATCTACACAAATACAAGTAAAGTGTGTTTTGTCAAATGATTAGCCAATTACACAAAATATGTCCTTAACACAAATAACATTACTCAATGACACTTTTATAAATATGTTAAAAATTGTAGGTCTCACTTGATGAGATCATATGAGATAACTTTCTCTCTCTTTAAATAAAATAATAATACTTTTATTGTACTTGTAAGCTTTTTGAAAAAAACACATACACATACCAAATACACAATTATGTTTTTTCACATTTTAAAATATGTTTTTTTTTAATGAACAAGAAATTTTATTCACAAGACAAACAGAACTACAAAGAGGAAACAAGAGCCTCTTCTTAATGATAAGCTTAAAACAAGAAGGGCCGAAACCTACATCGAAAGAACCAAAAACATTATTCACAAATAACATTTTACAATATGTTATTTAAAAATATGCTACTAAACACATTATTTGCATTATGAATATTTTAAATACGTGTTTTCACAACACTTTTTAAACTACACTTTTCACATCATTTTAAACAACAATACTTGAAATTAGCTACCAAACAACCCTAAGACATTTGGCGTCAAAATGAGCTTCCTGCTTTCCTTAAAGGTGAGCTTTCTCATTCTTATAGCAACTTTTTCGGGATTTAAGAGCTGTTTCTCATTTGGCATCTTCGTCATTTCCTCCTAGAAGTGCTTATTGCCTTTGTGTTAGGACTTCATACTAACGGGGTTTTACAGATGTTCCCATTTATTCTGCAATTGTGACCATAGTTAAATGTTATCTTCGAGTTATCGTATCCACAGTTCAATGATCAGTTATAATTGTATTACTTTACAGTTAACATGGTTTGAATTGGTACCACATATCTACAAATGCATTAATTAACTATATTGAACTACAATTATCAAGATAAATATTGAAGGAGAAAGAAACTGAGGCCCTCAGGTCCAACTCCATATGAAATGCTGCCTCAGCACATAAAATGCCTATTAAGACCCAGTTGAAATGAAGCAGGCATGCGCCTAAAAAAGTAAAACCCCAAATGCAATGCTGTTTCCTAAGAGCATCTCTCTAATAGACTCCTTAAACCTAAATTTCTTCAAATTTTGGAGTGAACCCTTAAAAAATTGGGTTACTGGGATGCTCTTTTTTCAAAGAGCTATACTGTATCTCTGTAAACACATTTTTAAGTATGTAGTTAAGTATTAGTTACTTTTTAAGTCATGAGATGAAAGAGAAAAGGTTAATAGCAAAAATTATAAGGATCCTCTAATAAACCACAATTTTTATGGCAGATTGTAAGTAGTAGAGACTAAATAGGGGGTTCATATGAAAAAGATGTGCAACTAATCACAGTTCATGTGGCAGATTGTGAGTGATAAAGAAAAAATTGTGGGCTCATATGAAAAAGATGTAAACTAATCACAATCTGCTATGTAGAATAGTTGCGATAAAAATTATCTTGTTTTAGATTTTTTTTTAAAGGGGCATTTCAGATTTTTACTTTTTATTTTCATGAATCGCAAATATTCCTTGAATTGCCGTGCCCATGAGAAAGGGGAAAAGATGTGGAAGCAAATGATAGTATAGTTCTGTAAACACATTTTTAAATATGTAGTTAAAATAAACACTAGTTACTTTTTAAGTCATGAGATGAAAGAGAAAAGGTAAATAGAAAAAAATCTAAGAGCATGTAATAAACTACAACCTACAACCTGTTTATATGGCAGCTAGATTGTAAGTAGTAGAGAAAAGTGGTGAGTTTGTATGAAAAAAATGTGTGATATAAAATAATTATAGCAAAAATTGTCATTTTATCCAGTGTATTAGATTTTTTAAAAGGGTGTTTCAGATTTTTACTTTTTATTTTCCAGAATCGTAAATTTTCATTGAATTGCCGTGAGAAAGGGAAAAAGATGTGAAAGCAAAGAATTTTGAGTTTTAAGTGGAACCCAACCCCGCGTACGCTTCTATTTCAGAAAAAGATACGACACAACAAAATGTAGAGAAGGTATCTCTATTATTATTATTATTATTTAATTGGGTAATTTTTATATATTTTTGTAACTTTTGCGTTTCCGCTGGGGTCTTGGTCAAGTTGTTTTATTATACGACTTAGGGCATTCTTATCAAACTTTTCAAACGCTAAAAATGCTATTTTTAAGCATCTGAAACTAAAAAAAAAACCCTCCATCAAAACTGGTATATGCTATAAATTTTCCAATCTTGATACAGTGCACTCTCATTTTTTAGAGCGCATTGTAGCAAGATTGTATAATATTTTATTAATTTATTTATTCTCTCTCCAGCTCTCTGTCCCTCACACAAATCCTCTTCTCTCTCTCTTTGTTCTCACACATGCCGCCCCCCCTCTCTCTCTTCTGTTGCTTCTCCGTGGTCACCCACGCTGCCAGTCCTCTCACCCAAGACCGTCTTGCCCCTGCCTTAAGCCACTGAACCAAGCCTCTGTGGTTCCGGTTTGTGGGTTTTTTTTCGGTGTTGATGCTTTGCCAACTAAAGGCAAATCTGATGAAGCATAAAAATCTTATCTAAGTCATCTTGGCCTTTTTGTTTGAAGGAGCATGAATTGGTGATGCATGCTCTGTGGGAATATGATTTTGTCAAACCTGTTGGAACCAGAATTTTGGATTTGTTGCGTTTGTGGGTTTTTTTTCGGTGTGGGTTTGTTGTGGCTGGTGGCAGTGGGTGTGGGTTTGAGTTTGTGATTTGATTTGATTTTGGGTTTGTGATTTGGTTTTGGGTTTGTTTTTGTTTGTGATTTTGGTGGTCGGTGGTCGAGGTTGTGAGTGGTGGTGACTGTGGCAATGGGTATGAGCGGTGGTGGCTGGTGGCAGTGGGTTTGGGTGTGGGTGTGGGTAGTGGCAGCGGGTTGGGTTTGCAGTGGGTTGGGTGTTTTTGTTTGGGAGAGAGAGATATAGAAAGAGAGAGGGGAAGGGCAAAAATGGGTAACTAACCATAATTTTATAATTTTCCAACTATATAGTTAGTAGTTCTAATTCCCAAACTATATTATTTACTAGCATCTCGAGTCTAAAAGACTCGATTTTGGCCTATAAATCAAGTCTCAGAGACTCAATTTCCATGGTCTGATGTGGCATTTTTTTCCTACTTGGAAATCGAGTCTCTAAGGCTCGATTTATAAACCAAAAAAATTTTAAAAAATTTTTAAGTATCAAGTCTCTAGTACAAGCCAAAATACACAAATTTTTTTTTTTTTTAGAAATCCAGAAACACAACAATCAGATCAAAGGGAGAAAGAATCTAGAGACTCAGATCAGATTGGAGAGGCGACTTGCCCAGAACATATCAGAGAAGAACCCAGAGAAAAAAAAAAATCCAGAAACAGAAAGAGAGAAGAACCTGGAACATCAGAGAAGAACCTGGGTCGCACGCTGCCTGGCCTAGGTCGCGCACGATGCGGGGCCTGGGTTCTTCTCTCTCTGTTTTTTTTTTTTTTTTTTGGGTTCTTCTTTGATGTTTATAAGGGTTATAAATCGAGTTTTAGAGACTCGATTCTCATGTGGTCGCCACGTGGAAAAATATGCCACATTGGAAATGATTAGACCATGAAAATCGAGTCTCTGAGACTCGATTTATAGGCCAAAATTGAGTCTCATAGATTCGAAATGCTAGTAAATAATATAGTTTGAGAACTAGAACTACTAACTATATAGTTGGAAAATTATAGTTAGTTACCCATTTTCGCCGAGGGGAAGAGATGAGATTGAAAATAAAAAATAATTAAATAAATAATATCTTAATGAAGTAGTAAAAAAAAAAAAAAAAATCTTTGATGTCTGGTGAATTGTAAAGTGGAGTGTTAAAATTGATAAAGTAGTGTTTTGAGATGCTAAATATTATATTTTTTTGACATATTTGATGAGAACGCGCTTACAAGTCCTGCTTTCTCATCTACCGACAATTCTGAATTTATCTGGGGTCTTGGTCAAGTTGTTTTATTCAAGTTGTTTTATTATACGACTTACAAGTCCTGCTTTCTACCACATCTAAGTCCACAATTCTGGATCTATATGGGGTCTTGGTCAAGTTGTTTTATTATACGACTTACAAGCTGGATCTATCTGGGGTCTTGGTCAAGTTGTTTTATTATACGACTTACAAGTCCACAATTCTGGATTTATCTGGGGTCTTGGTCAAGTTGTTTTATTATACAATTACAAGTCCTGCTTTCTAACACATCTACCGACAATTCTGGATTTATCTGTGATTTAATTATTTTGTCATATGACTATGGTTGTCAAGCAGCTTTTTCTGCCCAAGATGAGGGTAATCGAAGTCACTATACTCAAGACTTTAATAATTTATATATATATATATATATATATATTTATACTATGTTTTAATGAGGAAAAAAAAAATCACTACTAGTCTACTACTTCAAGACCCAATTACTAGTTTAAGTTTATATTTCAAACAATGACACTGACAGGACAGCTACTGCAGAGGTAAGGTCCAGGAAAGATGTGAAAAAAGACAAATGTTTTATTTTCTATTTGAAGTTTTTGGTAAGAGAAAGAGGGGGAAAGAAGTGAGAGGAAGAGAAAATATTTGTGTCAAGTTCTTAATATATTCTTATCTGAATTTTTATTTAATTAATAAATTATAGGAGTAAAAATGTCAAGTTTACTTATACATATAATTTTCTCACTATTTTTTCCATCCAAATTTTTTTAATGGCAGAATGAAAGACGAAGGGCTCTAAAAAAAAAAATTCATCCTTTCTTCTTTTTAAAATTTGGAAAGTTATAAACTATCTTTTATGTTTCTTCCACCATGGATAAGGAAAATTCCATGAACCTGACGAGCTTACTAGACTTTACTTACTATTCTTTTTTTTTCTTTTTTTTTGAGAAAGATACTTTACTCACTTGAGCATACACATTTGGATTTGTACTATCTCACTTTACAATATATCTAATATTTTAGTTTTTATTTTAACATCCAACACATTAAAATAATATAATTACTTAAGAAAATAATAAAGAAAAAGGAAAGAGAAGAAAAGTCATTCAATAAAGAAAGTTAATAAACATTGAACCAAATGATACAAAAAATATTTATTTTTTAATTAGAAAAATCTTGAAACACTGAACCAAATGAAATAAAAAAAATTAGTATTTAATATTTTCTTGTGCCATTTAAGAGTATTTCAATTCTTCTTGTAAAGAATACGTCGCCTTGCCAAAAATTTATACTTTTCCATGTTAGGTCTCTTTCGTCATGCTTTATTTCATTAAATTAGAATATGTATATGAGGGGTGGCCAAGTGTATCAGTGTATCACAGTTATAAAAAGAAAATACTATAAAAAAAATGCACCAAGGTCTAACCTAACTTTTTACACGAACTGATTAATTAATAAGATGTAAATTAATGATAGACAACTAACAAAGATAATAAAAATGAAGGCAATTATTATCCATCAACCATAACTAATGCCATTTTAGTTAATTGAGAATTCAATAAGTTTGGGAATGATGTTGAGTCGAGTAGCTAGAGTCATTAATTTCCTCTAGACGTCGACCTTAATTAGAAGAAATGGTCATTAGCTTCGGAGCCTCTCTACGACTGCGCCAACAAGTACCATAAAAAATTTCACATTCTCTTGCAAATTACAATTCAACTCATCTGGTCCACTCAATACAAAATCAGAGATAATGTGAAAATTTCAGTATATCATAGACTTTCTTTTGTTAATCATAATTTGATAACAAAAGTGAGGAACAAAAAATTTCGCACAAGTTAAATCCACAAGTTAGTAATAATAAGTAAAAAGATGTTTGTAGGGACACGATTATTTAGCGACCCAAAAATGACATTGGGCTCGTAAGTAAAGGACTCTAACAATATGATTTGTAGAGAATGGGCTTGAAAAGCAGGACCTTAATCACAGGTTAACGGTTTAATCGGGGTTTCTATGGAAGCTTATCTATGGGTGGACTTGGCTTGACTAGCTAAGCCTTCCATTAGTGCGGGTTGTAGGATTTAAGTCCTCGGACAGCGTCCAAGGAGCATTGTATCCTTCCCTTTTCTCCCTTTTGCAGGATTTTTCCTCCTCCAGGGATCCCTTTTTCTTTCCCTTTTATACTAGTGTTCATTTCCCCTTTTAGTGTCCACGTGTAAGTTTTACTTTCTAGGGTGCAGACCTGTCCTGTCAATCCATACCTAGAGTGGTTGGGGGTTGTTGGAAAAGTTAAATGGCATGGTTTGGAGTATGGGCTTGTCAGATGCAGGGTTCTGTATTACGATGTTGGCAGCTTTCTCCTTTGTCCTGCCCCTGTACTGAGTTTGCCATTTTCTTCAGGCGTTTTGTGAGGTGCTGAGCATGAGGTCATCCTCGGCAATATCCTTATGCTTCTTTTGGGATTTTATTATGCGTCCTCGGCAATAGCTCTTCTCAGCTTAGGCCTTGGGTCCTAATGTAGAGTGGGCCTAGGCTACGAATTCTCTGACCCCACAATGTTAATAATAAATTTTTGAATAAAATTAAGTAAAAATTTATCAACTCAATAATTTTAAAAAAATAATAAAGTTGATACTTGATACTTGTTTCTTGTTATCCAGAAATACTGTATATATCGTGAAATTTTTGTGTGTCTATGAGTTATTTCTTTTTAAATTTTCTCTTAAGATGTGGACAGCATATAATTAATGGAATTTCTTATATATAATAGGAAAAGTCCAGGCACCATCCTTCTTGTCTCTGTCTTTGACTCTTTGTGGAGGATTCAAAAGAATGAGTGATGGGGTGAAAAGAAAGAATGTTTCTTTAAAAATAGTGGGAATTGGATGTTATAGTATATTCTCATATTCTGGTAACTCATTTATTCTAAGATAATATAGAAAATGACTTTGGATTAAAGAAAGCCATCAACTTCCCATCAAAAAAAAAAAAAAAAAAGTCATCAACTAAACCTACACGGCTTTTGAGACTTGTCGTCTCTTGTGATGCACCTGAATTTCCTGGGAAATTTCTCTACTGATGAGTAGAAAAGTAGAACCATGCGATGCTTTATGCTTACATATGTACTGCTCAGATTGCTCAACTTTCCTAAGCAAATTAATCTAGAGCCAGAGAGAGAGGATGACACAAACTCAGTTGTAAGTAAAATAAAAAACCAAATCATTTCTTTTTCTTTCCTTAATTAGTTGTTTGTGTTTGTTTCCTGTGATTAATTATTCTTGATGGCAGGTTTAGCAGTGGGTTAGAGTTGGCAAATTTCGTGGTGAGCCTTGATGTCTTGCACGATGCATGGACTGCAATTTGGAGCCTATACACAGAAATCAGTCAAAATGAACGACCATCTTCCCTCGTGAAATTCAAAGTTTTTGAGCTACCAAACTGTACCATCATAGCTTTTTTCACTTGGCCTGCTAATAGCAAAGACTATGTTCAGGGAAATGGAGGAGGAGATTTTGTTTCATCATCAACTCTTAAGAAGTCTTTTCCTTTCTTCAATTTCCTGTGCACCAAAGACAACCCAGAGTTCTCCATTAACAAACCTGCATTGGAGCTTTTCACCTCCATTTTTTATGAGCTCCCGAAATCTGTGGTACCTCTATTCTCTGAAAATTCCTTTTCTTCTTTTTTTTTTTCATTAATTTTTATTTTTGGTTAAGCAGTCAAAGACTAGTTCAACTATAGGTCAAAACATACTGCCTGAACAATATATAATTGCCGAAATTTTTTCTATAAATTGATACATGTTTGGTCATAATATTTGGTTGATACTTGGTACTTGGTGGTACTCATTTGTCAAGGTACTATTATGTTTTAATGTATTAAGGTTTTAAATTTTAACAAATATCCTTGAAATGACGTCAGATTGAATTGGTATGAGATATCAACCGGTACTTGTCCTTTCTCCCAAAAAAAAAAAAAAAAAACCGGTACTTGGCGTCAGGGATGGACCCAGGTGGGGCCCAAGGGTGCCCGGCCCCTGGGATTAATTTTTTTTTTTATTATAATTATTATATATTTTATTTTTATAGGTGGGCTTCTCTCACTCAAACAATAACTATTAAACACAAAAATTTAACAAAAATTATAAAAACATTCATAAGAAGCTATTCAAATATTTGTACCGTTTGAAATGTGTGCAGTTTATTTTAGTTTTTGTCTACCTACTTTTTCATATACACTTTTTAATAAATTTTTTATCATTTTTTTATCTCATTTAAATATTATTTCTTCATTCTTTCTTTAATATTTATTTTTCAATTTTCTTTCATTCATCTAATTTTAATTAGAAGTGCTATGTCCTTAATATTTTACAATATTTTCATGGTAAATCATATGTGATAAGTTATTACTTATTTTAATTTGAACACATCACTTAATTTTTTTTTTTTTCAATCAGTATTAGTTAATAACAACTCATACTTAAGATTTATTGTAAAAATATTGTGAAAATATTATAATAATATTTCTCAATTTTAATTTCTTATTTTTTATTTTTTTTTTCATTTTTTTTTTCATCCCACGTTTCTTTTCTTTTCTTTTCTTTTTTCCTCTTTTTTTTTCTCCTCCACATTTTTCCCTTATCTCTATATTCACTTTTCTTTTTTCTTTTGTACTCTGGCACTTCGTCTGAGCTCTCTTCACCTTACTTTTTTTTTTTTTTCTTTTCTTCTCTTCGTCTACTCCACTGGAGCTCTCCACTTTTCTATTTTCCTTTTTCTTTTCTTCTCTTCGTCTATTCTAGAGCATTCAAGAAGCTCTCTCTTTCTTTCTCTCTCTCACACAAACAAATTCTCTCTCATACACACATAGATCACCGGCAGAGAAGTGGAGATCGTTGATTCTGTGCTTTACCGTTGTTTTCTGATGAGAAGCAAAGAGAGTATTTTTTTCTAAAGAGAAGCAAGAGAGAGACGGAGTGAAGAAGAAAGAGAAAGGAAGGAAAGAGAAAAAAGTATTTTTTTTTAATTCAAGCGGTATTATTTTAAGGGGAAATAGCCTGGAGAGTTACTGTAACAAATCTAAAAAAAATTTAGAGAAAGAGAGGTTATTGGAGTACTTTTTTTTTGGTGTATTTGCTCTTCAAATTAGACTTTAGAGGACTTATTGGAGATGTTCTAATGGTGATTATATTTTCGTAAAAAAACAAAAATAACAATTTTACCACCAAAGAACCAAAAAAATTATGTGTTATTAGAGAAACTAAAACTAAATTTTTTATAACTATAATAAATTGGTATAAATATCAGTTGACTGTAACAAATTGTTAAAAATAAAATATAATATTTTATTGAAATTATTTTTATTCATTCAATTAAAAAACTCAAATTCTCTCTCTTTTTTTATTATTTTAATGAGTTTTTTATATTATTTTAAGCGAAGTGATAAAAAAAATATATTATTTGATATTAGGTATATTGTAAACTGAAGTGGTAAAAGAGATAAATTAGCTTCTTTAAGATGTTAAAAGCTAAAATTTTTAGCATCACCTTTGTGAATGTTTTAACTTCAAAAAAAAAAAAAAAAAAAAAAAAAAAAAAAAAAAAAAAAAAAACTAGCCAGACTAGTATTAAAAAAAAGTTATTTTGTTTTTGTTTTATTGGTAAAAGATTGCATCTTAATGTATTTAGAAATAAGAATTTTGTATATATATATATATTTTTAATATTATATGGTTGTCTATTTAGAGTTTTTTTCTTTTCTTTTTTTTTTCTTTTTTTTTTCTTTATATTCTATTCCCCGATAGCTTAAGATCCTAAATCCGTCCGAATTGTCATGGGGATGAATATTTTATTAATATAATATTTTGTTATTTTTCCAATATATCAATTATAACACAATATATTTCAGTTTTTTTTTTCTTCCAAAGAAAAAATGAAAAATTTTGGGCCAGTTGCAAATTGGCCATGTTATCAATTTTGTATTATTAATCCATGAGTTTTGATAATTATTCAAATTGACCATTTCATCTCAATTTTGTTTACCATAACTAATAAAAAAAAATGGTTATATACTATGCACGAACGATGTGACCATTTTCCATCAATGTTTAACAGAAATTAAATGAAGGATCAATTAGGACAATTCTTAAACCTTAGGATCAAAATAATCCAAAATTAATAGCATAGCTGATCACTTCCTATTCCTAATTTGTTCTGAAGCTTTAAATTGCCAACTGCAACAGGCAGCCAGGTCCGAAGCCATTAGGGGATTCTCTCTTTGCAAAAATGGCCCTAAGATTTCTCATTTATTCTTTGCCGACGACACCTTACTATTTTGCCGAGCAAATAGGGGTGATTTGGATGTTATCCAAGGTATCTTGGTGTTGTATGAGAATGCCTCCGGTCAAAAGCTTAATAGAGAAAAAACCACCGTGTTCTTTAGTAAGGCTACTTCGGAGGAGAAGAAGCTTGAGATAATCGAAGCTTTGGGGGTAAGCGAAGTGAAGGAATATGAGAAGTACCTTGGTCTTCCGGCGGTTGTGGGGAGAAATAAAAAGGCGAGTCTCAATTTCATCAAAGAGAGAGTATGGAATAAGCTCCAAGGTTGGAAGGAAAAACTCCTTTCTCAAGCGGGTAGGGAGGTGCTCCTAAAAGCGGTAGTTCAAGCTATTCCCACCTTTGCGATGGGTTGCTTCAAACTCCCATCCGGTCTTCTAAATGATATTGAGATGATGATTAGGAAATTTTGGTGGGGTCAACGGGGCAACCAACGCAAGATTCATTGGAAGAATTGGGAAACTTTGTGCAAACCAAAGGAGTTAGGAGGTATGGGCTTCAAGGATTTGGAAAAATTTAATGAGGCTATGCTCGCAAAGCAAGTGTGGAGGCTTTTAGTAGATCAATCTTCCCTCTTTTACCGGGTTTTTAGTGCCAAATATTTCCCAAGTGGGTCAATCTTTGATGCAAAGGTAGTTTCGGGGTCGTATGCGTGGAGAAGTATTGTTAAGGCTAGTAAGCTTGTAAAATCGGGTTTGCTATGGCGAGTGGGGAATGGTACAAAGATTAATATCTATAATGATAGGTGGCTGCCTGGGGAGGCTTCGGCTTGTGTCATTTCTCCAAAAATTGAGGAGGCGAAAAATTGGGTAGTTGCAAATCTGCTAGAGCCGGAGGGAGGAGGATGGAATGAGCAGCTTGTGGATGTCCTCTTTCTGCCCTTTGAAGCTCAAAGAATCAAAAGCATTCCTTTGTGTGTTACGGACCAAGTCGACTGCTTATCATGGCCAAGGTGCAGGTCGGGGTCTTACTCAGTTAAAACAGGTTACCAGTTGCTGTGTGAATTGGAAATGAGCTCTCTGCCTTCTAGCTCCAACTCTGATGGGGTAAGAAGCTTTTGGAAATTCATATGGCACTTGATGGTTCCTAACAAAGTGAAGGTGTTCATTTGGCGGGCTTGCTCAAGAGCGCTTCCAACAAAGGAAAATCTGAAAAAAAGGAAAGTGGTAGATTCCTCCGTGTGTGATCAGTGTGGCTGTTTGCAGGAAGATGAGATCCATGCCATTTGGGACTGTGTGCAGGTCCGTGTGGTGTGGGAGTCCTCCTGTGCTGATGTGATGAATAAGTACTTATCTGTGAAGAATATGTGGGACCTCGTGAGTATTATGAAGGCTGAAGGTAAAAATATGGAGGTGTTTGTGATGACGGCTTGGCTTATTTGGATGCGAAGAAACAAGTTGCGCTCAAAAGAAGCTACTCAGCCTTGTACTAGAATCGCTCAGTTAGCCTCATCCATGTTGGCTGAGTTCCAGCAGGGAAAACAGAGGCGGGTTGCAGGGGTGCAAGCTGGCCTGGTGCGGTGGCAGCCCCCGGCAGAGAATTCCATCAAAGCTAACTTTGATGGGGCGGTTTTCGGGGAGGAGCAAGAAGCCGGTATTGGGGTGGTGCTTCGCGACTGTGAAGGGCAGGTGCTGGCGGCTTTGTCGGAAAAGGTTAGGCTGCCAGCAACAGTTGAGGTCCTCGAGATGATGGCGGCTCGAAGAGCAGCTCTGTTTGCAAGGGAGCTAGGCTTTAGCCGGGTCTGTTTTGAAGGGGATGCGGAATTAGTGGTGAAATGCTTGCAGTCGGGGTTGGTTGCTAATGCATTGACAGGCCACTTAGTAAAAGACTTTATGTCTATAAGGGGGTATTTTCAGTCCTCCTCTATCATCCATGTAAGGCGGCAGGGCAATCATGTAGCCCATGCTCTAGCTAGGGATGCTAGGTTTTCTTTTCCTTTAAGAGTTTGGATGGAGGAAGTGCCACCAAATGTTTTCAGCTTTGTTGTTAAAGATTTGCAGTAGTTGTTTTCCTTCCCTCCCTGAGAAGGGAGGTTTCTCAAAAAAAAAAAAAAAAAAAAAAAAAAAAAAAAAAAGCTGATCACTTCCAAAATGATGCCGGCCCCTTCTGCGCCATTGGTTGTAACTATTACAAACATTTGCCTCGTCATCAAGGGTGAGTAAGTTCTCTACCATAAGCTGTGAGTGATCAAAACCAACAAAATTACAGTAAAGGTCAGATCCTAGCTTGGTCACATGGTGCGCTCAAGGCTTCTGACATGGTAAATCAATTGATTTATGCGAACTGATTAACAGAGATGAATTGATTTACAATGTCAGAAACCATGGCCATATTGTAAATTTTTCAAAAATGTAAATTCTTTAATACAAGTTTCTACCCTTTCAAGCCCGTTCTCCACTTGCTATTGGAAGATTAATTTTGAAAGTTGCATTTCTTATAAGTATGAAGATGCTAATATTGATTTATGCAAACTTAATTTGGTAGTAATACTAGTTATAGACAATCTTCTATTATCGAGCTGAAGTTAAATATTTCAGAACTAAAATATTTTGAATTCATGAGGAAGTTGTATTCACTAGTTTTGACATAATTGTATGTTTACTTATGAATCACACAGGTTAATGACTAAAATTCGTAGTTACCATGGCATAATAGCATTTAACAATGTGTACAATATGTTATATAAGGTTTTGTTTTGTTTTATTTTTTTATTATTATTATTTTTTAGATTGAACTTTGAGAAGGAGACATGCATGGCCAGTTATTAACATTGTAGGATTCATATCATAATGCAGATGGCCAATTCCAAACCATTGATTATCACCGGAAACTCTCTGGGAGGATCTGTTGCCTCTCTCTTCACCTTATTGCTGCTAGAAAAATTCAATTTTTTAACCACCAAACGCCCGCTTTGCATCACTTTTGGTTCTCCCCTTATGGGTGAGAAAGGCCTGCATGAAGCCATATCAAAATACGCGGCATGGAACTCTTGCTTTTTGCATGTAGTTTCTAACCAGGATCCAATTCCCAGAGTCTTAATTTCGCAAACTGGTGTTTACAAGCCTTTTGGAACATTTCTCTTGTGTTCTAAGTTGGGTTGTTCTTGTTTTGAGGACCCTCCAACCATTTTGGAGTTGTTAATGGCAACCTATTCAGGGAATCCTGAAAATCAAGATCCTAATCTGGTTTTTGAGTCCTATGGAACATTTGTGAAGGATTTCAACCGTAAGGTAATTTTCATGGATACTACAGAGTCATTTGATTGGACTACACCACCATTACGGGCAGCCATTATTACACAACTAGCAGCAATCGGACTAGCGTCACAACAGGTAATTCAGTTACAATTCTTTTTGGATCATATAAATTAAATTTCTTATTTGAGCTATGTCATTGTATGGTACATATATGTTACACCTAGAACAAAGTAAAGAATGAAATGCTCACTGATTAACAACTAACCAAAGGCTCTAACATTTTTACATGCAATTTGAAGTTTTTATCTTTGGCCTTCCGATATATCTTCCAAAAATCCACTTCTAGCCAATCTCAATTTTTAAAGTTATTGCAGCAGCCCCATAACATTGACATCGACACCATCATTACAAAGACAGAAAACCAGGAAAAGAAGTTAGCATTGTTTAAGAAGCAGGTTTTTGATCCCTCCATGCAGTTGAATAAGGTAAAAGTACATATGGCCAAGCTAGAATGGTACAAGAAGGTGGCTAAAGACAAAAAAATTGGATACTATGACAGCTACAAGAATGTAAGCCACACAAGTGATCTTGATGTGGTAAAGGATATGAAAACCCTCACATGTTACTGGGAAGAATTGGTTGATGAAGCAGAGAAAAGGCCCCAGACAGTAGGTGCCTCCCTTCGAACCCGTTGGCTCTTTGGGGGAACAAATTACCGAAGGATGATTGAACCACTGGACATAGCTGATTACTACAACAAGGGAAAAGAAGACTACATAAATCAAGGAAGGCCTAAACATTACATAAAATTGGAGCAATGGTTGATTGAAACAGCAGAACCTGCAGGTGTTCCAAATGAATTGATGAAACAGAACGTGGTGTCGATTCTGACGGAGGATTCTTGCTTTTGGGCACATGTTGAGGAGGCTCTCATTTCATGCAAATTGCTGACTGGCACAGGATCAAGTGAGATGGAGAAACAATCATCAAGGGACAGCCTATTTGAGTTTGAAAACTATGTATATGGTTTGATTAAAAATTATGCAGTATCACCTGAGATTTTCTTGCAGGGAAGCAGCTTCATGCAATGGTGGAGAGAGTATGAAAAAATTATGGGAACTTCTTATAGTTCAAATCTCACTAAGCTAATGAAGGATTACAAGAATTACGATAAGTATGCTACGGGCTCCCTAAAGATTTCCTGAGAGATTTCAATATCTATGCCTGCACTTTCCTTCAAACTTGTCTTGCTTTCAAAAGTTCTTCTCCAATAAATTAAATTGTAAATTATAAACTGAGGACATCATCTTTTCAATTATTATTATTACTAATCATGGATTTGCACCATGGATGAGGGTATGTGATTATTTGAATAATTTATTTTATGGAAAGTTCAAGATCATATATTAGGATTAACCATATTAATAAACTATTTTACTCGTAAGAATATTTCATTTTTAGTATATTAAATTTTTAATTTTAAAATATAAAATAAAAACTCTTTTATCTTACCCTTTATAAAACCAACCAAGGGCAAGGTGCTTTTTTTTTTTTTTTTTTCTAAACTAAAATAAATAATGTCATTGTTTTCTATGTCCAACTAATGAAAATTTTGTATTTTCTTTAAATTTTTTTTTTTTTTTAACTTTCCATTTTGTTTGAAATTTTCATATATATATATATATATGTGTGTGAATAGAAAGCTGCAGGTTACAAGTTGAAATATTACAGTAAGTCATCATCACCTTATATAATATATTGAGAAATGGTTGTTGGGGTTTTAGGCTAAGACCTTGTACATTAAGTTCCCATTATCACCATCATAATATCATTGTGCAACTGCGGCCATAGTTTAGTAGTTCGTTGTTATCTTCAAGTTATCATATCCACAGACCATTTTATTAATATTAATTGTATTAGTTTACTGTTAATGTGGTATAAATTGCAACCACATATGTACAAATGCATTGATTAAATATATAAAATTTCACTAATGGAAGAATGAAATTTGTGGTGTGTCTTTGTATTAGAACTAGGACTGTCCAAGCAACCCGGAGACCCGACCAAACCGACCAAACCAACCGGACCCGACCCGTCACGGCCAAATCCGACACCTCCGGCGGTCGGTGACGGTTCCTATTCTCTGAAACCCAACTTTGGCGGGTCGAGTGGCGGGTTTCAGTCTCTCAAACCAGAGCCACCCGATTCGACCGACAAATGCTAAAAAAATGCCAAAATTTCCTAGATCCGACGACTTTCTAGTGTTCCTTAGCTCCGATCCGGCCACCCTTGGTCTTCCTTTGCTCAGATCCGGTGGTATTTGCTTAGATCCACTCAAATCTGGCCAAGATCTACTTTCCTCCTTTGTCAGATTTTCTCAAATCCGACAATATATGGTTAGATCTGACTCAAATCAACGAAGATAGGCTCAGATCGGCAAAGGTAGACTCAAATATTTGGTTAAATCCGGCTATTCTTACTAAGATTGGCGAAGA
The DNA here is from genome assembly GCF_001633185.2 of Quercus lobata. Taxonomy (NCBI): domain Eukaryota; kingdom Viridiplantae; phylum Streptophyta; class Magnoliopsida; order Fagales; family Fagaceae; genus Quercus; species Quercus lobata. The sequence goes on from NC_044905.1 coordinate 77,968,755, forward strand.
TAGACTCCAATCTACTCGAATCCGGCACCTTCAACTCAGATCGGCGAAGAAAGAACTTCTCCTTCGCCCGCCGTCGCTCATCATCGAACTCAACCGACCCGACCGTTCACCCCTCTGAGCCTGGCCGATCCAACCCGTGGTGGTCGATGGTCGGTTGCAGGTGTGTTTTTGTTCCACCTGATTTGAGTGGGTCGAGTTCGGGTTGGGCACAAACCCGACCCGTGGACACCCCTAATAGAACCTTAATTCCTATTCCTTGTGTATGGGTGTGTGTTTGTTTCTTTTAAAAAATAAATAAATAAAGGGCTCTAAGTTTCTAACAAAAAAAAAATGTCATACTTACAAAATCTTAAGCATGTAGTTAAAAAATAGTTCAGAGTTAAAGCTTTGAATATGAAATTGTGTAATTCACCAAAGATGAAAGAGATTAGATTTTTTTAAAGGGGCGTTTCAGATGTTATTTTTTATTTTCTTGAATCATTAATTTTCCTTGAATTGTCATGAGAAAGGGGATTTTTTTTAAATTTTTTTTAATTTTTTAAGAATCAAAAGGGGAAAAGATATGAAAGCTAAGAATTTTGAGTTTTTAGTGAAACCCACATATACTTTTATTTCAGAAAGGACACGGCAAAATGTAGAGATATCTATTATTATATGATTTAATTGGGTTGATTTTCCAAGTTTCAATAATTAATTCTCAAATAAAATACTATCTAATGAGTACCATACATTATATTCATAATCTTTTATAAAATTTATTTTGTTTGAGCACTCACATCTGTCTGTGTATAATAGAAAAAGATGCAAGATTTACACAATCTAGCCAAAAACTAACTCACATCAAAAAGTGCAAAGGTGTGTAAATATACACATTAGTTATAGTAATAGTGCTTATTTGCATGGTTACTGTAACTGTGTAATTAATATTTTATTAATATTCTGGTTTTAGTTTTACTTTTCTCTTTCCTCTAGGCAAACCAAGTCTCTCTCTGTCTTTGTCTCTATTCTTTCTTGCTTCTCTTCTCCCTCATCGGTGACCAAGGTCTAGGAGAGCTTGGGTTGATTTGGATTTTTTGGTGGTGGTAAAGAGGTTGTCAAGTAAGGATGGTTATGGATTTTATGGGTTGCTACGATTTTTTTGGGTTTATGAATTTTCTAGGTTGCAAGTTTATGGGTATGAATTTTCTAGATTTATGGGTATGAAATTTTCTAGGTTTATGGGTTGCTATGATTTTCTGGATTTATGGGTTTGAATTTTCTAGGTTGTAGGTTTATGGGTATGAATTTCCTAGGTTTATAGGTATGAAATTTTCTGGGTTTATGGGTTGCTACAATCTTTTTTTGGATTTATGGGTATGAATTTTCTAGGTTGCAGGTTTATGGATATGAATTTTTTGGGTTTATTGGTATGAAATTTTCTGGGTTTGTGGGTTGCAACGATTTTTTGGGTTTAGTAGGTTGAAGGAAATAATAAAAAATTGTAAAAGAATAAGGTTATGTTTGGTAACAATTTTTATTTTCTATTTTCAAAAACTTGTTTTTGGGAATATAAAGAAAAAATAATTTTCTTGTATTTTTAAAATCAAAAACATGTTTAGTTAGTTAAAATTAAAAAAAAAAAATAGTTTTTTGAAGAAAAAAATAGAAAATATTAAAATATGTTGTTACTAGGATTTGAACTCTAATGCTAACTCATTAAATGAGACAGATTCATCAAATTAAATACGTATTTTCATTGACTTTTGAAAAATAGAAACTGAAAACAGCCTTTTATATGTTTTCAGTTCTCTTCACAGATTGAGTTTTGAGAACAATTTTTTTTTTTTTTTTTTGTTTATTTTGGGTTGCCAAACAAGTTTTTTAGTCTCAAAAATAGAAAATTAGTTTTAGAAACAGAAAATAAGGGGGAAAAACAGTTATCAAACATACAGTACATGTTTTATTGAATAAATTTATAAAATAGATAATTTGATGTGAGTGTTTTGTAAAGTAATTGTATATATATATATATATATATATATATAAAAGTAATTTTTTATAAAATAGAGAAATTTTTTTACACCTACTAGTACAACTGCTCTAACTAGTGTGCTTCCACAGGTCTTGGTCATGTTCTCTCACTCCAAAAAACAGAAAAACGTTTTGGTTAAGTTGTTACGACTTACGAGTCCTTGCTTTCTACACGCACACCCAAAAAAAAAAAGAGTCACTAATTTTTTATTTTATTTCATTATATATTATATTATATTTTTTAATGAGAGAAAAAAAAAGTCACTGCAGTTTCAAGACTTGCTAGTTACATTTTTTACGAGTATTGTTATCCATTCAATAGTAAAATGTGTAAAATTTACATAATTTTATTTAAAAATGATTAATTATATTTTATATATAATTGTGTAAATTTTAAGTTTGCTATATAAGTAACTGTGTAAATTTACATTAACACTATTTATTTTACATTTAGTTTTTTTTTTTTCTTCATGTATTTCAAGAATAAATGAAGAGAGTGGATAGTAGTTATTATATATGAAGAAATATAAATAATTAAAAAAATCATAAAAATTTGATATTTTTTTAATAAAATGTAGTGTAAAAAAAAAAATTCTGATGTGATATATTTTCAGAAGTAAATATGTAAAATAGAAAAAAGTAAGTTTTTTTATACTAAAACAGACATTAATTTTTACACAAATTTAAGCGAATTCTCTAATATTGACTAGACAACTAACTCTTGTATTGGCCAAGTCAGATATAGGAAGATGTGAAAAAGAGGACAATGTTTATCTCCAAACTAATTTTGAGAGAAATTTTTCAAACTTCCCTTATATCTTTTCATTGAAAATGAATTTTGAATATCTAACCGTTAAAATACACGTTCTTAGTATATCCTCCATGCTTGTAAAATTTCAAGAAAATCAAAGATCATCAATCGAATGTTTAAATTTTTAGTTTTTGTGGCCTAAAATTACAAATAAAAAATTAGTTATTTGATCGAATATTAAATAATATCCGATTTGAACAAAATTTTACATGTGTGTGAAGAATATAAAAAACATGCAATTTAACAATGAGATTTTGAAACTTCAAATTCAATTAAAAAACATAAGAGAAGTTTGAAATATTTCTGTCCAAATTACATTTTCCTGAAAAGAGACAAAATTTTTTTTTTATTATCTTCCATTTAAAGTTTTGGTAAAAGAAAAAGGGGAATGAATAGTGAGAGGAAAAAAAATTGTCAAATTCTTAATATATTATTATCTAATTTTTTATTTGATAAATTGTAGGAGTAAAAATGTCAAATTTACTTCTACATATAATCTTCTCTATCATTTTCTCCTTCTGAAGTTTCATTAATGGGAAAACGAAAGATGAAGGGCTCTAAAAAAACAAAAAGAAAAAAAAAAGGTTCATCCTTTCTTCTTTTCTACTACTATTAAAATTTGAAAAATTATAACCTATCTTCTATGTTTCCTCCATCCTTTTTTTTTTTTTTTTTGATGTGAAAACTCAATACTTTAGATTAAACTAGAATCAAAGACATTACATCTTGGGACACCAGCCTCTTAATACAGCCTGGTATTTCCTCAACCCAAGCAGTTTGGTTTGACACGCTTTTAGCAAACTGGGCTAACGTGTGTGCAGCCTTATTCCCTGACCGACCCACATGGTGAAAGTTAACCTCTCTGAACCTATAAAGCTGGGACAAGGACCCAGAAATAACGTTAACAATAGACGATGGAGCCTCTGTGCGTCGCAGTATGGCATTCACCACTATGAGGGAGTCGCTTTCGAACAGGCAGTCTCGGATTCCCATTTCCGATGAAAACGGACTGTTTCCTCCATTGCTTTGGCCTCTACCTCCATAGCACCCAGCGAAGCCTTTATCTTCTTGCTAAGTGCTGCCACCACCTCCCCGTGATGGTCCCGTATCACCACCCCGATCCCGACTTCCTTTTGCTGAGAAAAAACTGCACCGTCCATGTTGGCTTTGTACCACTGAGGTTTGGGAGGTTGCCACGTTGCTTCCACAGGATCTTTGAATGGCCGTGTGGAATGATTAGCCATCACAAAGTTCTCCAGGAGCTCTTTTGTCCACCGAATAAGAACAGATGCTGGTTTTCTGCTCCTCCCGTGGTGCACCTCATTCCAGTTTGTCCAAATGCCCCATGCCGTCATTACCATCAAACCCACGTTCTCCTCTGGCCACTGCTTCACGTTTCGGGCATACCACAATAAGTCCAAGAATTCCGGGCATTTGTCCATCACCTTATCCGTATCCAGGCTTGCTTCCTTCCACACTTCCTTCGCACGGTGACAGTGCCAGAGTGCATGGCCTGTTGTTTCTTCAAAGCTTCCACATACCTCACAGGTATTATCTACCGTTATCCTTCGCCGAAAGAGGTTATCCTTTGTGGGTAGGATATTCCGACATGCACGCCACGTGAAGTTTCGAATCTTATTAGGGACATTCAAGCGCCAAATAAACTTCCAAAACTCCTTCATTCGTGTTGAGTTTGAGCTCTCCTCAGCGTTGTTGCCAGCTCTCTCATCAAGTGCCAATCTATAGGCTGACTTCACCGTGAACTTCCCTGAAGAAGTTAGCGCCCAGATGAGGCTATCGTCAGGCAGAGTCGGGCTCAGTGCAATGGAGAGAGTTGATTCAATATCCTTGGCCATGAGTGTTCGTTGTAGGGCTTCCAAGTTCCATTCTCCTTTCTGGTAATCGATTAGCGAAGCCACTAATGATTCATCACCACCACTCGGGCATGGTGTGACAGCTTTAAAAGTGGAAGACAAAGGAAGCCAGCGGTCTCCCCATATTTGAACTTTGGCTCCATTTCCTATCCTCCAACAGCTCCCTTTCCAAACTATCTGTTGTGCAGCAATTATACTTCTCCAAGCATCTGATGGTCTTGTTCCCACAGTAGCTGAGAGAAAGTCTCCATGTGGAAAATATCTAGCATGGAAGACACGGTAGAATAGTGAATTTGTAGAAGTTTGAAGGCGCCATCCCTGTTTGGCTAGTAAAGCCACATTAAATGCCTTGAGGTCCCTAAAACCCATACTACCCGTCTCCTTAGGAGTGCACATCTTCTCCCAGCTAAGCCAAGCCATTTTGTCAACCCCATTATTTTGTCCCCGCCAAAATTTGCGGACCATACCAGCAAGCTCATCACATAAGGAATCTGGGAGTTTAAAGCAACTCATAGTATAAGAAGGAATTGCTTGGCCAATTGCTTTTATTAAAATTTCTTTGCCTGCATTCGATAGAAGTTTTTCCTTCCACCCCGAAAGTTTTTTGCCCAGTTTGTCTTTTAGATCATGGAAAGTGTTCTTTTTGGATCTCCCAACCAATGAAGGTAGTCCTAAATATTTTTCATGCTGGCGTATGACTTGAGCTCCAAATCTAGATTTTATTTCCTCCTGTATTGCTCGTGGAGTATTTTTACTGAAGAATAGGGCAATTTTGGCTTTATTGAGTTGCTGGCCGGAGGCAGCTTCATAGACAGTGAAAATACATTGTAGCTCATTACATTCTTCCAATGATGCTCGACAAAAAACCAAGCTATCATCAGCAAAGAACAAGTGGGAAATTCTTGGGGCTCTTCGACAAAGAGCTACACCATTAATATTTTGCCTTTCTGTTACCCGACGAAGAAGTGCTGAAAGACCTTCTGCACAAAATAGAAACAGATAAGGAGATAATGGGTCCCCTTGGCGAAGGCCTCTAGAAAGGATTATTCTACCTCGGGTTTGCCCATTAATACGGATAGAATATGTGACAATAGTTATACACCTCATAATCACTTCAACCATTTTCTGATGAACACCCATTTTCCTCATAATATTCTCCAAGCAAGTCCATTCTACCCTATCATAAGCTTTGCTTATGTCCAATTTTAGAGCCATCTCCCCCACCCGCCCCGACTTCTTTTGGCTAATATGATGCATGATTTCAAATGCAACTAACACATTATTAGTTATAAAACGCCCCTTGGTAAAAGCACTCTGATTTTCACTGACAATTGTTGATAAAACACTTTTCAACCTATTAGCAACTGCTTTAGAGGCTATCTTGTAGGCCACATTACATAAACTAATTGGCCTGTATTCAGTAATTTTTCTAGGGTTTTGGACTTTAGGAATAAGAACAATCTGTGTGTCATTATAGTTAGGAGGAACAATACCATGATTCAGGAAGTCCAGCGCAGCTTAAGTGACACAGGTGCTTGTGAGTGACCAGAATTTCTGATAGAAAAGAGGTGGCAAGCTATCCAGTCCTGGTGCAGTATTAGGGTGCATTTGTTTCAGTGCTAGGGCAAATTCTGAGGCCTGAAAATCTCTGGTTAACATCAGGTTCATTGCATCCATTACTGTAGGTGTGATTGCATTTAAAAGCTCTGTCATATCTCCCGGCTGAGTGGAAGTAAACAATGTGGAGAAATACTGTGTAGCTACATACTCAATCTCATCCATACCCTCCTGCCATAGCCCATTCTCATCCTCTAGTCCCTGAATCCAATTCCGCTGCTTCCTGTTCGACGCTTTGGTATGGAAGAAGCTAGTATTGCGATCCCCTTCCTTCAGATAAATATTCTGAGATCGTTGTTTCCACATGACCTCTTCTATATCCAACCAAGAGTTTAGAGACTGCTTGACCTGCCGGATGGTTTTCATATTATGCGCCGGGGCGGTTTCCAGTGCCTGGAGCCTATTTCGAAGTGATTTGATCCAGTTGCCAACATGACCAAATTCTTTTTTATTCCACTGAGTGAGGCTAGCATTACATAAGGAAATACAGTTCTGAAGTGGGTGACCCGTAGGGACACCAAGGCCAAACTCCCACGCATCACTTACAACCTCCGCACACCTTGGATCACGAAGCCACATAGCTTCAAACCTAAATGGCTTCCCACCTCTATGTCGCCGTTTCTCTCCTTGATTCCACCAAAGAGCTAATATGCAGTGATCCGACGTAGTGGTCGATAGATGGTATAACTTTGCATTTGCAAATTTTAAAAACCAATCCGGCGTGGCCAATGCCCGATCTAGTCGAATCCACCAACTATCTCCATTTGCAAAAATTTTGTTCCAGGTAAAACGTGGGCCCACATAACCCAAGTCTCTGAATCGGCATCTATTAATGGCATCCCGAAATCTTTCCATCTGTTTAGGTGACCTCAAATTACCCCCAAGTTTCTTAGCATCACTAACGATCTCGTTAAAGTCCCCCATACGCAGCCAGGGAAGATGGTTTGAGCTCCCTAGTCTCTCTAGAATATGCCAAGTCTCCTCTCTCCTACCCGTTTCCGGTTGCCCGTAAAAGCCCGTGAACCTCCACTTCCTTGTTCCATTAACCCCTCCCACCTCTGCATCTATATGCCACGGTCCAAACGTTTGGACATCCACCATTAATTCCTTCTTCCATAGTAAGGCCAACCCCCCTTTACTTCCATTGCTAGCCACTACCAGCCCTTCTGTAAATCAAAAAGTACGCTTCTTCTTAGTCATCTCTTCCTTGGATAGCTTAGTTTCCATGAGGAAAACTAAACTGGGATCTTCAGAGGCAATTACCTCTTGGAGTTGTCGAACTGTTCGGAGATTCCCAAGCTCCCGACAATTCCAACTTAAAGCATTCATTGATCTCGGCGGTGCTGCCTCGCAGCCACCGCCGTTTCAGTAAACTCCATAGCCAACATCTTACTCACTTCCACCACCTCGGCTTCCATTTTTTTTCTTCTTTGAAGTTGTTACCATGTCGGTGCTTGCATGGTCATGTGCTCCACGTTTAGTTCCTGCATGTGCCTCCTCCGGAATTGGATTAATGATTTTTGGCCCAGTTGTGATTCTTTTCCAGGTTCTAGGAGCTGGGTTATTAGTGATAGGCCCATTAGGCCCATTACCCAAGCAGCCCATATCTTGTGGTCCATGGTCCAAAGTCCCTTCCACGTTTGGTCCATCACTTCTCCTCACTGGCAACGTGTTGTCAGTTTTTCCTTTATTCCTGCAATCACGATCAGCATTATTAGCATTTGTAACCGAAGAAATATCAGTGCCATTAAAGATCGCATCATCAATTTCCTGGATGTGCGCCTTAAACTTCTCCTTGTCAGTAAGTATGTCTGTGATCTTCGCCTTAGGATTCGCACTTTCCTTTCTCGTGTTACCATCTGTCCTAGTCTTCATCACCGGGCTGTCAGTCACCGTCGCCGGAGTAGTAGCGAAACCATTCTTTTCCGCAACACTACCCATTCTCCGAGCCTCCTGCCCAGCCACCGATATTATCTTCCGCCTGGACATACTCATCTGAGGCGCACGCATCCAGTCTCCGAACTACTGTTGCTGGGCATGTAACGTCCCTTTACTGCGAATCCAGACGTCACACTCCTTTGTGTCATGCGTTAACCTCCCATGCCAGTAGCAGAATATTGGGAGTCGCTCGTACCGAAACGAAACCCACCCATCACTGTTTGGGCCAAACCGCACTCTCCGTCCACGACTGAACGGTTTTGTGACATCCAGTTCCATGCGCACTCTCATGAACTCCCCTCCGTCTGTTTCCTCCTCATCGCTGCAGTGGATTACACATCCTAATGTTTGACATATACCTTCCGCCGCATCAACCGTCATTCGTCTCGCAGGAAGGTCATGCACTTGAATCCAAAACTCCACCGTATCGAAGCGTAGCTCCTTTAGAGACTGGTCGGTTTCGTATCGGCAGAGAGCAACCAAATACTTGTCAAAGCTCCACGGTGCTCCGAGCAGAATTTTCTCAGCATCCAACTCGTCTTCAAACGTAAAAAGAATTAGATGGTTCCCCAGATCTTTGATGTGAAACTCATGTTTTTTTTTCCACAGTGGTCGAAGAGTCCGAGCCACAACTTCAATACTGAGGGCTCTCTTAGTGAAGAACTTAGCCGCTAGCATACTTCCTGGTTTGATGTTTTTGTTTTCAAAGTCAAACGTATCCCCCTCTTGTTCGGAAAGAGACAAGCGATTCCATTCTCTAGTTAAGAAATCCATAATACACACTGTTTCCTTGGTCCCACGAAAGAATTCCCACAAGCCCTATACGCAACGTTGTTGCGTAAGGAAACTAATTCCTATGGAAGGAACAAAATTCTACTGACGAGGAGTTTGGCGCCGCCAAGACTTTAGGTCAGAGAAACTCTCTGTTTCCTCCATCCTGGCTAGTCTATGCACTTTATTCTGTACGAAATGCATTGAATAACATTTCTCATCAAAATATTGTAAAAGAGCATTGATTGGAAAAGGAAAATTTTACGAACCTAGTGAGGTAATGATTACAAGATTTATGATTAATGGAGTCAAAGATGCTTAACAAACCCCAACAAGGATAACAATAAAAGATTCTTTGAGACAAGTAAATCAAGTTAATTGACAGAAAAGAGTGGGTACGGTACCTCCTTAAATCTGAACCCTTCATTTAATATTTTTTTAATCTTGTCCGTGGATGTAATTTTAGTGGGTTTTGGTTACCGGCTAAACAGGTTTTATATATAAACCAAAAATTATAACTTTAATCATACTTTTCTCCTCTCACGTTTGCTTCTTCCTCTGCCTGTCTCAGTTTGCCTCTCTAAACAGAACCCTCAAAATAGCTAAAACCATACAAGAACCAGACAGCCGCACACCCACAACCTCAAATCGGCAACGCTTCTTCTCATCCAATCCAACTCGTCGGCGCCGCTCTCTAATTTCGTCTCTTTCAATCCATCCTCTAATCGGTGGCTCACTTATAACCAATCCAACTCGGTGGCGCTTCAACTCTTCCCGTACGACTTGACGACACTTCTTTTCTGCCATTCTAAATCGGCGAAACCACCCACAATCTTCAGGTTCTCTCTTTACATATGATTAACGCTGATATGGGTTTATATTATTTCTCTAAACTTTGTGGTTTATGCTATTATTGTTTTGTTTGAGTTTCGGTTCTTTTATATTTGAAAAATTAATGTTTACACCAAAGGTCTTGATAGTCCACCACTGATTGCCTGGATCACTACTACCATGTGAAACGAAATTGTAATAAGGTTGCCAATGCTTTGGCAAAGAAATCTTGGGTTGGGCTAGAACTTCAGGTTTGGGTTGAAGACTTACCTGGGGACATTATCCCCCTTGCTTTGTTTGATGTTCATAGTTGTCTTATGTTTTAATAAAAGCATCGGTCTGTCTCACAGACTAGTTTCTCAAAAAAAAAGAAAAAAACAAATAATCTTTACACTTTTGAGTTTGGGATGCGAAACATGAAACTTGAGTGAGACGTGGGAACCCTTATCCATAAGTAGCGACAAGATTAGATTTGGTTGGAAGTGTGGGGAGGACACGATACTATGAACCTATGGACTTAGGAGATTGTTTTTTTTTTTTTTTTTTCAACCACCTTGGCAGTAAGAACACCAATTTTAGTGTTGGTTTCCAATTTTAGAGTTGGTTTCTCTAAAATTTAGAATTTGAAAGAAGCCTGGTGAGTTTGCTCAAAGTTTCAGGAGCAGATATTTTATCTAGATGATGTTCACCATAAATTGAAGTTGTAATAAAAACAGCCTTCCTAATTAGATCATCTCCTGTATCAAAATTGTGTCCCTCTTTTAGCATTAGTTTCTACTTTCTACTTTCTGGTAGTGTGGCTCTGCATAGAGCCAGTTGGTGCCAAAGGCAAGGATTCAACTAGGAATTAGTCAGTAACAAAGCGATCTCTCAACTTGAGTAACAAATAGTTGGTCCCTCGACTCCCAAAGCATTTGTACATTACCGCAGAAGTTGTAGAGCAGCACTGCACCTAGAGAAAGAGAATGTAGCAAGAGACAAAAACCAAAACCCACTTGTTTGTTTGACAAAGATATAGCAACCCTGACATCTTTACCTCAACAACAATTACAGAGTACAGGGTAAGGTCATCTCCAATTCTGAATAGCAACAACAGACGCTGCACAGATAGTTTCAAGTTCAGCGCAGTGATTACTTTCAAATTAGGATTAGCTAAATATTTTTCTTTTTTCTTTTTTAGTCCAGTTACTGTGAAAAACCAGGTTAACATTATTTCTCATTGAGAGTTTATTTTAACTTTGGTTTTTCCTAGGTGAGGTGAGGTACTCTGAATCAAGATGATACCAAATAAATGACTAACCATCATGACTGGAAATATTACTTTGTGAATTTAGGTCAATGTAATTTTAAGGTGTGGTCTCACCTATAAAAAGGATGAGTGCATAATTACCACCAAAAAAGAAACTACCCTATAATAAGCACATTTATCAATGCTTTCACTTGCTAGATTAAGATTGGGAATTGGACTGCTATGGTTGAGGATGTCTCATAGTGATATATATTTTGAATAAAATTGCATTGTTTATGATTTTCCATTCAGGATAAATATTTATTGAGGTTAACCTGCTTCCTTTTTCTGTTTTTGAATCAGGCTTACAAACAAATGTTTTAATAAGTGCGTTGAGAAAAGGTACAAAACTTTGTGTTAATTTCTTTCCTACAATTTGCATGAACTTTTCTAAGTTGATTTTGAATTCACCGTTGTAGAATCCAGTTAACTTTTTTTACAAAGTTCAGTAATTTTTCTCTATATTAATTAATTGCAGAAAGTACTCATTTGACATCCTTTTGTAAAGAAAATGTATCAAATTGGTCATATTATCATTTATTATTTCAGGTACAAGGAGTCTGAACTAAATATGGGTGAAAATAGTTGCATTGATCGCTGCGTATCAAAATATTGGCATGTAAGTTGACAATCATATTCACATATGGATTACATAGTACTTCCCAGAGTATAAACTTTTGATTGATGTACTTTTTTTTGAGGGGATAGATTAAATTTCTCATTATTATATTACTCTCTTGTCTCTTGTTATAATTTGATTGATATAAAGTCATATCCATGTTATAATTTGCTTGATAAGTTTGTAAATATTTTCAAGCTACTCATAGATATCCTGTATAAGGAGCAATGCAGATGTTTTAAATGTGGACTGACTCTCATCTATTGTCATATTCTTTTGAACTGGATTTTGTTACAAAAAAGACAATATTTTAGTTTCTTCTTACCTTCGACCCCTCCACACCAAAAGTTTCATTTTTCCCCTTGACCTTTCTTTGAATTTTGTTGTCTTGATGTTTGATTGGATTCTCTCCATCATGTTTCTGGCTTAAGTTTAATTTTATATCATCCATTACTTCCATGCTTCCTTCACATTATTTTATTTAGTTTATCAATGCGTATGTTATACTGATAATTCTGCACACCATGCCATTAGCTTAGAAATATCTTTGTAAGTCTTGCAGCCTTGGTGTTGCTTTAGAAAGGCCTAACCTTATAGACATGTGATTTTCTGTGACATCAGTATTTGAATAGTGTGGGTTGCTTGCTGGTTCTATTTTGTTTTGTGGCAATTTAGTGTATGGAATTGGTATTTCATCACGTATGAATTATGATTTGCGTGCGATTACCATCATGTAATGGAAATAAAAGCAAGCTATTTTGTGTTTTTGCCAGGTGACTAATCTAATCGGCCAGCTGCTAGGTTCAGGTCGGCCCCCAATGTGAAATTAAGGCTATTTTGAAATTTGCTCTACATTAGTTACGTGTTTACCTGGCTGGTTGCCAAAGGTTGATACTGGAATGATTTTTGTTTGTACCAAACTCAATGAGGTGGTTCCATTTTGTTTTTTAAAAAAAAAGTATTGGCGGCAATTTGAATTTATGCTGCTCCTAGATTTAAGTCATAAAATTGTTAGCTCTTCATAAATGAAATATTATTCTTGGAAAAATCATCAGTATTTGTGATGATTCTATAACATGTTGAATTTTTTTTGCTGCTGCTTGTTTCTTGGAAGTTTGCAAATGCTTGAAAGGAATGGAGATGTTAATGCACATTAAGGGCCCACTTCCTTTTAACGCCAATTATGTTCAAATTACACGTTCTAATATTTTATAGGAACAAATACCAAATGGCTTTAGAATGACGAGTTTGTATAAATTTTGCGAAATCCAGAGAGAGAGAGAGAGAGAGAGATAAATGCTTTGTGGCACCGATAAGTCTTCAACAACAAAAACATTCCATTGCTATTACGGCTCTCTCAGACTTAGCTAGTGGAGGCTCTGCTGACTCAAATGAGGCTCACACTTATCATTGTAGTCGATATGCTAAACTCTTAATGACAAAATTATTTTGATAATTTTTTTAAAAAGGACCGGGTTGTTCGTTTTTGGTAGAATCAGTCAATTATGCTTAATTGTTTTTACCTTTTCTATTGGTAATTTTTGTTATTGTAGAAAATTTTTGGGATGTTTATTTTGTTTTAGATGGGTATAAATATAATAATAATTTTATGAAACAAAATTGCATAGACACTTTAGTTGGGGTGGTTATACTCGTGTCAGACACAGTCATTTGACACTTCTGCACACGTGGATCTAATGAAAATGCCTAAAAAAATATAAAACTTGGTGTAGTAGCCTTGATTGATGACTATTTCATACTAAATCTGTAGTTTCAATTCAAGTGTTTACTGAAAATTTTAAAATTATCAACAATCTTTGTATTGGATTTTTTGCATAACTTGCTAATTGTATAGTCACCCTATTTCCAACCTTAGACACCACAATAAACACACAACTGTGATTAAGTTGCAAATGTTGCATAAGAACAAAGGTTATATACATCTTCGGTTTTATAGTATATATTGATAATGCATAGAAAATCAGTAGGCTTAATGTTTCGGGCTTTAATGGGCTTGAGATTGCTTGGAAGGCTTGAAAAGAAAGAGGCACAAGATTAAAGGTGACCGGGGTGAATTGGCCAAGAACCCTCTGATGCTTAAGTTAGCTTTCTCACTTGAACTCAACAATTCCAACTCTATAAGTGGTGAAAAACTTACTTTGATTTCGTATGGCTGAGTCCTTTGATAGTGAGCTTTGGAGTGGTTACTTATTTAGTAACTTCTTCAATGTGGATGGAAGTTAGAAGGTTCAGACTTAACTTCTACAACTGCCATAAGAAGTTAAGAACTTAGTGGGAAGTTAGAGCGATGAATAAGAATTTTGCTCATACTTCAGAATAGTAGAACGTGGTTTGAATCATAAGCTTTTGGATATAGATTTACTCCGAAAATTTCTAAGTGTTTGGCGGTCGTCTAAGTGACTCCATGTTGGACGACCTTCTTGCACTTGGATGACCTTTTTGGTCTTGAACGACACTGTCGACGAATTGGTGATAGTCTAATTTTTGGTTCACCATCATATATAAATAATAAAAATATAAACATCAAGAAAACAACCTCAACTATGCTATTGTATAGGGAGGTATGCCCCTGAATGTGATAGAAGCTACCAAGGGAGATACATAGGAAATTAATTGGTATATTCAAATATTTGTGGAAGAAACCAAGATAATTCCAGTTGATTTTTTTTGTAAACAAGAGTAATTATTGTGGTTGGGCTAATTTCATGGGATGCTTTTTTCTTTTTCTTTTTTGGTTTTCAATTTTAGATCTAAATTTTTTAATAACTTCTAAAAAATTACTATTGTGATGAGCGGTTATTAGTAAGTAAAAAAGTGACCTCAATGATAAGCCTAAATGTAAAATTATGGTTAGATGTGATATTGGTAGGGCTTACTGTGATGATTGAACTACCAATTGTAAGGAAGAAAAACAGGGTACCACTGAATGTGACAAAAGTACGATCAGAAGTAATGTTGGTACTACCCAATGTAATAATGGAACGGTTAAATTTGAGAATAAAAAAATAGGGTACCACTAAATATGACAAAAATAGAGTCAGATACGATGTTGATACTACTTAAGGTCCGTTTGGTTGGAGGAGTGGAAACGTTAGAGGATGGAAAATTAGTAGGAGAATGGAAAAGGGGGAGGATAGAAAAGATTTGGTTTTCCCGCATATGTGTTTGGTTGGAGGGGTGAAAAAGTGGAAGGGTGAAAAACTTTTTTGTTTGGTTGGAGAGAAAAAGGGAAGGATGGAAAATGTAGTTTATATAAATTGACTATTATGTCCTTGTTGTATAATAGTGGGAAAGTGAGAGGGGTAGGTGAGTGAACAAAATGAGGGTATTTGTGTAAAAATTACATCATCAGCATCTTTTCCTCCCTATTTTCCTCCCAAATAGGGCGGTAAAAAAGTGTGGGCTCGAAGGGATTATTTTCCTCCCCATTTTTTGTCTCTCTTTTTTTCTCTCCTGAACCAAACATTGGAAAATGCCATTTTTCACCTTGTTATCCGTCAAATATGAGAAAAAAAAGTAAAGGAACTACCAAATGTGAGAAAAGAATTGTCACATGTGATATTGAAACTACATAATTTGAGGATGGAAACGTCAAATGTGAGAAAAAAAAGTAACAAAACCACCAAATGTGAGAAAAGAACTATCATATGTCATGTTAGAACTGCAAAATGTGAAGATGGAACTGTTATGTGTGAGAAAAAAGTAAAGGAACCATCAAATGTGACAAAAGAATTGTCACATGTGATGTTGGAACTACACAATATGAGGATGAAACCGTCAAATGTGAAAAGAAAAGAAAAGAAGGGAACCATCAAATGTAATAAAAGAATTGTCACATGTTATGTTGGAACTGTACAATTTGAGGAATGAACCGTCAAATGTGAGAAAAAAGTAAGGGAATCACCAAATGTGAGAAAAAAACTGTCACATGTGATGTTGGAACTATACAATGTGAGAATGACACTGTCATGTGAGAATGGCACTGTCAAGTATGAGAAAAAAGTAAGAAAACCACCCAATGTGACAAAAGAACTGTCATATGTGATGTTGGAACCGCACAATGTGAAGATGGAACCATCAAATGTGAGAAAAAAAAAAAGTAAGAGGACCACCAAATATGAAAAAAACAACTGTCACATGTGATATTGGAACTGCACAATGTGAGGATGGAACCGTCAAATGTGAAAAAAATGTAAGGGAACCACCAAATGTGACAAAGAGAATTGTCACTTGTGATGTTGGAATTGCACAATGTGAGGATGGAACCGTCAAGTGTGAGAAAAAAAGTAAGGGAACCATCTAATGTGACAAAAGAATTGTCATATGTGATGTTGGAACTGCACAATGTGAGGATGAAACTGTCAAATGTGAAAAAAAAAAAAAAAAAGGTAAGGGAACCACCAAATGTGAGAAAAGAACTGTCACATGTGATGTTGGAACTGCACAATGTGAGGATGAAATCGTCAAGTGTGAGAAAAAAATTAGGGAACCACCCAATGTGACAAAAAAACTGTCATATGTGATATTGGAACCACACAATATGAGAATGGAATCGTTAAATGTGAGAAAAAAAAGTAAAGGAACCATCAAATGTGAGAAAAAAACTGTCACATGTTATGTTGAAACTACACAATGTGAGGATGAAACCGTTAAATGTGAGAAAAAAGTAGGGGAACCACCAAATGTGAGAAAAGAACTATCACATGTGATGTTGGAACTGCATCATGTGAGAATAAAACCGTCAAATGTGAGAAAAAAATAACCTGATATAACAGATTACCTACTAATGGGTACCGTACCCCTCCTTTTTTTGGTGGGGTACAGTAGAATTACTCTATTTATATAGGGGTCATTCTACTGTATTCTTCACCAAAAAATAAAAGGTACAGTAATCACTTAAAATCTGAACTGATTCTTAAAAAAAAAACTTAACTCTGAACCATTAATTTAGTATTGTTTTAATTTTAACTATTCATATAATTTTAAAGGGTACTAGATACCGGTTAAACAGGTTATATATATAAACAAAAAAGAAAAACAACGGGAAAGTAACAAATCAATGCTTCGTCGACGCTTTTCTACCTCTCTAGATTCCTCTCCTCCAATCCAACCACAAGAACCGTCTGGCGTCTGCTAATCAAAACCATACCCACAATAGAAGAACCAGACAGCGGCGCACCCACAACCTCACATCGGCGGCGCCGCTCTCTAGCTTCTTCTTTTCCAATCCAACCTCAAATCGGCGGCGCGCTCATATCCAATCCAACTCGGCGGCACTTCTTCTCTTCCATTCTAAATCGGCGGCACCACCCACAATCTTCAGGTTCTCTCTTTACATATGATTAACGCTGATATGGGTTTATATTATTTCTCTAAACTTTGTGGGTTTATGCTATTATTGTTTTGTTTGAGTTTCGGTTCTTATATATTTGACAAATTAATCTTTACACTTTTGAGTATGGGATGTGAGACGTGAAACTTGAGTGAGACCTATTGGCTCAGCTGATTTAGAAACACATTATTATAATTTTCTTTAATAGTGAAATGTCGATGGGACATTTACTAGATATAACATGATTTTTTTTTTCATCTGTTAGCATTTTTTGTTAAACTTCATTATTAGTTATTGTTATCACATTGTTAGTTTTTGGAATAGAGTTACTGGATTGGAATTTGTATTAAGTGATGTTTTTGTTAAACTTCATTATTATTTATTGTTTTCTCATTATTTTTGCTGAATTGATTTCAGTGTATTTTTTGTGATACTTAACCAGATTATGGCTGAGACTTTGTTTTTGCCTTCTCTTTATCACACTGTGCAGCGTCCTGTGGAGCACCCAGAGAAATTCTAGAAATTCTGAATGTCACCTAGAAAAGGGATCCTTTTCTAGAATGGTTCATATTCCATTGTGCCTAAAACTCATTTATATCTAAATTGCTAAACTATTATAATTTCACAATGGCACCTGATTGTTGATTTCTGCATTCTTCCTTGGACTTTCCTGTAGAGAAGTTATTTTAAACAAAAAGATCAGGTTGATCATGCTGAGTTGGATCACTTTGGTTGCACCTGAAAAAATGATGCTTCTCTTATTTTGTGTTCATCTTATACCCTTTTTTTTCTTCCCCTGAAATTTGTTGATTGCTCTTTTAGCTCAGTTCAAAAGGCTTATATTCTATTTTCATTCTTCCTTTTTCCTGTTTATATTCCGTGCAAATTTGGTAAAATAGTTAAGGCTCTTCCCTTACCTGATGGTTCTTGATATTTGTCTTTGTGGCAAACCTGTGAGGCTTCATATATTCCATTTCTTTTTCTTGCAGTTGGATTAAAACTTTGGCTCTGAGTTGTTGATATTTTACATTGTGTGGGTTACATAATTAAATCCTGTTTATTGATGGTCTCTCATTTTTCATGTAATATCTTAATTGTTGTTGCAGAGAGGAAGCAGTGTACACATTTAATTTAACGATTGTTCTTGGAGGACTGCTCTTCCACTCAAATACTGTAACTTTTATGCTAGGGGAGTTGGCTAATGGAAGTCCCAAGGCTGGGGATTATGAGGGAAACAGGCTACTTATAAATTATCATGAAAATTTGAAGAAGTTCAAAATTATGCATGGTTATTAGGAATGGAAAACACAAAAGTTCAAAATTTTTCATTTTAATTTACATAGGAATGGAAAACACAAAATTTCACTTACATACTCATCTGAATGTTGCTGTATATAGTCAGTCATTTGAGACCATAATTTTTGGGAAGGTTGGTCAGATGTGGGAAGGATGTCTCTCAGTAATCACATTATCAGATTTGGGCAAAATGCATTTCAGGGATTCATATGAGAAACTGCATCTCATATTATTTTTGGTCAGTGCTCTCCACTTCCTGGCCTGGTTGCTTTGCAGAGATGTCCATTCTCATTTCTTGACTGAGGACCAAGTGCTCTCCACTTCCTGGTCCGGTTGCTTTGTATAGTTAGGTTTTATATTTATCAAATCTTCAGTGACACGTCTGTTGAACTTAATGTATGCCTTTTTGGGTCACAATGGGGCAGGGCTTTCGTGTCCTCCATTACTGCATTTGCCATTTGGTTTTCAGTTCTCAAACATTGTTATTTATGGATGAAAACTTAAGTGATGAATTAAAAAAAGAAAAGAAATCTTTGGGTCTAA
This sequence comes from Quercus lobata, assembly GCF_001633185.2. Taxonomy (NCBI): domain Eukaryota; kingdom Viridiplantae; phylum Streptophyta; class Magnoliopsida; order Fagales; family Fagaceae; genus Quercus; species Quercus lobata. The sequence continues at coordinate 77,987,706 of NC_044905.1, forward strand.
TTGGCTATGAATGTTCAAATTTATGCATGGTTATTTTTACTACTACTACTACTTCTTCTTCTAGGTAACTCTGATGTGGCATTACTACTTCTTCGAGGTAACTCTGATGTGGCATGGTAGTGTACGTTATGACTTTGAGATGTAACGTACTGTGTTCCTATAAGGTGGATCATGTTTAAGGAATTACTGAGAATTTGCAGGTGTTATTAATCATGGCCAGGGGCGGCCCAACATAATTTGAGGCCTAAGGCGAAAAATTTATGCGGGGCCTTTAATATGTAAATATTAATTAAACAAAATTATTTAATACTAATCAAATTAAGGTTAATTTGATACATTAAATACATAAATAATACTAACTGGACTAATTTTAATTTCATATAGTGAATTGAATATCATAGTTGAATTATAAATATTAATAAAAAGAAATAAAAATATATTGCAATTGAAAAAAATACTTTATTTTGGATATAAGACGATGCATAGTTAAATAAACTTGTAATCTAATTTTTAATTTTATATTTTGATTTCAAGAGAAAAAGAGAGAGAGATATTATTTGGTGTACGGTTTTGTAAGATATTAATTTACAAAAATCAAAGTCTCAAACTATTAGGGGAAATTAATCTATAATTGATAATTTAACACATTTGCAACATCTTTTTGAAATATTTTAGGGTTTCAATTGAGTTAAGGTTCTATTGGTCTTATACTTTGAGAGTCTTAATAGAAATGAAAAAGAAAAAATGCGCTAATTAAAAGCATTTTAAAATATTCAAAATATAATGTGATATTATCTCTCATTGATGAACTTCATCAATTTAACTAATGAATGTTTATATCACGTTTTTTGTGATTAATAGTATGGCAATTTGTAAGCCAATAGTAAAATTTGTACATCACTAATAAAAAGAAAGGTACAACTTTTAGAAAATATATATAATTTTATAAAAATTTGGGTCATTAACTATGAAAAATGAGACCTTTTTTTCTAAGGGATTTTTTTTTTTTTTTGGTGGGGCCTTAGGCCTAGGCGTAACTTGCCTAGGCCTTGAGTCGGCCCTAATCATGACTGTTCTATTCCACCAGTCTTATGTTTTCTTTTTCAGGTGGTCAATAGTTGTCCGATTCACTAATCTTTGGACTTTTTTTCTTTCCTCTTTCAGGCTAGCCAGGAGTATAATAATTGAAGATGGCATTGAAGGCTTACATGGAATGCTAATAGACCCCATTTTGTGTTTGTACATCTGGTGAATAGGGTCAGATAAAATATTAGTTTTTTGCCTTACTCTTGGAGTTAGAACCTATTTGTAACCTGCAAAATGGCTTATTTGGCATCAAACTTTCTTGGTGTACAATTTTATCTAAATAAAAGCGCTTAATTACTCATATTACATGAAGTATTGTTAATGCATTCATGCCAAAATTTACTGGAATTACTAATTGCATTTGTCACAGTTGAAAACTCAAGTTGAATAGGTCATACAACTTAACTAATGCCAACCCTCTAGGATGTTATTGCAATATTTTTGTATGAACCCTTTGACATCCAATTTGCAAGCCGCTGATTTTGGCTTTTGACAGGGAATCAATTATACTTTGTTTTGCAAGCAGCTTCTTAATCTAGTTCATCACTTTGTCAGAATAAGCCAACAACAAGATTTGTTAAATAGCGATTGAATGCTTAAACTGAGCCAAGTTTTATGATTGCTTACAACGTAATCTGATATTGTCTTTTGACTCTAGGTGCACCCCATAACTCTGGGTTAAGCATGGTTAGATTTTATCTGGCTTTTGAATCCAAATTTCCACAAGATGTCCCATAACCAAGGGCAATGCAAAATTTCCTGGTTGAACGCTCTTAGCATCCTCATCAATCAAACTACACAAATACACAACTGCCCCAGATCTCATAGGGGTTCCTCTCCCCCCAGATATATGGTTATTACATAATTGTTAGAAAGTATATTATTTTTGAACAATTTTATCTGGAATAATTAGTTTATATCCAGCCTCCTCCAACACAAATTCCATGCAAATAAAGCACCACAACAAAGCTTGCACGTCCAAAGCTTCACATATAATAATTTTTTCAGCCGTTTTTTTCTAGTTCACAGCTTGCACATCCAATGACAAGAATATCATTAGCTATTTTCATTAGAATGCATAATTTATTTGCTTCTCAATTTTACACTATTTTCCCTTCGTATCTGGGATATCAAGTTCTTCAAGAACATGCTTTGAGGCCTAAATTTGTTTTAGGTTTCATTTTCAAATTCTTCAAGAAAACACACTGAGGCCTAAATTGTTTAAGGTTTCAATTTTTTTCTTCTTTAGAGTTCACAGTTACATCATTGTATGGTCTAAATATATAGCTTCTTTGGAATCATTTAGAGAAGCAAATGTTTCCTAACAAATAATGTTTGCTTTGGGTCACCATTTTTTTCATTGAGAAAATTTAACACCATAAAGACACCAAAAAAACTGAGATGTGTTTGATTAAAATACCCATGAGATGTCAAAAATCACTAAGTTGTCTTGAAAACCTCTAACATGACCAAAATATCTTTACAATCACCAAAAAAAAAAATCCAAGATATCACTCTAACATGGCCAAATTGAGTGGTAAAGACACCAAAAAAATTGAGATGTGTTTGATTAAAATACCCAAGAGATATCAAAAATCACAAAGTTGTCTTGAAAACCTCTAACATGACCAAAATATCTTTACAATCACTAAAAAAAAATCCAAGATATCACTCTAACATGGCCAAATTGAGTGGTTTTGATGCTATTATGGTAATCTTCAAAATATTTAGTATCTTAATCATTTTAGGAATTTTTAGCGCTACTTTGTTCATTTTTAGTGTTTTTTTTTAATTATTAATTTTGAAAGTTTAAAAATGTATTTTAGTCATTTTACATGTTAATGAAGGTATTTTGGTAATATTTGAGGCATTGGGGTATTTTAGTATAAATCATTGTTAACATTTTAATTATTATCAAGATTGTTATGAATCGACAAAATTACAGTCATATGTGATGTTGGTATTGCCTAATGTGACTAAAAAATAATAGGACTATTTTTTTTTTTTTTGAGAAGAAAATAATAGTACTATTGAATATAACAAAAGTATGATCATATGTGATTTGGCACTGCCCAATGTGACATTAGAACCATCAAATGTGAGAAAAGAATAATGGTACCACCAAATGTAATAAAAGTACAATAAGATGTGATGCTGGGACTGCTCAATGTGAAGATTAAACTGTCAAATGTGAGAAAAAAAAATTAGAGTATCACCAAATGTGACAAAAGTACAGTCATTTTTTTAGGTTCTAAGCGTATCTAAGTAATTTTTTAGGTCACGGCCTCATTTCAGTCATTTTTAGGTTTCAAGGTCATTAAGTTATTTTTTAGGTTCTAAGGGTCTTCTGGTAGTTTTAAAGGGTTTCGAAAGTATTTTGGTCATTTTCAAGTGTTATGGGGTATTTTTGGTCATTAGTTTAGGTTTTTTGGTTATTTTGATTATTTTTTATGTTTTAGGGTAATTTTAGAATTTTTTTTAGGTTTTAGGGTCATTCGGTCATTTTTTAGGTTCTAAAGGTATTTTGATCATTATTAAGGTTCTAAGGGTATTCCAGTAATTGTTGAAGGTTTCAGGGGTATTTTGGTCATTTTAAGTTTAATGAGGTATTTTGGTCATTTTATAAGTTTCAATGGTATTTCAAAATTTTTTAAGGTTTCGGGTTATTTTGGTGAATTTTAAGGTTTTGTGGGTATTTCGTTAATTTTTTAGAGTTAAGCTACATTACGGTCGTTTTTTAAGTTCTAAGGGCATTATTGTCACTTTCTAAGTTACAAGGTCATTTTAGTCATTTTTTAGATTTCATTTTCATCTAGGTTTTTATTTATTATTTATTTTTAGTATCTAAGCGTATTTCGATAATTTTTTAGATTTAAAGAGTATTTCAGTCATTTTGTAGATTTTAGGGTCATTTCGGTCATTTTTTAGGTTTTAAGGATATCCCAATTATTTTTGAGAGTTTCGAGGTTATTTTGGTAATTTTTAATTATTAGGAGTATTTTTGTTATATATATATTCTTTAATTATTAGGTAATTCGGTGGGGTTGGGCTGGGTTGGCTACACCCATATATAATGTTGGTACAGCTTAATGTGACAATGGAATTGTCAAATGTGAGTAAAAAATAAAAAAGAACCATTGAATGTGACAAAAATATGGTTTAGGGCCACAAGCTAACCCACGGCCCAAGAATAAGCCAGATAGTGGCCCCACGAGCCCATTACAATTGATTTGTTAGAGAATGGATAGGATATTGACTAAATGAGTTAAAGTTAATCACAATGAGTAAAGACGCTAATGAAATGACTAGGATCACAAAATTATGAAGAAAAAATGATCCTCGATCAAGCCCGAGGAGTGTCTGTTTTATATATGTGTATTACTTTCTCTTTTTAACAAGTACTTCTATTCTTGGTTACCAAGGTTTTCTCTCTCTCTTTTCCTCGATCCCCTACATAAGGATCTTCATTTTCCTTTTATATTTACACATAGATTATCCTAGTTCCACATCTAGAGAACTGAGATTGTATTTCCAAGTCTTTTGTCTCATTTGGAACGTACTAGTAAGCTCCTGCCTTGCAATCTGAGTTGTGCCATCACTATTCATGGTCATTTCCTCATTAATGCGGCTAGATGAGTATTTGTCTTACATTTAATGCGGAGTGGATAGCTTCTACACCCCTCTCCTTTCATCCTCCTCATAACCTATGCCAAGTCTACTTTCTTCCTTTAGTGATATTCTAACTTTATGCATTTATCATGGTTACTACTCGTCCCCAAGGTCAGCTGGTGCTCTTCCTGTGGTTATCCAGTGCTCGTCCCCGAGGTCTAAGGTGTATCCTTGGAAATCATCTTGGCAGTTCATTTAAATGGGATAAAAGGTCCTCGCCCACATAATGGTAATATGTGATATTAGTACTGTCCAATGTGATGATGGAACTGTCAAATATGAGAAAAACAAATTAGGGTACTATCAAATGTAACAAAAGTACGGTCAAAAGTGATGTTGGTACCGCACAATGTGAGAATAGAACCGTCAAATGTGATGAAAAAAAAAAAAAGGAAACACCGAATGTGACAAAAGAATTGTCATATGTGATGTTGGAACTACACAATGTAAGGATGAAACTGCCAAATGTGAGAAAAAAAAAAAAAAAAAAAAAAAAGAGAACCATCGAATGTAACAAAAAGACTGTCACATGTAAAATTGGAACTGCACAATGTGAGAATGGATTAGTCAAATGTGAAAAAAAAGTAAGGAAACCACCGAATGTGACAAAAGAATTGTCATATATAATGTTGGAATTGCACAATATGAGGATGAAACAGTTAAATGCGAGAAAAAAGTAAGGAAACCACCAAATGTGACAAAAGAACTGTTACATGTAATGTTGGAACTACACAATATGAGGATAGAACCATCAAATGTGAGAAAAAAAATAAAAATAAGGGAATCACCAAATGTAACAAAAGAACTGTCATATGTGAAGTTGGAATTGCACAATATGAGAATGGAACCGTCAAATGTAAGGAAAAAAGTAAGGAAATTACCAAATGTGACAAAAGAATTGTCACATATGATGTTAGAATTGCATAATATAAGGATGAAACTATCAAATATGAGAAAAAAGTAATTTAGTATAGCAAGTTACTTACTAGTAAGTATCATACCTCATTTTTTAAAGGGGATTATCATACCTCATTTTTATTATTATTATTATTAGAAAGTTTATTTCATTAAACTAGATTTTGTATACGAGTGGTGGTCATGTATATCAAAGTTACCAAAAAAGTACCACAAAAAAAAAAAAAAAGTGCACCAAGGTCCAAGTTTCAACATAACTTTTAAGCAAAAGAAAAGAAAAAAAAAAGAAAAAAAAAAGAAAAGAAAAGAAGGGAAAAGTCCAACGTAACCTTTTTTACAAAGAGTAATAAGATGTAAATGATAGGCAAAGATAATAAAAATGAAGTTACATTAATTACTTATTATCCATCAATCATAGCTAAATACTACCATTTTAATACATGCTTCAGTTCATTTCAACATGTTTTACTAACATATTTACTTGATCTATTTTGTATATGAATTGGGGCCTTATACCTGCAATTGAGATGTTGTTCCCAACTTGTGAGCATAGGTATTATGTGAAGCATATCTATAATAATTTTAAAGTGAATCGTAAGGGCTTGGAGTTGAAGGATGCACTATGGAGATGTGCTGGAGCCACAACAATCAGGGAGTTTGAGAGAAGAATGTAGGAAATGAAGGATTTGGATGTCAAGGGATGGGAGTATCTTACTGACATCAACCTTACACAATGGTCTAAGTCTCACTTTAGAAGTAGAGCTTTGTGTGACTGTTTAGCTAATAACTTGAGTGAGTCTTTTAATGTCATGATCTTAGAAGCTAAGGATAAGTCAATTTTAGCAATGTTAGAGTGGATCAGAGTTAGGCTCATGACCAAACAATACAAAAAGATGAAAGGTATAGCAAAATACACTGGAAATGTGTGTCCTAATATTCAAGACAAATTAGAGAAGTTAAAACATGAATCTATACCTTTTAATGCTACTCTAGCAGGCAACTTCATGTATGAGGTTGATAATGGTTGTAAGAGACATGTGGTTGACTTGGCTAAGAAAGCATGCAGCTGTAGGATTTGGGATTTGACAAGACTTCCTTGCCAACATGGGATCTCTACTATTGTTAAGAACCTGGAGAAAGTGTAGGACTATATGCATCCTTGTTACTTGAAAGAGACATTTGCTAAAACTTACAAAGAGATAATACAGCCAATGTCTGGCCAGTCTGAGTGGGTTGAGACTAACCAACCTGATCCTGTTGCTCCTCATGTGTATAAATCACCTGGTAGACCACTAAAGCAAAGAAAAAGAGATCCTGAAGAGCCAAGGAACCGTTATAGAGTTTCTAGGATGAATAAGACAATCAAGTGTGGGAAGTGCAAGAAAGAAGGACATAATGCAAGAGGGTGCAAGGCAGACATCATTGGTGAAACTCCATCTTAGAGAAGAGATGGACTTACTAAATCAAAAGCTGTAAGTATTTCCATGCTTTGAACTATATTCATTTCCTTAAGTATTTCATGTGTATGTAACTTGTACTACCCTCTTTGTAGGCACAAGGTAGTAAATCTACAAAAACAAAGCAAACTGCAACACCTCAAATTGCATCTCAGCCACCAAGTACTAGATCTTAGCCTGCATACAGAGCTTTTGGTCAAACTGCATCTTAACCTGCACCAAACAATAGATCTGAGGCAGCAACTCAACCTCTAACTAGATCTAGGGCCAACTGGTTCTTTTCATCCTCACAACCAAGTTTCCATACCCCTAGAGAGACATGAGATTCTTTACCATCTCAGGCGCCTCTGCTTTCTTCTATTTTATTTATTTTTTTCCTCTTACTTGCTATTGTTGGAACATCTTGCTAACTATTGGATTTTGGTTATGCAGCCAAGTGCATCTGTGGGCACTAGTGGTGTACCAAGTCAAGGAAGTGGTAGTGGTGTTGCTAGGGGATTTAAAGGCAGAAAGTTTCAACCAATTGGTGGAAAGGGCAAGAAGGCAGCTGGCAAGGGCACTAAAAGCAGTAAATGAAGATGGAAGATGTTGAAGTTTCAACCACTTTTTTTGTTATAGTTCCCACGCTTAATGTATTTGCTTAAGCATGGTCAAGTATCAAAAACAATATTGACAATTTTGGTTGGAAGATGTGTATGTCTGATGTGTGGTGGACTAATAGTTGGGTTTTGGTTGGAAGATGTGTAAAGTCACAGGATGTGCCAAAAACAATATTGGTAATTTTGTATGCATGTGACATAAAGTCACAATGATTGTCTTCACTTTTATCAATGTTAATGTGCATTAATATAGGATAAAGTATTTTGTTGTGTTGTGTTGTGCTTGTCTTTGGTTTTGGTGGATTTACACGAGACTATGTGTTTTGCTTGTCTTGTACTTTTGGTGGATTTACACAGGTGTATGTATTCACATAACAAATCATGTGTATGTGTAAAACATGTTCCATTTATGGGCAAGTGTGCATTGACACAGCAAATCTTGTTCCATGTTTCATGTTCCATATATATTCCATTTATGGGTAGGGCAGGTGTGCATTGACACAGCAAACATGTTCCATGTTCCATATATAAATCTTGCATTGACACAGGTGTATGTATTGAACCAACATGTTCCATTCATGTTATTAACATTTCCACATAACACTTTGTGCCAATATATATCAATCACAGAATGAAGTAAAAAAAAAAAAAAAAAATTATACTAAAGAATATTTGCACTAAAACAACACTTTCGATTTCAGGAGATAGATACAATAATCAGGGACTTTGTATTTCAATTACCCAATAACATTTCAACATCCCCCCCAAGCATCATGGCATATTAAGGTTCCTCACCCTTACATTGTTGTTCATTGAGGCAAAACACAACAACAACATTACAAAAATGAAAAATAGCCATGACAAAACTAGTGCCACCTTGTACAATCTCTCACTCTCTCTAACCCTCTTAAGTTTCTCCCTAGCTTTTACATAAAACTCATGAGTTTCTCTTTCCCTCCGGTTAGATCTTTTTTCCATTTCCCTAGTTGTCATTTCTCTCTAATTTGCAAGCTGCAATTCATTCTCAAGCATACTTATCCTTTCACGGTCATTCTTACAAGTTTCGTTATCCACCCACTGAAATAAGCCACATTTGGGACCAACCTGATCATTACAATTGTAAGAATTAATTTCACAGTTCACAATTAATCACAACTAATAATTCAATTCAATTCAAATACAACAATGTAATTGTTTCTTACATTAAATTGATTACAACCGAGGAATCTTCTTCCATAGTTACCAGCTTTTCAACTTGTTTGTAGGGCACAATTCTCAAGTATACATAAATGACCATCTCCGGCACGGTAGAAACCACTAGTTGTAGAGCCATTACCAGTTGATGAAGACATAGCAAAAAATTGTTACAAGCTTATAGACCAACAAATCTGTTACAAGTGGCATAGTTCAAATTTTCAGCATGTGTGACAGCATAAACCATCGTTAACACTTATCAAATTAAGTAAGATAAACTCACATTGAAATCCTACATTAATGCATTGCAAACAAGCACCTTTGTAAGAAACACCAAAATTCCAAGAAAGAAGCAATTAGAGATTGACAATTTGACCATTTAGTGTTGCCATCTGACTTTAATTTGTGGTTTTAAGAAGTCTGTCTACATTTTCATGACTCCTGAATTTTGGATTAGACTAAAGTATAATGTTTCTTTGTGCTTTGAGGTGAAAGTAACAAAGGTTGGTAGTTTTTCCCATGAGCATGACATTTTGACGCAAAGTGACTGAATCATAGAATAAATCTAGACATACTCAAATTTCTCTTAGGAACAGGGGTATTTAGTAGTTGAATTTGAGGACAACCAAGCCTCCAAGAACAGGGGAAGAGATGTGAATAGAGAGAGAGAGAGAGAGAGAGAAAATAGAGAGGATTGAGAATTTGGAATTAAGAATGTTCATCTGATACATGCCAATCCTCACCACACTACTCTAATACCTCCCACTGTCTAACTGCCCAAAGCCAGCTGTCCATATCCTAACTAACTAACCATATTAACTAACTCTCATGATATACAATACTGGTGTGGAGAATACAAGTATAGACTGCCAACTAAGCAATTATAATTATCATCTATAGTACAATATCACTGTACACTCTGGCAGCACTAATGGATGCACACCTCATCAGCTATACCTGCACGCCTCATTAGTAACTCATGCATCCTTTATCAGTAACTCACACATGCACCCCACCAGCACCACACATGCAACACCACATGCACAACTAATCAACACCACATGCACACCTCAGCACCCAACTAAGTAACACACTCACACACTTCTAACAATTTCGCAGTTTGTTAACTTGTGCTAGTGGACACTTTTTGCCCACCTATTAACTTGACCCACTACTTTTTGTCAATTACTCATAATTGTGAAATTAAGCATGAACATGGTTGTGTTCATAGTATTGATGGTTGGAATCTTACTGGGTAACAGAAGAACATAGTTGTATATGATAGGGGAAGCTAAATGAATAAAAACCCAAGTACAATGATTAGCCAAATAAAACAGAGACTTTTTAAGTACCATCAGTATAATTAAAATGCAACCAGCAGCCCCACATTAATGAATACAAAAAAAAAAAAAACAAAAAAAAACAAAAAAACAAAACAAAACATAGATTTGCATTTAAATCGTCCTTGCAACAACCCAATTTCGAAAAAAAAAAAAAAAAATTTAAAACCCTAGGTTTCAAAAAATTAGATGAACAGAGCATATGAAAGTAAAAAACCAAAACTTGAAGCTCAGCCAAGCAATAGATGAAACCAGAATCAAGAGAAAACAAACGGATCAAATACAAAAAATCAAAAATATAATTATTGCACAATGAACTCACCCGAACTCACCCAAGCAACAAATGAACCCAAAATCAAAGCTCCTTCTTCCTCGGGTTACTTGCACGATCAAAGCCCAGATGGTTCTCGGTCAAGCGAAGCACATTGCATTGTGTAGGATCTTCATTTGGTGAGCAAGTTGGGTTGGATGGGAGTAAGTGATTTTTGGGAGTGAGAGTGTTTTGATCTGGATGGGAGTGAATTTTTTACATAACATGTGTTAGAGTAACAGTGAGGGGAGAGGTGGGTTACGACACAGTAACGGTGGGAATCACAAGTGGGTAAAGTGTCAAAATTTAAACCATGGGTAGGCACATCAAATTAGAGGCAAACCACAGGTGGGTAAAGTGTAATTATCCCAAAAAATAATCTGCACAAGGTTCAATTGATCGAGTCTAATATTTGATCGATCGAGCCTTACAGATTTAGTCCAGAAAATTCTGCAATCACTTGATTCTAGCTTTACACATAAACACACTTTAAGCAAGCCTAACCTAGACTCTATGTTTTGATCATGGTTTGCCAACATAATACATAATAAAGTTCTAATACATTTAGTTCCTAAAGTCTTAGAACCTAACAGTCCATATAGCAATGAACTAAGTTCCATTGATATAAAGAATAGATAGAAGAAATACGACAAAACTAGATTACAACAACATACCGCAGAAAAAAAAAAACTGCTAGCGTTAATTATCTAGATCCCGCAAGAGCAAAGAGGTCACAATTAATACAGTTGGAACTTGGAAGAAATGCATAATGATCAAGACCTGAAAACCATAATTCAACTAGGTAATTCACCTATAAAAAAAACTAGGTAATACACCAACTAATTACCAATGATACATCTAGTTTTAACAAAACTAGGTTCAAGGATTCCCCTTGAACAACAATGGGCCATGTCAAAGATATAATTAATTCTTAAAACGAACTATGTCACCATCACGAGTTCTAATTAACTTCTCATTTATTAAGTTGTATTAAGCTTTCCTATGTTTTAAGCCGACCTCCATGAATATGATTGTTCCTTTGGAGCAAAGATGATAAAGAGCAGTTTCCCAAGCCCCTATACATAGGACTACCCTCATAACTCTTACTGAGGCAGTTATTTAAACCCAAATCAACTATCTCATCCCAATTGGTTACAGGTTTACATCAAGCATAAACCTCATAATCAGAACCCAAATTCTTCTAATTAAAGAGCAACTGAAAAACAAATGATGACGACTTTCAAGACAATTAATACCAAAGTCATAAGTTGTATCACCTAAAAGGATATAATTGTATTCGGCCTAATGACAATTTCCTTTTTCTTTTTCTTTTTTTAGTTTAATACAAGATATAAATTCTATTTTAATCTAATCTAAGTATATATGTGTGTAATGCTTCCTTTTAGAGATTTGAACTCTAAGTGTATTTGTGTGTGTATAAGTGTATATCTTCTTTTTTTTTTTCCTTATTTAAAAAAAAAAAAAATTATACAAGATAGAAATTCTATTTTAACCTAATTTAAGTGTATGTGTGTGAAGTTCACTCCTGAAGACTTGAATCCCAGTCCTTACCTCCTCCCCCATCACCACATCCCACAAGCACTTATACCTGTGGAATGACCATTACACCAAAGGTTTGCAGTGGTCAAATGACAATATCTTAAATAAGGTAAGAGCAGATCATTCATTTATTGAGAGAGAGAGAGAGAGAGAGAGAGAGAGAGAGAGATACTATTATATTAACTTTCGGTTAAATTGCATATTTGGTTAATAACTTCTTACGTTTGTTTCAAAAATATTAGTTTTGTTGTAGACGTAAAATGTTAATTCAATACACAAAAAGAAATGCTACATTCACAACATTTTCAAAATATTTTCACAAAAAATCATAAATGGCAAATTATTATAAGGCCTGTTGCTTGTGGGTAATAAAGTAATTTCAGTAGTGAATTCAAATTAAAAACTTGTAACAACTTCCAACCTAAAATTTTTTGTGAAAATTTTATTGATCCAGAACTTCTCATAAACAAAATGCATGAAACTAAGATCACTTAATTTGATGAAGTGAAATTTATAACATAGCATGAATTTCATTTATTAAGTTAATATCTTTTTATTCATTGAATATTAAAATAAAACAGGGTAACGGGCCAAGAGGTTGAGTAACTTGAGTTCCCCTAGGCCTAGTTCCCTAAATCCCCCTCCATCTAAAGCAGCCACGTAATAAAGGGATAAAAATAATTAAAATGTAAAGCAAAACATGGGAACGAAAGTCTTTGAGGTTGAGCTTCGAAAGCGCTTTTGTTTGTATAATTTGCGCGTCTCATAGGGACGCAATGGTGGCACAGCCAGCTATATATAATGTAGTAGTGGGTCCCCAATACTTTTCATTTTAATCCCCTACGGTCCAAATTCATATACCCTCCAAGATCCACCAATACCACATCATCTCTCTCAGCATTACAGTCATTTCTCACCCTCACTAACACCATTTTAGTCTTCAGCGTAAGTAAAGCTTGAACTTACTTCCTTACAACATGTATCACTTTCTTGTTAGAAATCTGCTACCGAGCTGATATGGTTTGCTTTCAAAATTAACTACTTGTATTCAAGCTTTATATACCATTCTTGCTTGTCATGTAAGTAAAGTCATAACTTTTTCCGTATTAGCAAAATACAGACTTGATCACACCAATTCTTCTATTTGGTAACTTATTTCCAGTTCGCAATGGGATGTAAACATAAAGACAATGCCTCACTACCATTATTGAGGATTTTTTTTATCTTTACAGTAATAGTCATTGTACATGGTCTATTTAATCGGCAAGAACCATTTCATGGACTGTCTATCTAGATAGGCAAGAGTCTTGGTTTCTTTAGCTTATTGATCATACAACTACTTTGCAGGTTTTTTTTTTTTTTTTTTTTTTGAGGAAGTTGCGATTCCAAATCAATCTCTTAAAAGTTAGATTCTTAAGTTGCTTGTTTTGAGCCAAAATGTAGATGTGCTTTCAGTTCCATAACTAAACTACACCAAATTCCATGTTTGGGATGCTATTTTCTCGTTATATCATTTTCAGACGTAATGACCATTCACTTCTTTTTCCTGGTAAGAACTGTTTTCTTTATTTCACACTTTTTCTTTACCAGATGAAGCTCTGCTTACATTGGCCCTTATTTCTAAACGCATTACATATAAAATTAATTTGGTACCATGTTACTCATTTAGATAGATTACCTCATTTTGGCAATCATGTTTGAAAAGTGTATCTTGTGTAATCATTATTTAAGCTTATCGCGTTTTTATCTTGCAAATCCATGTAATTCGTGGGTCTGGAAATTTCCCATCATCTAGCTTAGGAAAAACTTTCTATCAATTAATCAAAGAGCATTGATAAAAGTTTTGTAGTAAAATTGAATGGCGCTGACTGCTAAGCCTAGTTTACGTAGACATGGCAAAACGGGTCAGAATTTTCTAACCCGACCCGAAAAATACCCGTCCCGGACCCCATTTTTTTGACCTGAAGTAAAAATGGGTTGACCCGTGACCCGACCCGTGTTTTTTACGGGTCAACCCGACCCGACCCGTGGCTCGACTAGACCCGAACCCGAACCATTTTTTTTTAAACTTTTTTTTTTTGGGTAAAAAAAATAGTAAAATTAAGACAATATTGGTTTAATTGTTTGTTGTGAGTTTTAAGGAATCAATTGATGCATTTACATAACTGCATGCAAATTAATTGAAGGATAAATGGTTGAACATTCTGTAATAAGTAAAGATTTTTAAATATCAAATAGTAAAGTACATGCCAAGATAATCTGGTTATAGAAGAATTAAAAACATAGATTTAAAATTGTAGACATGTGTAAGAAACATTCACAAGTGTGAAAATAGTGAAGCCAAAGTATCAAATTAGCATAAATTATGAATGCTTAGACCTATTTTTTTAACAATTTATGTCCAAAATAAATGGTTTTCCAAAATAAATTATGATATTTCCTAGTATGTGTGCGTTGCTTAACAATGATATGATATTCATAAAAGAGACCATGTATAAATAAGTAAGCAATCAAATTTAAATGTATATCTCGATTGAATAGATTATAAAATTAATTTTCAAGATTATAAATTTCTTATATGTTTTTATTATTTATCAAATGGGTTATCCAATAAGTCATTTGTAATTTTGTTTTATATTTTGGAATGTTGATATTGTGTAGAAATAAAATTTTTGTATTTGTTTTACTTATCTTTGTATTATTTTGTTTTAGATAGCAATGTTAAGATTTGTGTAATTTTAAAATTATTGAATAAGTATTAATAAGTTTAACTGAGTTCATTCTTAATATAAGTGGTGAATTCAAAATAATGCATTTTACATCAAGTAATTTGTTGCATAACTTTTCAAATGGCAAATACATGCTATTTTCTTTATAAAAATAAAAAATAAAAAAAATTCATGTAAAAAATACGGGTCAACCCAACCCAACTCGACTCGACCTGACCCGCAACCTGATTGACCCGAACCCCTTTTTAACCCGCTTAAAATGACTCGTTTTTGACCCATGACCCGTTTGACCCGCAACCCGATTGACCCGACCCGAACACGACCCGCCCCGCCCGTTTTGCTATGTCTAAGTTTACGTAAATGAAATGGCTAGCAAGACTTGCCCTACTTGTAATTTTAGATTATGCAGATATGCCTACTTTCTAATGAGTTCTAACTCGAATGGCACTTCCTCTCTTTATATATGTGTATGTGTGTGTGGTATATTGTTAGAATAATAGTTAGAAAGATTAAGTTTATTATTTCCTAATAATTTAAGCTTTGGGGGCAAATGTCACTACCTCCCTTTAAATGAGTTAGCTCAAATAGATCTCTCTCTCTCTCTCTCTCTCTCTCTCTCTCTCTCTCTCTCTCTCGTAAGTACAAATGGCACTTACCCTCCTTAAATGTTATGTCCACTAAAAGAGTAAAAGATGAAAAGTCTCACATATTGGACCCTACTTACTAAGTGGGAGTCTAAGTCTATACACAAAGAGGGAGTATTAGAATAATGATTAAATTCACTATTCCGTAATAGTTTAGGTTAAGTGGTAATTTATAATGTGTGGTGTCAGGTCAATCATGCATTTTTAAACCTAACAAACGCAAAGCTACCTAATTCCATTAATTTATCTCACTAAAATTTCCAGTTTTCTAGCTTAATAAGCTATTATGACTTTGTTGATCAATATTTGTTTGTTTTTTACAAGTTGATATGTATATATTTGAAAAGAAAGTGGCAGGTTACTAGTTGAAATATAAAATTTAAGTTTCCATTATCATCACCTTATATTGAGAAATGGTTGTTGGGGTTTCAGTCTAAGACTTTGTACATTAAAATAGGCACCCTATTGACTATTGTCATATGTAATTGATCATCAGGTCCGGAACACGGGAAGTTGGGTGGAAATTGGTAATAGCATCAGTCACTTTGGAATAGTGAGTGCCCAAGTTGTATTTGTTCTGTTGCTGTTTGCCCTCACAAATGTATACACAAAAGATATCCAGTGCAATTCAGCACTCGAATCTTCTCAGAAAGCAATGTAAAAAGTCACATCAGATTAAGATATTTGGCACCAAAGTGAGCTTCATGCTTTCCTTCAAGGTGAGCTTTTTCATTCTTATTACAGCGGCTTTTTTGGGATTTAAGAGCTGTTTCTCATTTGGCATCTTCGTCATTGCTTCCCATAAGTGCTTAACTGCTTATTGTCTTTGTGTAAGGCCTTCATAATAATGGGATTTTCCAGATGTTCCCGTTCATTGTGCAATAGTTTAGCATGTTTATAACAGGGCTTGCTTGGTTCATTGTATCTTCAAGTTATCATATCCGCAGATCATTTATCAATATTAATCGTATTAGTATACCGTTAATGTGGTATAAATTGCAACCGCATTTGTACAAATGCATTGATTAACTATATAAAATTACAATTATTAAGATTGAAATTGAAGCAGAAAGAAAGAAACTGATGACCTCAGGTCCAACCCCTTATAAAATGCTTATTAAGTCCCAGTTGAAATGAAGCAGGTCCAACCCCATATGCGATGCTGTTTGCCGAAGAGCATCTTTAGTTATACCTAATTTTCTTGAAATTTTGGAGAGTGAACCTATAAAATTGAGTTACTGGGATGCTATTCTTTTCTCTCTCTCTCTCTTTTTTTTTTTTTTTTAAGAGCTATACTGTAGCTCTGTAAGCAAAATCTTTGAGTATGTAGAGAACTTCGAATTTGAAACTGTGAAAAAGTAATGAGATGAAAGTGAAGGTTAATAGAGGATCTCGTGTTTTTTTTATTTTTTATCCTCTCTGAATTATGAATTTTTCTTGAATTGCCGTGAGAAAGGGGAAATGATGTGAAAGCAAAGAATTTTAAGTTTGAATTGGAACCGACACATATATATACTTTCGACAAAATGCAGAGGTATATATTGTTATATAATTTAATTGGGTAGCTTTTTCTAAGCTTCTATAATTTTTTCTCCAAATAAAATACTATTTAATGAGTACCATACATTCTATTCATAATTTTGTAACTAGTGTGCTTCCACAGGTCTTGGTCAAGTTCTTATGACTTACGAGTCCCCGCTTTCTACACAACTTCCGCCAATTACGGGTTTTTCTTTGATCTAATTTTGTCTTATCATATGACTATGGATATCGGTGTCGAAAATTGATATGTCGATAATATTTTTACAATATTTTTACAATAAATTTGAAGTAAAAAGTTGTTACTAGTTATTATTGGTGAGCAAAAATATAATTTTAGTGGTGACTTGTAAATTTAAATTAGAACTAATAATAATTTACCATCCAGAATTTTTTTGAAAAAATATTTTTAAAATATTGTGAATATAGTACTTTTTAAAGAGCTTTTCTACCCAAGACAAGGGTAATCCCTAAAAAAAAGAAAAGAAAAGAAAAAAAGATGAGCAATTAGACTTTCTAGACCCTTACCCAAAAAGAAGTCACTATTTCACCTTGCTAGTCAATGAAAGTTTAAATATTTCTAACAACATTGATAGATAACTTGTGTACTGGCCAAGGCAGAGGAAGGGTCCAGGAAAGATGTGAAAAAGAGACAAAATTTTTTTTTTTGGTAAGAGAGAGAGAGAGAGAGAGAGAGAGAGAGAGAAAGGTGAGAGGAACAACAAATATTAGTGCCAAAGGGGTTAGCCCTGACGTGATTGGAGGGATGGTAGCTGCCACCACATTTATTGCGCCTCACCAAACCCTCTGGCCGCATTTATGTGGAGAAGATCCCTGAACAGTGCTGTCTTGGTTGCCAAAACTCACAGAAGACTGGGGAGGGCATCTGAGGGGACAAGCACTCAAGTAGTGGCCTGCATAATCAACAAATTGAGGGACAAAATCAGCCAAAAGAGGATATATAATGTAAGAGATCCTCCAGGGATGGGGGATTAGGGAATTTGTAGAGAAAACAGAATAGCAACAAAAACTGAAATTGTATCCAAGTCTAAAAGAAATATATTCAAGGACCACTCTCCTTGGAAGGATTTTGTTGGGGAAGGATTTCTTTGCATAGAGTTTGTCTTTCTTTGCTTTTTTACTATCCTTAATCCACTGTGCGAGTTGCTCAATCCATTGAATTCTAGTTTTTAAGCCTACTCTCTACAAATTCATTTTGTTGGACTCTTTGGGCCCTAATCTAGCTATTTCTTGGGCTTAGGATCCAAACCGCTCCCTTACAATTGGCGCTGTCTGTGGGAAGGCTGGAGCTTTAGTGAGATCAACGTCTAACTATGGTAGGTTCAGGATCCAACCGGGAGGAGTCTATTGGTACTCAATGTCAATACCAATTTCTCAATCTTGAACAAAGGAGGGACCACGAGGTTAGTGTGCACACCACGCATACGTAGGAGCCAGTCTCGAGGCGGGAGTTACATCTCTCATAAGGAGAATACTAAAAGCATGCAATTGGAGATTGACGGTCTTCGCAGGAGGCTACGCCGCGAGCGATGGAGAAGGACTCCCTCAGATTCTGATCTTTCTTCTAATGATGATAGAGATGGTAGTTACAGGCCCAAGTCAAGGACTCTCCCCAACGAGTCTTTTTCGTGTGATGAGGATCACCATTACAAGCGCAAGAATAAGAGCCCATCTCGCAAAAGCCTAGGAAACGATGCTCTGAGTAAGGTGTTGAACCAAATTTCCAAGTCACCTTTTACACATAGAATTGAAAGTGGAAAGCTTTCTCGCTAGTTTACTCAGCCAACGTTCACCATGTACATGTGAGCCACTTCAACCAGAGAATGGCTGTACACTCCAAGAATGAGACCTTGATGTGTAAGGTGTTCCATCTAGTTTGGGGCCTGTGGTGATGAGGTGGTTTGACGGCCTGAGGGAAGGCTTTATCAACTCCTTTAAGGAGCTTACTTAGGCATTTGGGGCTCGTTTTATTACTTGCAGCAGGGTTCCTTGGCCTTTAGACTCCTTATTGTCTATGACCATACGGGAGAGGGAGATCATGAAAACATATTCTGATAGGTATTGAGAGATGTTCAATGAGATTGATGGTAATTTCAACGACGTGGCCATAAGGACTTTTAAGGTCGGCCTACCCGTTGAGCATGATTTGAGAAAATCTCTGACAAGGAAGCTTGTTGGGAGCGTGTGTCAACTCATGGATCTTATTGACGAGTACAAACAAGTCGAGGTGGATTAGTAGCAAGGAAAGGGAAAGGCTAAGGTGATCCCCTAGGAGCGGAGGGATTTCAGGTCGAATAGGCACAATAGCAATTGACCCTAGAGAGATTTTGTAGGGCACCTTGGCTCGGCTACCACCCAGATGATTAGTACTATATTCCAAGAACCCGTGTATCAGGTTTTAAAAAAAATTAAGAACCAACCATACTTTAAGTGGCCAACTAAGATGGGAGGAGACCCCTCAAAGCGCAACCAGTCTTTATTGCCAGTACCACCAGGAATGAGGGCACACTACTGAGGATTACAGGACTTTATGGAGCCATCTGGAACAATTGGTTAAGGTGGGAAAGTTGAAGTAATTCGTGTATCAACCCAACGGATAGGGCGATCAGGCAGGTCGGAGGCTCAAAGAGATGCTTCTATAAGATCACCTCTAGGTATAATCAGTGTCATTCTTGCTGCTCTAAGAAGGACTGGTTCTCAGCCATCTAGGGTGATGTCTATAGCTCGGCCATCTGCAAAGGGCTCGTCCCCTGATCCGAAGAGGAGTAGAATGGAAGTCCAGTTGGCTTTGAGCTTTTCGAATGATAATAAGGTTGGAACCTTGCAGCCACATGATGATGCCCTAGTGGTCACCCTTGTTAGGGACATATTTTTATGTAATTAGCATATCCTTTGACAAAACCCACTTTACTTATATTTGAGTAAATCTAAGAAGGTTCAAGATGATCATTACAAGTGGTTAAATTGAAGACATGAAGATTACTCAAGAATTGCTCAAGAAAAGTGCAATCTGTAGGTCTCGATACCTCCTCTATAGAAGCTCGATTTGTCAAGATTCATTAAAGCTCGACACATATCTCGATTAATCGAGCTTACGGGATTTAAACTATAGCCAGTAATGTTTTTATTCTAAAATGCTATTTGTTTGGGTTTGTATAATCATTATAGGACAAGGAAAACCCAAGGTTTATGGGTTTGTATAATCCTTATTGGACTAGGAAAGCCCAAAGTTTGTGTAAACCTATTTGGAATAAGAGAGCCCATTAAGCTCCTATTTAAAGGAGGTAGAAAAAGAAAAACCTAACCCTAGAGAGCTTCATAAGGTTTTCTTTTTGAAACCCTAGCCTCCTTCTATAAAAGAAAGAGTTCTTGCTGCGTTTCTTGTACGTCTTTGGGTTTTGTAACTAAGCAAAGTCTTTTGCACCAACATTGAAGATCTTATTGGTGTTTCTATGTGAAGCTGCTGCAAATCAACTACAACAATTTGCTGTGGTGTTAGTCATGTACTTGGATTCGTGCAAAGGAGTAAGCCGCGTATTGGGATCTGCGCATCAAATTGGTCAGTCACGTACTTGGGAGCCGTGTATCAAAAGGAGAAATTGTCACTACAGAACAAGTCCAATTAGGTATTGGGGTAAGGGTTCAATTGTAGGTTGGTATAAGGTATTAGGATTCCTTTACTTGTAACCGCTTGTGATAATAGTGGAATTTCAAGAGTAGTGACCTTAAAATCACCCGGTGGGGTTTTGCCTCGATAGTTTTCCCCATTCGTAAACAAATTACCTTATCAAATTTATTTTCCGCTGCATACTTAGTTTATTGATGATTTGTTTGTGCTACCACGCGTTTGCATGTTAATTAAATTAATTGGTTAATTTATCATAAGGGGTCAATTTGTTTTTTGGCCTATCAAGTGGTATCAAAGCAGGCACACTCTGATTAGGTTTTAGTCTTTGCTGTGTGATCCATTAACCCCTGTTGTCATGGAAACTCTTTATTGTTTTGATTTGCATGATCTTATGTTGAATGATGATGATGATATTCAAGATGCCTATTGCAAGCTTTATAATTTTTGTATGTAATCTCTTGAATGTTCTACAAAATTAAAAGCTAAATTTAAAAAGGTCAAACTTGAAAAAGATGATTTTATTGCAAAATTGGATGAAGCCAAAAATTTGAATGATATTTTAAAAAATCAAATTTCATCTTAGGTGCTTAAAATTAAGAGTTTGGAAGAGCAACTAGTTGAATTTAAAACTGAAGTTGAAAAATTAATTAGTGCCAAACCTGTTGTTGAGCCTAACTTAAAAGAAAAAGATTTTTATATTCCCCCATTTAAAAGGAATAATGAAGAGTTGAAGGCTAATATTGCTAGGATAGATAAAGGTAAACAATCTGATGTTAACGCTGAAGTTTCTAAACCTATGTCTAAAATTCCTTCTAGGTTGAATAAAAATTCTGAATTTGTCCCCACTTGTCATTATTGTCATATTGTTGGTCATATTAGGCCAAATTGTCTTAAGTTGTCAACCTCTAAGGTTATAACTCCCTCTTGGAAGTCGAGTAGCTCTAAAACTACTTATGTTTGTCACCATTGTGGTGCTTCAGGCCACACTCATCCTAATTGTTTCAAGTTGTTTCCTCAGAAGTGAGTGTCAAATAGGTCTCATCCTTTGTCTAAAGGCTCTGTATCTATTCTTGGTGAGTTATTAAAAACTTTGAGCTTTTTGACTAAATTTCAGGGGAATTCTAATTCCTCTATGTCCTTTAGGAGTCATACTAGGACACGTGCCTTTTCATCTTCACGGCCAAAGACTCAAGCTATGTGGGTAATAAAGGATCCTAAGACTTAATTGTCTTTCTGTTTGTCCTTTGCTTTAATGCTTTCTATCTAAAGTTGGACTTTCTTTTTAGAATCATGCTCTCATGCATTTGCATCTAGTTTTATGCATCGTGTTGTTTTGTTTAACATGTTTTTGTTTGGTTATTTTTCAGTTTTATTTATTTTGTTTTTCATATAAAAATTAAAATTTTTTTAAAAAAAAAAAATACAAAAACAGTGTGTGTTTTGTGTACATTGGTATTTGTGTACCTTAGATGGCCATTGAAACAAAGTTTTCTAAACATTGTATCTTTTGTAGCTTAGTTGAGCATCTCTATGCACAACTAAGCAAGTGAGCTTTATGGCTCTTGTTTGTAATAAGTAAGATTAAGTTATCTCTTATACTTAACACTCGTATCACTCTTTTTGACGGGAATGACTAAAAAATCCTAAGAGAAAGGTATAAATAACCATCTCACCACTATTGCCCGCCAATCATGATATAACATCTGTCTGCTTAGGCATAGCAAAATTGTGATGTTTAGCTTAACATAATTGGGTATTTCTTTTCTCTCTCTTATATGCCCATGCATGATTTGCTTAAAAGAAAAATATGCAAATAAAAATAAAAAGCAAAAAGATCAAAAATGCTTTAATTATGATTGCAAGCATATATTCTAGGAGATGTGGGAGTTATAGGATGTACCTAGAAGGTGATAGTCCCCATCAAACAGTTATGATTGTGTGTGAGTTAAATTGATTTTCTCATATCTCAAATCATCATAACATGTATACACTTATGCAATCTTGCGATGTTTTTCACACAAAACATGCAATATTCTTTGCTACTCTTGATACATGTGCAGGTACAATGTGATTGGCCATCACAAGGTTTTACATGTGTTAATGTATGCTCACTAAATTGTCTTGACTTATTTTTGAAATATAAAATTGGTTAGATCTATTTAGTGTGTGTGTGTGTGTGTGTTTTTGGGATTCATGTGCTTAAAATTGCTATTGAGAGATGATTTTGAAAGGTTAATATGGTGTGTGGATCATTGTTTACGTTGCTTGCTTGATTGTATTCATGTATGTGTTTTTCTCTTCTCGAAAAAATGTTTTTAAAAGCTAGCTCGACACCTCCTCGACATCTGGCTATTTGTCCAGCTTCCAAACTTTTTCTTATCGCAATCTCGACACTTCCTTGATAGCTGGTGGATCAATCGAGAAAGCTTCTGTCCCCTTGATAGCTTCTCGACAGCTGGTGGATCGATCGAGCTTCTCTTTAGCCTTTTGTTGATTTTTCCCTTGACAGATCCTCGATAGCTGCATCTGTCAATGTCTATTATGCTCGACACCTATCTCACCACCTCTCGATCGATCGAGATACCCTTGCATGCATTATTTTTCACATGTTTTACGTCTTTCTTTTATCTTTGTGTCCATAGCATCTTGTTTCTCTTTTTCTTGTAGGTCTATGGTTCCTTGTTCTCCTCATTCCCTCTATGTCAGTTTTCTGTCTGTCTCCTGTCATGTCTTTTGGCTTTTTATGCCCTTTGACAATCGTGTCAAAAAGGGGGAGAAATTTGAGAATTGAATGTCATTCCTCAGGGGGAGTAATAGACTTAGGGGAGAACTTCATGTTAAAGGGAAGAAAGTTCTTGATGTAACTAACTCAAGGGGAGAGTTAGTTTGATACACATTGATATTGATATATTTTTTTGTGTTGTGTATCTTATGGTTTTGTAACCATTTCCATACATCATGTGTTGTTTCTATATTTGATAATGATGTATGTGTTTCACTTTTTATCTCACATGTGTTGTTTCTTTTCTCTCTTTATACACAAGTTTCTTATTTATTTAACTTGTCATTATTTTCCACATGGTACCTTGATGTGTTTTGTTTAGTGCCTTTCAGGAAAGACAGGTTAAAGCCAAGTCAAGATTCTGAACCTTTTTCTTGTAGCAACTTCCAAGGTTCAAATCTTTTAGACTAGGCTTATTTATTCTATAATTTTGAGTAGAATGTATTCTAGGACATTCAATGTACTCTTGTGGTTTTGTCACGGATTGCCAAAGGGGGAGATTGTTAGGGACATATTTTTATGTAATTGACATATTCTTTGACAAAACGCATTTTACTTATATTTGAGTAAATCTAAGTAAGTTCAAGATGATCATTACAAGTGGTTAAATTGAAGACATGAAGATTATTCAAGAACTGCTCAAGAAAAGTGCAATCTACAGGTCTCGATACCTCCTCGACAGAAGCTCAATCTGTCAAGATTCATTAAAACTCGACACATATCTCGATTAATCGAGCTTATGGGATTTAGACTATAGCCAGTAACGTTTTTATTCTAAAAGGCTATTTGTTTATGGGTTTGTATAATCATTATAGGACTAGGAAGACCCCAGATTTGTGGGTCTGTATAATCCTTATTGGACTAGGAAAGCCCAAAGTTTGTGTAAACCAATTCGGAATAGAAGAGCCCATTAAGCTCCTATTTAAAGGAGGTGGAAAAGGAAAAACCTAATCCTAAAAAGCTTCATAAGGTTTTCTTTTTGAAATCCTAGCCTTCTCCTACAAAAGAAAGAGTTCTTAATGCATTTCTTGTACGCCTTTGGGTTCTGTAACCAAGCAAAGTCTCTTGCACCAACATTGAAGATCTTATTGGTGTTTCTATGTGAAGCTGTTGCAAATCAACTACAACAATTAAGGAGTTGTTGTGGTGTTAGTCACTTACTTGGATTCGTGCAAAGGAGTAAGCTGCGTACTGGGATCCGCGCATCAAATTGGTTAGTCACGTATTTGGGAGCCGTGCATCAAAAGGAGAAATTGTCACTACAAAACAAGTCCAATTGGGTATTGGGGTAAGGGTTCAATTGTAGGTTTGTATAAGGTACTGGAATTCCTTTACTTGTAAACGCTTGTTATGATAATAGTGGAATTTTGGGAGTGATGACCTTAAAATCACCCGGTGGGGTTTTGCCTCGGTGGTTTTTTCCATTCGTAAACAAATCACTATGTCAAATTTATTTTCCACTGCATACTTAGTTTATTGGTGATTTGTTTGTACTACCACGCATTTGCATGTTAATTAACTTAATTAATTCACTTGACTAAATTAATTGGTTAATTTATCACAAGGGGTCAATTCATTTTTTGGCCTATCAACCCTCAAGATAAGTGGGTATAATGTGAAGAGAGTGTTGGTAGATCAAGGTAATAGCATAGAGATCATGTACCCTAACCTATTTAAGAGGCTGAAGCTAAGGTCCAAGGACCTGACCTTCTATAATTCCCCTCTAATAGGGTTTGACAAGAAGATTGTCTTTCCAAAAGGCCAAATCCGACTACCTATTCAGACAGGGACAAGGGTCGTAGAGGTGAACTTTATCATGGTAGATGCCTACTCCCCCTATACTGCTATTGTGGCAAGACCTTAGCTTTACGTCGTGGATGTCGTATCTTCCACCTTGCACCTGAAGGTAAAGTATCCGTCTGGGGATCGGGTTGAGGAGCTAGTGGAAAGCTAATCTATGGCCAGGTAGTGCATGGTAGCCGCGATTAGACTTCAGACTGGAGGTGAGTCCTAGGCCTCTGCTGGGCGGGATTTACAACAATCAAAGGTGCTAGTGTTGCCCACAAACGTAGTGGCAAAAGGGGCAAAGTGTAAGCAATAAGAAAAAGTTGTTATTGGCAATAACGAGAAGAAATTCTTTCACGTCAGAGATCAGTTGCCTCCTTGGGAGAGAGACGAGCTGATAGACTTTCTTAGAAAAAATATTGACGTATTTGCGTGGAACACTTATGAGGCCCCTAGGGTGGATCCAAATTTCATTTTTCATCATTTAAATGTCAATCCATCCGTCATCCCCAAAAAGCAACCACCTAGGTGCTCATCTAAGGAACATACTAATGCTATCAAGGAGGAGTTGCTAAAGCTTAAGCAGTTGGGGCCACAAAGGAGGTGTATTACCTCGAGTGGTTGGCCAACATAGTGGTGGTGAAAAAGAAAAGTGAGAAGTGGTGGGTATATGTAGACTTTACAAATTTAAATAAAACTTGCCCAAAGGATCCCTTCCCTATGCCTCGAATAGATCAGCTAGTGGATGCAACTGTAGGCCATCCTCGAATGAGCTTCTTGGATGCTTTCCAAGGATATCATTAGATACCATTAGCTTAGGATGATCAAGAGAAAACTGTTTTCCTTACACCCACGGGAAACTACCATTACAAAGTGATGCCCTTTGGATTGAAAAACACGGGGTCTACATATCAGAGGATGATAACTAGGATGTTTGTGTCTCAGTTGGGCAAAAATATATAGATATATATAGATGATATGGTGGTAAAGAATAAAGTAGATTCCGAGCATATAGATGACCTTGGGAATATTTTCGAGATACTGAGGAAACACAAATTGCGCCTTAATGCCACTAAGTGTTCTTTTGGTGTAGGCTCTGGCAAGTTTCTGGGTTATATGGTTACCCACCGCGGAATTGAAGTTGACCCTAATCAGATTAGAGCAATTAACAACCTACAGCCTCCTCGGAATCCCAAAGAGGTTTAGAAGTTGACAAGGATGGCTGCCACTTTGAATCGATTCATTTCTTGATCAACAGACAAGTGTATGCTCTTCTTCTAGTTGTTGCATAAGTGGAAGGGATTTGAATGGATAAGAAGGCCATCTAGACAGTAGTGCATGCTACACAGAAGCTCCCACATTACTTCCAGGCTCACACTGTTGTGGTTCTAACCTAACTCCCTCTTTGATCACTACTTCGGAAAGCTGATTACATAGGGAGGATTGCAAAATGGGGAACGATCCTAAGAGCTTTCAATATTAAGTATATGCCTCACACTTTTGTAAAGGGCCAGGTCCTTGCAGATTTGGTGTCTGAGTTTGCTGGGCCTTCATTTGAAGAAAATGATGAAAGGCCGAACATTGATGGAAAATCAATTGGGTTGATCTTCTTGCAGGAATGGGAACCTCTATCTTAGAAGGTGTATGTTGATGGCGTAGAAAATCAAAGGGGATCAGAAGTGTGGCTAGTTGTAGTATCTCCTGAAAGGATCATCATTGAGAAATACTTAAGGCTATGCTTCTTGGCCAAAAACTATAAGGTTGAGTACGAGGCTTTGTTGGTGGGAATGGCTATGGTTCAAAAAATGGGAGGAAGAACAGTGGAGATATTTTCAGATTCGAGGTTGGTTATAGGCCAAGTAAATGGAAAACTAGAGACTAGGGATGTGAAAATGTAGGATATTTGCATCAAGTTAGGCACTTGCAATCAGGGTTTGAATCTTTCTCCTTATGACAAATCCTAAGGAGCAAAAACACGCATGCTAACTCTCTTACCACTCTTGCAACCTCCTCGGTACAGAGTTTACCCCGGGTTATCCTGGTTTAAAATCTATGTAAGCCTACCGAGATGAGAAAGGGGATGGTCCTTATTCACCAAATCAGGGTGGGGGCTAGTTGGATGGATCCTATTGTGCTCTTTCTTAAGGATGACATCTTGCCCAAGGAGAAGGGGGAAGCTGATAAAGTGCGGAGAAAGGCTCCTCATTTCGCGTTCATCTTATGGCAGTGGAACCACTCTTAGAAGAGTTACGTGAAGGGATTTGTGGAAGTTATATAGGGGGAAGATCACTGTCTCACAGGGCCTTTACTTAAGGGTATTGGTGGCCAAATATGGAAAATGAGGCATAAGAATACGTGAAGAAGTGTGACCAATGTTAGAGATTTGCTCCAAATATTCATCAACCAGGGGGTGACCTTAATTCTCTATCTAGCCCTTGGCCTTTTGCTCAATGGGGCTTGGATATTGTAGGGTCTTTTCCTAAGGCAACAAGGAATAGGAGATGGCTGTTGGTCAGCACAGATTACTTCACCAAGTGGGTTGAAGCTGAGCCACTAGCAAATATCAGGGACGTGGATGCCCAGAGATTTATGTGAAAAAATATTGTCACTCAGTTTGGGATCCCTTATACCCTCATCTCGGACAATGATCTTCAGTTTGATAGCAAAGCCTTCAAAAAGTACTGTTGTGAATTGGGCATTAAGAATAGGTACTCGACTCCGGCCTATCACAAGGGAATGGATAGGCTGAGGCTGTCAATAAACTCAAGAAGAGGTTGGACAATTCAAAGGGTAAATGGATGGAAGAGCTGCCATATGTTCTTCGGTCATATCGGACTACCCCTCGTAGGTCCACAGGGGAAACCCCATTTTCAATGACTTATACGGCCGAGGTTGTGATTCCTCTAAAGACTAGATTCCTAATGCTGAGGACAAGCATATTTGCTCTAGATAGCATTGACAACCTACTAGAAAAGAGCCTGGACCTAGTTGAAGAACGGAGAGAAAATGTCATAGTTCAATTAGCATACTATCAGTAGAAGCTGAAACAAGGGTGTGATTCAAGTGTGAAGTTATGACCATTGGCCCCTGGGGACTTGGTATTAAGAAAGGTTCTGGGAACTGCAAAAAGCCCAGCATGGGGAAAGTTAGGGCCCAATTAGGAAGGGTCATACCGTATCACCTGAGTACCTGGTATAGGTGCGTACTTCCTAGAAGATCTAGATGAAAATTTTGTACTGCAACCTTGGAATGTATATAACCTACGAAGGTACTATTATTAATGAAAGGCAGCTCTGCCATGTTTTTATTTGTGACATTATATGTTGTGTTGATTACTTGCGTGAATATTAGACAAAAACTTGGTCATGCCTGGTTCCTTGGACCACATACTTTGGGTAAATTAATATTCTTGATTACTTACGTGAATATTAAACAGAACCTTGGTTATGCTTGGTTCCTCGGACCACATACCTTGTGTAAATTAATATTCTTGATTACTTGTGCAAATATTAAACAGAACCTTGGTCATGCCTAGTTCCTCGAACCACATACCTTGGGTAAATTAATATTCCTAGTTATTTGTGTGAATATTAAACAGAACTTTGGTCTTGCCTGGTTCCTCGGACTACATACTTTGGGTAAATTAATATTCCTGATTACTTGTGTGGATATTAAACAGAACCGTAGCCATGCCTTGGCTAAATTAACGCCTTAATTAAATCCTCTAAGGGTTAAATAGAAACTCAGCCATGCTTGTCCCTCAGACCTATGCCTTCAGTAAATTAACACCTTACAATTTTGCCAAGGATGGGACCTCAGCATATTCATCATCACGAGAACACGAGGACTCACCTTGGTTTTGGTTAAAGGATCCTGAAGGTACATTCATAAGGTACTCTTAAAATGAGAGACCTCAGACACACCTTTCTCTACTTAGCATTTTATTATACAAATTTTGGCACCAACACTTAGTTATTTTTCTCACTATCTACATGGGCTCAATTTATTTGAATTAACAACAATCCATTTCTATTAGCTTTTTTTAAAGTATGGGCGTTCACCCTTAAAAGCATC
Source organism: Quercus lobata (assembly GCF_001633185.2). Taxonomy (NCBI): domain Eukaryota; kingdom Viridiplantae; phylum Streptophyta; class Magnoliopsida; order Fagales; family Fagaceae; genus Quercus; species Quercus lobata. The sequence goes on from NC_044905.1 coordinate 78,017,038, forward strand.
ATCAATCTAACCTTTCAGGAAAGGACAAAACAGTAAGTACAGCCAATCAGAAATAAATATTGCAAAAAAAAAAAAAAGGCTCATAAAGTAAAAGTTAATGTCTTTTCATTGAACAAAAGAAAAGATACATCATAAACAGTGGCAAAATGCCATAACAAAAGAAAAGTACAAGAAGAAAAAGTATAAAGAAAAAGGGAAAAATCCTACGCTAGGCCTTGGCTGAAGGAGGATCTTTTTTGCTAACTATCTGGGAGGCGGGAGGATCAACAGCCTTGCCCGAGGTGGCCTTCTTCTCCTTGGCCACGGCTTGAGGCTTGACCGGCTCAGACTCCCTTGGCTTAAGAGTAGCTTCCTTGCCTTTGCCCTTGTCCAGTGGCCGAGCTCGACCCTAGCCAGCCTCCTTACCCTTGGCCACTTCCACCCCGTGACCTGGGTCACCAGCCTTGCCAGGTCCTTTAGTGGCCTCGGGAGGAGGAAAAGAAGCCTAAGTGGTAGGGAGCTGCTCAAGTGCAGGTGTGGTAGGGGCGGCATCTATCCCAAGGCACGGAGCTACCTCAGGAGTCTCTCAAAGGTCTTCTGGATAATAAACGTTCTCGGACTTCCTCCACTCTGAGTTGGCAGGAGCCCTAGCCACGTTCAGGTTCTCAGTCCACACCTCGAGGCAGTAATCCCTACAGACCCCAACCAACTTATCAGTCAGCTGGGCCTCGATCTTTTGCACTCTGAGGTCATAGAACTTCCGCCCTGTAGCATCCACAGCCGCTTGAGCTGCTTGGGCTACTTAGGCAGCCTTCTTAGCCTTCTCCAGCTCCACCTTCAAGTCCACCACCTGCTGTTTGGCCGTGGCCAACTCTATATGTAGTGGAACTTTTGGCACTGCTCCTTCGCTTGCTCTCAGCAGCGGCCAGGGACTTACTGGTCTCTACGTAGAGGTTATCCGCAAGTTTAGCCTCATTTTAGGTGTCTTTCACCCACTCCTCGCCCATAAAGACCTCTTGGATGGCTTGCACAAAAACGACGAAGGAATGCTTTGTCAAATAAGAAAAGGACAACCGAGCATGAAATTAGTAAGGCATGTCAAGAAACTTACCAAAGAGAAGTCCCTCTTCAAGGACAGGAAGAGATCCTACTGCCTTACGTTCTTCAAGGCAGCCATGTCCTTCGGCAGTAGGAGGGGCTGCTCCAAAGTGTCAGCAACGTAATGGGCGTTCCCTTTCTGGAACTCCTTAATGGAAGAGTTCTAAGGTATCGTTGTGCCATTCAAATCCAACCGAGGGTTCCACACCGGATTTAAGAGGCGCACCTCAGCCACGAGCTCGGCCTCCTACTTTTGACTGAAGAGGCCCTCCCCTTGCCCTTGGCTGTCTTAGGCAGCTTGGGAGGAACCCCCTAATCCAAGGGGACCACCTCCCCCTCATCGACCACCTCCTTGTCCTTTTTTCTCTTCTTAAGGTTGGCAGGTGCGAAGGGGTTGATTGAAAGAGGAGGAGGGAGGAAGAGCAGAAGGGAGCTAAGACCCCGAGGCATCTTTAGACATTGACCCCTTGGCCCTGCCCGCAAGGAGCTCACGGAGACCCTTCTTCCTCTTCAGCAGCATTTCTTCTTCTTCTTCTTCTTCTTCCTTTGAATCGCTGGCTATGCCTGCAACAACAAGTCTAGACGCCTAAAAATCTATCAAGCTCGACCTCTGAATCTGAGACTTGAATCACGGGCTCTCCCTGCTCCTCTCCCTCTTCCTCGAGCCGAAATTGGTCTATCTCCACCTCGAGTAACAGACACGAAAAAGTTGTCTCTTCTCTTGGAACCGCTGCTACACAGGGAAAACGACGAAAGGGCAGTTTAACTTGCACGATGCCTTCTCGGGCTAGGAATCCAGGCACCGAGACATCAATTCAAGCAAGCTGGGGATCACTTGCTCTGATCGCGTTGCCTATGTCCTGGAACTTGTTGGATAGGGGCTTGAAGTCAAGAATGAGATGGACAACTCTCAATTGTCTGTCCTCGCTTACGACCACTTCGGATCTCAAGACTCTGTTGAGATCTGGAACATTAACAAAGTTAAGGTTTGGAGCCATGTATCTTTTATCTGCAAGAAAAGATGAGCTGAGAAGCAAAACCATAGTTAGAAAAACGAGTCATTAGATGAAAGGAAGCAAAGTGCTAAAGGAACGAAAGAAGAAGCAAAATACAAGACTAATTCCTGTGTTAAAGGACCTAAACCTAGGGTACCCTACCAGGTGCTCCCTCTTGGGTTGGGTAGAGAAGACCATCATGCCATTCACTTGAGGCGATCAGAAAGTCATCTTTCATGCCCTTGTTTGATTTAGGGAGACACGAGATAAGCCTAACATTGGAAGACCTAGACTTAAGGTAATAGCCAGAATTTGCAAGAAGATGGCACTTGTACATCCACATAACATCGTGCCAAGTGAGGCCCAACCCCATTTGCTCGTTGAGAGCATCTACACTACCTAAGACACTAAACAAGTTGAGCATGCGTTGATGGGAACATAACCTATGGGCGATCAGGTAATCCCTGGTCACTTTACCCATGGGAAGCCTAATTCCCCTTTCTATAAAGGCGATCAAGGGAATAATGACTTCCCCCTCCCTTCTGAGGGTATGCCAATCACCCAAAGGGAAGTACCGTAAGGAGACACCCCGGGGAATATGATACCGGGCCCTAAACCCTTCCATGCCTATGGGGTTATCTACTAAATGAGCAAACCTGCCCATCTAAGCAGACTAAGGAGAAGAGACATAAATTTTTGTGAAGGAAGAAACTAAAAACAAAAGGTCGAGGAGACTGGTCGAGGAGACTGGCCGAGGAGAAAGGACCTAAGAATAAAGGGACTTACGGAAATTATGACAAGGGTCACTTCAAGAGCTTCTTGAAAGTTTGAAGATTTGGAAAGTCTTGAAAGTTTGATGATTCAGAAAGTGGGAGAAATGAATCCCCCAGGCCCCTTATATAGGAGGTGGAATTAGGTGGGAGTTATCCTACCCAAATTTTGAGGAAAAATACTAGTTGTGGGATCTCCATCTCACCGTAGAACGTGGGGAACAAGGCGCCTCATGGAGCATTTAATGAGATGTTATAGACTCTGAAGCACCAGGAACGGTTACAAGGCATGTGAAGTGACGTTCTCACATATAAGATTAAAAGAAGCATGTGGAATTAATTACCCAAGGTCAAAACCCCACTTTTCTCCTCGGATAAGAGGGAAAAACCGGAGTTTTGAGGGACTATTGTGGGGTATAGAAATTTAATAAGGTGATTGTGCCATGTGTCATACCCAAGGCCGAGGAGGCCATTACTATGCCAAGGAGCCCGTACACTTGAACAGTAAAACCAATTACCCAAGGTCAAAACCCCACTTTTCTCCTCAGATAAAAGGGAAAAACCAGAGTTTTGAGGGACTATTGTAGGGTATAGAAATTTAATAAGGTAATTGTACCACGTGTTATACCCAAGGCCGAGGAGGCCATTACTATGCCAAGGAGCCCGTACACTTGAACGGTAAAACCAGAGGGGGGCCACATTGTGGAGGAAGAGCTTTAGAGAGGGGGTTAGCCCTGGCGTGATTGGAGGGATGGTAGCTGCGACCACATTTATTGCGCCTCACCAAACCCTCTAGCCGTACTTATGTGAAGAAGACCTCTGAACAGTGTTGTCTTGGTTGTCGCAACTCACAAAAGACTGGAGAGGGCATTTGATGGGACAAACACTCGTGTAATGGCCTGCATAATCAACAAATGGAGGGTCAGGATCAACTAAAAGAGGATATATAATATGAGAGATCCTCCAAGAATGGGGGATCGGGGAATCTGTAGAGAAAACACTATATCGACAAGAACTGAAATTGTATCCAAGTCTAAAAGAAATATATTTAAGGACCACTCTCCTTGGATTTTGTTGAGGAAGGATTTCTTTGCATAGATTTTGTCTTTCTCTGCTTTCTTACTATCTTTAATCCACTGTGCGCGTTGCTTGATCCATTGAAACCTAGTTTTTAAGCCCACTCTCTACAAATTCATTGTGTTGGGCTCTTTGGGCCGTAATCCAGCTACTTCTTGGGCTTAGGATCCGAATTGCGCCCTTACAGATATAATTTTCTCTCTATTTTTTCCTATCATGTTTCATTAATGGGGGAATGAAATTTGTAGTGTATCTTTGTATTAGAACCTTAATTCATATTCCTTGTATGTGGGTGTGTGTTTGTTTCTTTTTAAAAAATAAAGATAAAAAATAATGAAGGGCCCTAGGTTTCTAACAAAAGAAGGTTCATCCTTTTTTCTTTTCTACACTATCAAAATATGAAAAATTATAACCTATTTTCTATGCTTCTTCCACCCTAGTCTATGCTTCCACTTTTTCCAGTACGAAATGCATTATAACATTAAAGTTCGCAAAAAAAAAAAAAAAAAAAAGGTATATTGATTGGATAAAGAAAATTTGATGAACCCTAGTGAGGTTAATTTCGAGGCTTTGAGACAAGTAAATCAAGTTTTTTTTTTTCTTTTTTTTTAATTTTTTTTAATTTTTTTTTTTAATATAGATAGAAGGCATAGGGAATAGGAAAAGAGAAAGTGAGAAGACGAGACTTACAACACTAACACTTACAAAATGACCTAATCTTTATAAGTAATAACTAACAAGTAAATCAAGTTAATTAATCGAAACTGACATTTTTAATTATCTGAAGAGAAGCTTTATTATTATTTTTTTTAAATTATTATTATTATTATTATTTTGATAGAAAGCTTTATCTCATTAAACTAGAATTTGTAATGAGGGGTGGCCATGTGCATCACAGGCTTTTTTTTTTTTTTTTTTTTTTTTTTTTTTTAAAAAAAAAAAAAAAAAAAAAAAAAAAAAAAAAAAACATTTTTCTCTTTTTAAAAAAAAAAAAAAAGTACAAGAAAAAGAAAAGAAAAAGTGCACCAACATAACAATTTAAGTAAAAAGATGTAATTGATAGACAAAGATTGTAAAATGATAGTACTAATTACTTATTATATCCATCAATCATAACTCATGATGGTGTGAAAAATTCCATCGTCAGAAAGGTTCCTAAAAAAGTAGTGGAGAGCATAAACAAATGCGATTATAGAAAATGAAAACATTCCCATTAAAAAGAAGAAAATATAGAAAAATGACTTAGAGTCGTCGTACTTTTCGTCTTGTGATGCATCGATCTAATTTCCTAGGCAATTGCCCTCCTTGTTTCTGGGACCATATGATAAGCTTATATAGTTATAGTTGTAGTGCTTATGTTGCTCAACTTCGCTAAGCTGATCAAAGCTAAAACACAGAGAAGATGACCCAAACTCAGTAGTAAGTAACATGTAACCCAAATCATTTCTTTTTCTTTCCTTAGTTGTTTGTCTTTGTTTTTCTTCGCTCTTCAATTTTTTCTTCCTCTCAAGTTTGTTTCATGACCAATTAATTCAATATTAAAGATTGATGCATCATATATTATTTCTTAGCTAATTTTTTCCTATGATTAATCCTTGATGGCAGTTTTAGCAGTGGGTTAGAGTTGGCAAATTCCGTGGTGATCCCTGATATCCTACAACAAACATGGACTGCAATTAGTGAACTATATAAAGAAACCAGTCAAAAAGAAGAACCATCTTCCTCAGTGAAATTCAAAATTTATGAACCACTAAACTATACAATCATAGCTTTTTTCACTTGGCCTGCCAATAGCAAAGACTATGTTCAGGGAAATGAAGGAGGAGATTTTGTTACATCATCAGCTCTCAAGGGGTATTTTCCTCACTTCAATTTCCTGTGCCCCAAAGGCAACCAAAAGTTCTCCATTAACAAACCTGCCTTGGAGCTTTTTACCTCCATTTTTTATGTGCTCCCGAAATCTGTGGTACCTTCTATTCTCTGAAAAATCCTCTTTTATTTTTTCATTAATTTTTTATTTTGGTCATAGCACTTGTAAACTGGGCAAAAGTTAAGCAGTCAAGAAACTCAAGACTAGTTCAACTGTAGGTCATAACAAATTGCCTGAACAATATATCATTGCCTAAAAATTTTCTATAAGTTTATACATATATGTTAGGTCACGAGTAGCTTTGAATAGGGATAAAAAGAGAAGAGACGACCGTGTGGTTGGTAGTCCTCATTTGTCCTCGTACTATTTTTTTGAAAATGTTTTGCTGCATACTAGTATGCAGCAATTGCTGCATAATAGGTCATGTGACAGTAAAAAGAAACCAACATGATGGGTCTACCTGATATATTCTAATTGCAAGATGCTCATTATCTCTTTTTATATTTGTATTATTCTGTCTTTAATCTAATAGATTCTATCATTTTATTTAATTGTGTAAGTTTTATTGATACGTTGGAAAAAATTTATTTGATTTTACAGTTTTACATATCCAAATTAGTTTAGTTGAAGAATTTGTTGGATTAGCTAGGTAAAATGGAACAAATCAAATACGGTAAAAAAGACATGTCTCTAAATAATTTAAAATAGAACATAAGCTTATTTTCATATGTTGTACAGATTGTAAGTTTTCGTGCAATATGGTTCAAAAGTTAACTACAAGTTTCTACCATTCCAAGCCTGCTCCCCGCTTGCTATTGGAAGATTAATTTCAAAAGTTGTGTTTCTTATTCGTATGAAGAAACTAATGTTGATTTAATTTATGCAAACTTAATTGGTAGTGATATTAGTTTTAAATAATGTATCATTGAGCTGAAGTTATATATGTTGAATTTATTAGGAAGTTGTATTTTGTTAATTTCTTAAGGGCAGTGGCGACTCCAGGAATTTTTTCCAGGGTGTTCCTTAAGAAGTATAAATTACACAATCTATAAAATTATTGGGTACGTGATTTTCTTTTCAAATATTTCTCCATAATTCTACAAAAGAATAAACAATAAATTATAAGTTTATTTAAAATATTAATAAAATTATTAATTATTGTTTTTTAGTTGTTTCATTAATTTGTTTGTCTTTTATAAACTATAATTTGTTTATTTGTTGTATTATTGTTTCATTAATTATAAAATTATTAATTATTGTGTAGCCTAACATAATTTAATTTGTTTATCTTTTATAATGTATTGGTTAATTAAATTATTAATTACTGTTATTTAGTTGCTTCATTATTTTTGTTTACTAACCAATAGCACACACTTCACCGTGCAGTAACATATACCCCATGTGCGGCTCAACCCGCTGCCTAGTGGGTAACATAATTTAATTTTGTCTATATTTGGTTTGTTAGACTAACCCCCTATGGGTACCAAGAGTCATTACAAGAGCCAATTAGATAAATTCACAAATCATAATTCACTAAAAGACAAACTCACCAACAGACAAGAGTCATTACAAGAGCCAATATAAATTCACAAATTACAGTATACTAAAAGACAAACTCACCAACGCAATAAAGTTAAAATAGGGGCAAATTTAATAAAGTTATAATTTATAAAGTAAAGCTGAAGCTATAAAGCCAATTTATTGAATTTAAAGTTCAAAGAGAAAGAGAGAATCAGCTAAAGAGAGAGATAGTCTCAGACCACAGCAAACCTAAAGAGGCAAAGATGTAAGAGAGAAAAAGAGTGTAAAGAACTGAAATACCTTGAGGGAGGCCTGAGGGGCGGCGCCGCGGCAGCAAAATGTGAGGCGAGGAAGGCAGAAGGACTCGAGGGTCGAGGCCAAGTGTTGATCGGATCGGACCGATCTCTGATGCCCGATGTGGTTGTGCTCGTGCGAGGAAGGTGGAAGGACTCGAGGCATCGTCGCGCTTGCGCCGATGTGCTTTAGGTTCAGTGCTTCTGGTTCATCACGCTCACACCGATGAGCATATTGGGTTTTGGTTTGTTTGTTTGTGTTTTTTTTTTTTTTTTTTTTTTTTTTTTTTTTAAGGGGGTTTGCTGGGTTTGGATTTAGGATTGATGTTGGGCTTTTTTTTCCTTGGGTGGGCTTGCTCTGTTACAATATATATATATATATATATATATATATATATTTTTTTTTCAGATTTTAGTTCAAAATTTTTAGCAATAAAAAATCTGAGGATATTCCTAATTTTTTCTGAGGGTGTTCCTAATTTTTTTTTTTTTTTTTTTTTTTAAGAGTAGGCAAATAAAAAATTTTAAAATATTATATATAATTTTTTTTTTTAGGTCAGGGTGGTCCTGGGACCACCCTGGCGTGAACGTAGCGCCGCCCCTACTTAAGGGAACCTTTCTTCTTTTGGGTTTTGGCATAATTGTATATTTATATTTCTTGTTACACTGGTTAGTGACGAATATTCATAGTTACCATGGCACAATAATATTTAAAAATGTGTACGATATGTTATATAAGTTTTATTATTATTTTTATTGAACATTGAGAATGTGATATGAACAGTTATACATGAGTTGTATTTATTACACAGTCAGCTTTTTTTTTTTTTCTTTTTTTACATACCGCCCAAAAAACAACTAAAAATATGACTTAACTCACAATTTTCATGTTAGAAATCGTGACTTCAACTCACGGTTTAAGTATTTTTTGTTATGTGTAAAATGGTGTAAAATAGTTTTTGTGCAACAAGTATTTCCCTATATATTAACATTGTAAGATTCATATCATAATGCAGATGACCAATTCCAAACCATTGATTATCACTGGAAACTCTCTGGGAGGATCTGTTGCCTCTCTCTTCACCTTATCGCTACTAGAAAAATTCAATTTTTTAACCACCAAACGCCCACTTTGCATCACTTTTGGTTCACCCCTTATTGGTGATGAGGACCTTCAAGAAGCCATATCTAAATATGCAGCATGGAACTCTTGCTTTTTGCATGTAGTTTCTGACCAAGATCCAGTTCCCAGAGTCTTAATTTCTCAAACTAGTGTTTACAAGCCTTTTGGAATGTTTCTCTTGTGTTCTAAGCTGGGTTGTTCTTGTTTTGGGGACCCTCGAACCATTTTGGAGTTGTTGAAGGCAACCTATTCAGGGAGTCCTGGAATTCAAGATCCTAATATGGTTTTTAAGTCCTATGGAACATTTGTGAAGGATATAAACCGAAAGGTAATTTGTAAGGATACCACACACTCGTTTGATTGGACTACACCACCATTACGGGCAAGCATTATTACACAACTAGCAGCAATCGGACTAGTGCCACAACAGGTAACTCAGTTACAATTCTTTTTGGATCATATAAATTAAATTTCTTATTTGAGCTATGTCATTGTATGGTACGTAACTGTTACACCTAGAACAGAGTAAAGAATAAAATGCTCACTGATTAACAACTAACCAAAGGCTCTAATCTTTTTAAATGTATAGAAATTAGTACAATTTGAAGTTTTTGTCTTTGTCCTTTCGATATTTCTTCCAAAAATCCACTTCTAGCCCATCTCAATTTTTCAAGTCATTGCAGCAGGCCCATAACATTGATATTAACGCCATCATTACGAAGACAGAAAACCAGGAAAAGAAGTTAGCATTGTTTAAGAAGCAGGTTTTTGATCCCTCCATGAAGTTGAATAAGGTAAAAGTACATATGGCCAACCTAGAATGGTACAAGAAGGTGGCTAAAGACAACAAAATTGGATACTATGACAGCTACAAGAATGAAAGCCACACAAGTGATCTTGATGTGGTAATCCATATGAAAACCCTTACATGTTACTGGGAAGAACTGGTTAATGAAGTCGAGAAAAGGCCCCAAACAGTAGGTGCCTCCCTTCAAACCGGTTGGCTCTTTGGGGGAACAAATTACTGAAGGATGATTGAACCATTGGACATAGCTGATTACTACAACAAGGGAAAAACAGACTACATAAATCAAGGAAGGCCTAAGCATTACATAAAATTGGAGCAATGGCTGAATGAAATAGCAAAACCTGTAGGTGTTTCGAATGATTCGATGAAACAAAACGTGGCGTCAATTCTGACGGAGGATTCTTGCTTTTGGGCACATGTTGAGGAGGCTCTCATTTCATGCAAAATGCTGACTGGCACAGGATTAAGTGAGATGGATAAACAATCATCAAGGGACAGCCTGTTTAAGTTTGAAAACTATGCATATGGTTTGATAAAAAATTATGCAGTGACACCTGAGATTTTCTTGCAGGGAAGCAGCTTCATGCAATGGTGGAGAGAGTATGAAAAAATTATGGGAACTTCTTATAGTTTAGATCTCGCTAAGCTAATGAAGGATTATAGGAATTATGACAAGTATGCTTCAGGCTCCCTATAGATTTCCTAAGAGATTTCAATATCTATATCTGCACTTTCCTTCAAACTTGTCTTGGTTTCAAAAGTTCTTCTCCAATAAATTAAATTGTAAATTGAGGACATCATCTTTTCAATTATTATTATTACTAATCATGGATTTGCACCATGGATGAGGGTATGTGATTATTTGAATAATTTTGTTAGGACATGTGTGATTTATTGTTAGGAACATATGTCAATATAGAATTGGCTAATCCTTTGACAAAACACACTTTACTTATAATTGGGTAGATCTAGGATGTGTTTAATGCTTCGAGGAACAAGGTTTCAAGATTAAGTGTTAAAGCCATGCAAGTCTATCCAGAAAACAAGTAAAGAAGTGCTGGATTTTAAAGCTCAACAGCGAGTACCTATCGAGGTTTAAAATGCTGCTGAAACCCGATGCTCGATAGCTAGCTCGATAGATAAGCTATCTATCGAGGTTTATGAAATTCAGTTTTTCAGAGCTGATTTCAATCCAATCCGTGAATACATATTTGAGCTTTCTTTTCTCACAATCCTAAACATATATAAGGGTTGTTTTAAGGGCCGTCAAAGGTTGCACAAGTATGAAGCAAAGTTGTGTTCATGCAAATTGTGACCGGAGACAGAATTTGCCCTAATTCATCTTTCTCTTGAAGAAGTTGCTGTGTTTGTATACCATAGGGTTTTGAAACCAAGGAGCTTCGTGATATTTATCGTGTGACGAACTAAAGAACTTTGCAGCCAACATCCTTCTCAAGTTGGTGAGTAAGTCGCGTATTGGGATACGCACATCAAATTGGTTAGTCATGTACTGGGAGCCGTACATTTCAAGGAGAAATCGTCACTACAGAACAAGTCCAATTGGGTATTGGGGTAAGGGTTCAACTGTAGGTTGATATAAGGTATTGAGATTCCTTTACTTGTAACCGCTTGTTGTGATAATAGTGAATTTTCGGAAGTGGTAACCTTAAAATCACTCGGCGGGGTTTTTTGCCATGTAGGTTTTCTCCATTTGTAAACAAATCATCGTGTCAATTTATTTTTCCACTACATTTAGTTATTTGGTGATTTGTTTGTGCTACCACGCTTATTGCATGCAAATTGAATTAATTAATTAACTTGGCTAATTAATTAATTGGTTAATTCATCACAAGGGTTTAATACATTCTTCGCCTATCAAATTTATTTTCTGGAAAGTTCAAGACCATATATTAGGATTAACCATATTAATAAACTATTTTACTCGTAAGCATATTTCATTTTTAGTATATTAAAATTTTAATTTTAAAATAAAAAATAAAAGCTCTTTTATCTTACCCTTTACAAAACCAAACAAGGGCAAGGTTTTTTTTTTTAACTAAAATAAATAATGTCATTGTTTTCTATGTCCAACTAATGAAAATTTTGTATTTTCTTAAAACCTTTAAAAAAAAAAAAAACTTTCCATTTTGTTTGAAATTTTCATATATATATATATATATATATATGTGAATAGAAAGCTGCAGGTTACAAGTTGAAAAATTACAGTAAGTCATCGTCACCTTATATAATATATTGAGAAATGGTTGTTGGGGTTTTAGGCTAAGACCTTGTACATCAAAGTTCCCATTATCACCATCATAATATCGTTGTGCAATTGCGGCCATAGTTTTGCAGTTCATTGTTATCTTCAAGTTATCATATCCACAGACCATTTATCAACATTAATTGTATTAGTTTACCGTTAATGTGGTATAAATTGCACGAAAATTATTAGGTACTCCCGGAGTACCATAAATGTGTACTCCCTCCTCTCACATGAATGGTGGGTCCCACCATGAATTTAATTAGTAGGACCCACTATTCATGTAAGAGGAGGGAGTACGCATTTATGGTACTCCAGGAGTACACAAATGCAACCACATATATACAAATGCATTGATTAAATATATAAAATTTCACTAATAGAAGAATGAAATTTGTGGTGTGTCTTTATATTAGAAGCTTAATTCCTATTCCTTATGTATGGGTGTGTGTTTGTTTCTTTAAAAAAAAATAATAATAAATGGCACTAAGTTTCTAACAAAAAAATGTCATATTTGTTTACCAAAAAAAAAAAAAAATGTCATATTTACAAAATCTAAAGCATGTCATTAAAAATTAGTTCAATAGTTAGACGTTTGAATTTGAAATTGTGTAATTCACAAGAGATGAAAGAGATTAGATTTTTTTTAAAGGGGCGTTTCAGATTGTTATTTTTTATTTTCCTGAATCGTTAATTTTCCTTAAATTGTCATGAGAAAGGGGATATATTTTTTTAAGAATCAAAAGGGGAAAAGATATGAAAGCAAAGAATTTTGAGTTTTTAGTGAAACCCACGTATACTTTTATTTCAGAAAGGGCACGGCAAAATGTAGAGGTATCTATTATTATATAATTTAATTGGGTTGATTTTCCAAGTTTCAATAATTAATTCTCAAATAAAATACCATCTAATGAGTACCATACATAAATTCATAATCTTTTATAAAATTTATTTTGTAAGAGCATTCACATCTATCTGTGTATAATAAAAAAAGATGCAAGATTTACTCAATCTAGCCAAAAATTAACCCACATCAAAAAGTGCAAAGGTGTGTAAATATACACATTAGCTATAGTAACAGTGCTTATTTGCATGGTTACTGTAGCTGTGTAATTAATATTTTATTAATATTCTGGTTTTAGTTTTACTTTTCTCTTTCCTCTAGGAAAACCAAGTCTCTCTCTGTCCTTGTCTCTGTTCTTTCTTGCTTCTCTTCTCCCTCATCGGTGACCAAGGTCTAGGAGAGCTTGGGCTCATTTGGATTTTCTAGTGGTGGTAAGGAGATTAAATTTGACACGGGTGATTTGTTTACGAATGGAGAAAACTACCAACGCAAAAACCCATTGGGTAAATTTAAGGTTACCACTCCCAAGAATCTACTATTATCAAAACAAGCGATTATAAGTAAAGAAATCTCAGTACCTTATACTAACTTATAGTTGAACCCTTACCCCAATACACAATTGGACTTGTAATGTAGTGACAATCTCTCCTTTCAATGCAAAGCTCCAAGTACATGACTAACCAATCAATACACGGATCCCAATACGTGACTAACACAGCAATTAAGAAGGATGTTGGCTGCAAAGTTCTTCAGTTCATCCATATGATGAAGATCAAGAAGCTCCTTGGTTACAAAATCCTACGGCGTACAAACGCAACAACTTCTTCAAGAGAAAGATGAACTAAGGCAGATTGTCTTCGGTCACAATATGCATGTAACAACAAGTGCAACAACATTTGCATTAGTGAGACAGCCCTTAAAATAATCCTTATATATGTCTAGGGTTGTGAGAAAAGAAACCCTACAAAAATAACTTGGATATACATGAAAAACAGATTTAGAAATCTGAATTTCGTAATTCTCGATAGATATAGCTGTCGAGCTATTTGTCGAGCTTCAAATATTTAAATCTCGATAGATACATTTGTCGAGCTATCTGTTGAGTTTTAATGAACAACACTTCTTTACCTGATTCTTGTACAAATTTGCATGGTTTCAATACTTGGACTTGAACACTTGTTCCTTGAAGTATTAAACATATCCTAGGCTTACCTAATTACAAGTAAAGTGCATTTTGTCAAAGGATTAGCCAATTCTAAATGACATATGTTCATAACATGTTCCACATGTCCTAACAATCTCCCCCTTTGGCAATCCGTGACAAAACCACAACAAACAAATGAAATATGAGAGAAGTCATAAATCACTCAACTCATAATCACTTGTTAAATACAATAAAATCTAATCTTAACACAAACTCTTGAAAAACTTTGCAAGAAGAGAGTTCATGGCATGATAGATTTTGACAACCTATATTTCTGAAACACTTTAAACAAAACTCATCAAGGCAACTTAGTGTGAAACAGAAATAAAAGATTGCACACAATAAATAAGAAACATGTGTATAAAGAGAGAAAAGAAACAACACATGGAGAGATAGGTGGAATGTGATAACAACATCATCAAATATATATATCAAGGATAAATACAATGTTTGCTATCACTAAGTGGTCACAAGACCGATGAACAAAAGATAATGTATCTAAAAGAGAAAGAAAAGAAAAGATACATAAGTCCTCACTACATCTCTCAAAAATATAAAAACACTCCCTTTAACAAGAAGGTCATATGCTAACTCTCCCCCTAAGTACATGACTACTCTCATACCCAAAATTACTCTCCCTTTTTGTCACAAATGACAAAGGGCAAGTCACTGAAAAGCGATCATCTCCTCATCACCGAAAGAGCTAGCATCCTCATCCTCATCCTCATCATCATCATCATCACCAGAGCTATCATCATCATCCTCATCCTCTAAAGCCTGTGGAGATGGAGAGTGAGAAGAAACGAAGCCACCAAGGCGAGCCTGACGTCATGCAATACGACCCACACGGGTGGTCACCTGACTCATCTCATCAGTGAGAGTCTCAATGCGAGCATCCATGCGCTGAAGCTATGCCATGATCGCTTAAAGTGTCACACCATGCAGAAGAAGAAGAAGAAGGAGCGGAGGTGGATGGAGTGGAATAGGCTGGAGGAGTCGTTGTCTTAGTCCGTGGCCACTTTGGTCAAAGTTGGGCCTTACTCTGTCTAACAAACACCACGCTGATAGCATCCATGACTGTGAAGTGAGCAGACTCAGGATAAGAGATAGAGGAATGGCAAATGATCCTCATGATAGCAAAAGGAAAGATAAGCTTATCACGGATCATCGTATCCTTATAGACATCTATAAGGGAGAGTATGAAATGAGAGGGAAAGTCAATGGTAAGGTCCTCGATAAGGGACAACAAAAATCGAGCACGAGGCTCAGTAATAGAATTATAGGGATGTAAAATAAATGTCATCACCATATTCAGGAATCTCGGACCTTTTGCAATGCCTGAGCATGAGGTGTTTTGATGGTCACCCCATGATGAAGGTGTCTCACAAAAGAGAGACAAGAGTTCGTCTTTGGAAACAGTCTGTAGACGAGGACATCCAGGGTAATCAGGATGTGATTCCCTCGAAACATGTAGCACATCAAAGATAAGCTCTGGAGTAACTACTATACAAGTACCTTGAACAAAAGTAATGAAAATGAGGTATAGAATAATCAAAACCGTGCATATTGGAGTAAAACTCCTGCATGATCACAAAGGGACAACTCACGGGTCACAAAGAGATTCCCAACCCTGCCTGTATATGACAGTCGAAAGAGTAGTATCCGTTAGGTTCTAAAGTCTTAAGATTTTATGTATTTAGAACTCTAATTTGTATTGTTGGCAAACCATGATCAAAATAATGTGTTTAGAAGTGATTTAGTCTAGCTCAAAGTTGTGCATTTATGTAAAGTTGGAATCGAGTTAAAGCAAGAAAGCATTGTGCCTTTCGGCCTGGCTCGATCGATCGAAAGACAGGCTCGATCGATCGAAGCTCGGGCAAAATGATTTTCTACAGATTTGTCCAACTCGGCCCTAAGTGTTTTAAAATTTTTTTAGAGTTTCTTATTTGTCCTAAGTATAAAAGGCAAACCCCAGCCATATTTTAGTGTTGCTCATAATTGCGGTTTGTGTAAATCTTTTGTGAGATCTAGAGGAGCTTTCCTTTACACAAACTTAGGGTTTTCAAGGAGAAGATTTATCTACGCCTTGATGATCAATTTAGTTGCTGCCATTGAAGCTTAAAGAAAACACAAGCGGGTGTGCTTGTATCTGGTGGTGAATCCAAGAAAGAAGGAGTCCGTGGATTCGGAGCTTGCACGTGGTCGTGTCAGTAAGTTCTACTGGTTGGTAGCAATAAGAAGTCGAGCGTGGGGGCTTGTAAGTCTTATTGTATGAACTTCAATTTTTTCAAGATAGTGGATTCAAGTTTACCTTGAGGATAGCTAGGTCAAATCCTCCCCAGGTTTTTACCAGTTTGGTTTCCTGGGTGATCATATCTTGTGTTATTTATTTTCCGCTGTTTTGCATGATTTGATCTTTGATATTGTGATAACCTAGACTTGTTTAATTGGACTAAGTAACAACTTGGCTAATTACCTAGGTTAAATCAATTGTTTAAGGGGTCTAAAAACTATCAAGTGGTATCAGAGCGGGTAGCTCTTTTGTTGTTGATAATTTGATCACTGAGCTGATCCTTGACCCCTGTTGTCATGGAACACGAACACTCTCTAGTTATTCCTCCTCACTTTGATGGGAATAATTATGCTTATTGGAAAGTAATGATGAAAGCATTCCTGAAATCCATTGATGAGAAAGTGTGGAACTCCGTTGAATACGGATGGGAGAAGCCCACTACTCCTGTCAGTGAGTGGGAAACTTCTCAAAAAGAAGTAGCTGCGTTTAACAGCAAGGCTATGAATGCGATCTTTAACACTGTTTCTATGAAGGAATTTAAGAGAATCTCTAATGTTGAGGTTGCTCATACTGCTTGGAATATCCTCCAGACTGTGCATGAAGGTACAAAGGCTGTCAAAATCAATAAATTGCAGCAATTAACTTCTAAATTTGAAAGCATTAGGATGTCTGATGATGAATCTTTTGATGAATTCTATGCTAAATTGAATGATATCGTTAATTCTTCTTTTAACTTGGGTGAAATCTATGATCAACCTAAAATTGTTAGGAAGATTCTTAGATCTTTAACTGAAAACTTTAGACCCAAGGTGACTGCCATTACTAAAAGCAAGGATGTGGACTCCATCCCTGTTAATGAACTTGTAGGATCTCTTCAATCTTATGAGTTGGATCTACTCAAAACTACCAAATCCAAATCGATGGCCCTTAAGTCAGTTGATGATGTTGAAGGTGGTGGATTTGATGATGAGCTCTCTGCTATAGAGATTGCCTACCTTGCCAAGAATTTTAGAAACTTTCTCAAGAATAGTAATAGAAAGGCAATAGGCACAAACACTGTTGAACCTAGAAACTTTAGGAAGCATGATCCCACTAAGGTTAACAATAATGATAAATCTAGAGAAAAAGTAGGTCAATCTTCCAATAATTCCTTGGGCTCTCAGTGTTTTGGATGTCAAAGGTATGGACACATGAAATCTGAATGTCCTACCTATTTGAAGTCTAAGAGTAAGGCTATGGCTGTAACCCTTAGTGATGGTGAAGTTTCTGATAATGAGTTTGATTGTGATGAGAATGGAAACTTCATTACTTTCACCGCTACTGCTGTAGTCAATGAGAGCATATCTGTTGAAGAGATCCCTTCTGATGGGGAACTCTCTAAAGATGCAGATCTTCAAGAGGCCTAGAATAAACTTTGCAAAGTTGTTGCAAAGGATGCTATGAATGTTGAACTTGGCCTGAAGAAAATTGAATCTCTTGAGCTTGAAAAGAAAAATTTGCTTGTTTAAACTGTTTGATGCAAATGATCTTTTGAACAATGTGAAAACTGAAAATATGCTTTTGCTTGATAAAGTTAAATCTTTGGAACTTGATTTATCTGTTGCTAGATCTGCTAGTTCTAAACTTGATCAAATGTTGAGTGTTCAAAAGTCTTCTTCTGACAAAACTGGATTAGGTTATGTTGAAAGCATCTCTGTGTCTGCTCCCCATTCCACAAAGTTTGTTCCTTCATCTTCTTCTTCTGAACCTTCCATGAGTGAGATAGTGAGTGAAACTGTCAAACTCCCTGTGAGTGAGGTTGTTAAACCCTTAGAAGGTTCATCATCTAGGAAGATTATGGTTGATCTGAAAGTGTCTTAAGTCTAAGAAACCTACCCTATCTAAGGACAAGACACATGATAAGCTTGCATGGATTTGTCACTTTTGTGGAAAGTTTGGACATATTCGTCCAAACTGTTACAAGCTGCAAGCTACTAAAAGAGCAAACAAACCAAAAGTACCTGTGCCTCAAGCACAAGATCCTATGATACTTATTAGTGAATTGGTAAAGGCTTTAAACCTTTATTCCACTCCTGGAGTTGGTAATCATTCTCATGTGAATAAGAACTTCAATGCTCATGGTACATCTAAAAGGTTTTGGATGCAAAAGACTTGAACTAACTGAGTCTTTCTGACATGGCCCTTGTGCTTTATTGCTCTACACTTTGTGACCATTGTTTTTTTTTTTTTTTTTTTTTTTTTTTTTTTTTTTTTTTTTTTTTTTTTTTTTTTTTAGGATTTGCATTGCATAACATTCATGCATTTCATTCTAGGTGTTTTTTTTATTTTTTTTTTAAAAAAAAGGAAGTAAATTTTGTTTTGTACTATTCTTCTTGGTTTTTGAGAACAAGGTTAATCAATTTATTTTCACATAACATGTCTTTCGTACCTTGTTTAGCTTTGATGGGCTTACTTATTGCACTTTACTAGTTGAAGCTTTGTAGTGCATGTTGTGTGGGAAAGATGTTTATGGTTCTTGATTTATCTGTCTTAATCTTGAAGTCACATGTTTTTGAATGTTTGACTTGAACTTTTAGAGAAAGACATAAATAACCATCTCACCACTGTTCACTAGCCAATCATGAACACCTTAGTGCATATCATAAGATTTTGTGCTCGAGAAAGTGTAGCACATGCACAAAAAGAATATAAGGTGAAGCCTTGGTTTAAATTGCTTAATACTTAAAATTGGTGTGTACTATTAGGCTTGATGCCAAACTCACATGACTTAAAATTGGTATGTATATTATAAGGCATAAATACAAGAAACTTACATGATTGCAGGCTTATAATCTAGGAGATGTGGGAGTTATATGATGTAATTCTTTAGGTGATAGTCTCTTTTAAATTCTTTGTGATGAATTTTGTAGACTTTGTGATTGATTGCTATTCACATATCACCTCATATGTATCTCAAGCTTTTGCTAGTTGCACACACTACACAAGTTACTCTTTGCTAAACTTTGTACATGTTATTGTGTGTGTTTATGGTCTGACCAACCAAATTTTGCAAATACTTTGAATTTTGTGCAAAATTAATTTGTTGCTTGAAAATTTGTGGAGAATGCAAGAAATTTTGTTTTGGGGAATTTGGGCTTAAAATTCTTTTTTTTGAAAATCATATCATCTTATTCTCATGCATTATTATTCTTAAATTTCAATGCTTTGAATTGATTCTAAATGTCTTTTTCAAAAAACTGTGTTTTTCCTCAGATTTGGTGAGCCTCTGGCCATTTCGATCGATCCATTCTATTTTTCGATCGATCGAAAATTTTTAATTTTGTTAAGAGAGAGCCTCTGTCTGTTTCGATTGATCGAAACTGTTTTTCGATCGATTGAAACTCATGAAACATGTTTTTTAAAAAGTTAGATTGGACTTTTCAAAGGCACTTTTTCAAAAAGTTTTTCAAACTTTTCTCTCTCTCCGGCTTGGCTAAGGCTCCACCATCGATTTTTTGTCGTTTTCCTCCAAGATTTTTGCAAGGTTTTTGTCCTTGAAGGCCGGTAAGTCTCTTTTGCCCTTCCTTTTGCATTTTATTTCTTGTTTTCATGCATTTTTCATGCATTGTTGTGGATATTTTCGGCACTTTCTATATATTGGGGTTTTTGATGATTCAAACCTGTTTTGGTGAAATTGATCAATGAGTTTTTGTTCTAGAATGCTATAATGATGATTCGTGTAGTTTAATTTGATCAATTTTTTGGTTTTTGAAAAATTGAAATTTCTAGGGTTTGAAATTGTTTCGAATTGGGGATTTTGTCTAATTGGGTTAAATTGATGAAATTGGCTTGTCAAATTGATGTATTTGGTCATTAATTTTTGAATTCTATCATGTGTGATGATCAATTCGTCAATATTTTTCAAATTGATCAAGTGGTTTTCCAAATTTTGGGGCTTTTGTGTTAATACCTCAATGTTCAAGCCAATTTTGTGAATTTGAACTTTTTGGACTTAATTCACTGCATTAGAACATGCATCATACCATTTAAATTTGTCATGCATCATATAGATTTTAATTCTATTTTTTTTGTGCTAACTTGCAATCTACCCTTGGTTTTGTGTTTTGTTTTTTTGCTTTGTGTTTTGGTCCTTATCCTAGCACCATGCCTAGGAAAACTAGAGCCAATAGGACCCCTTCCACTTCCTTTGTGTCTCCTTTTAGGGTTGAGGAGTTTAGGAATGATAAGTGCAGAGAGGCCTTGGAGACTTTGAACTGTAAGCGTAAGATTTGGGTTGAGTGAGCTGTAGTTTTAGATGAGCTTGATCCGGCCATTAGGGCTAATTTTGAGTCTAGAGGTTGGTTGTCTCTCTTAGAGATAGATCATCCACCCCCGACTGCCCTGATTAGGGAGTTCTTCTCGAACCTCTCTTGCCATGTATATGATTCCAACACCCTTGTTAGGAGTTGGATACGAGGTGTTGAGTTCACCATTACCCCTCAGGTAGTGGCTGAGGCTCTTGGGGTTCTGGTTGTTCGGGAGCCTGACTATCCCTATAATGAGTCACCCTTATTAGATGTCGTCATGTCATACATCACTGGGTCATCTATCCAGTGGAGTTCTAATCCTTGGATCACGTCCGCTGAGCTTACCGAGATTGCCTATCTTTTCTTTAGGATAGCGTGTCATTCGTTGTGGCTTATTTCTCACTTCCACACCATCCCTTTAGAGCGATGTGTGTTTTTGTATGCTTTTGTTTCTAGAGCGTCTATCAGTTTTCTTCACTTGTTCCTTCGTTCTTTGAACGAGGTTCATAGGAGTTCTGCCGTAGGGCATGCGCTTATTCATCCTATTTTCATTTATAGGATTTTGCTCTTTTTAGGTCTATATGGTTTTCCGTCTGGTGAGCCTATTCATGTTGTTGCTCCCATTGGTGCCACTTTTCTTTGACAGAGGGCTGCTCACTTAAGAGTTGCTCCTTCCCGTCCTAGAGGTGCGTCATCTAGTGGTGTTCCCCCTCCTCCCTCTTCTACAGGTGTTGATGCTGCTGAGACATCAGGTGCTGCTACTGATGATGATGTTCCTCCACCGACTGCTTCGGATGATTCAGACATTCGTCGTACGTTGGATCATGTCTTGACCGTTCAAGCGGCTCATGGACAGATTTTGGTGGACATGCTCGATGAGATCCGTGCCTTGCGTGCGGAGTTGGCGCAGTTTAGACCACCTCCCTTTTGATGATGGATTTTTGTTTGCCCTTTGGCATTTCGTCACAAAAAGGGGGAGTACTTTGTAGAGTTTTTGCTTTCAGGGGGAGTATATGTTTTTGGTTGGAGCTTGTGGAGTTTAGATTTGTACTTTACATTTTTTAGCTCTTGCCATGTTTTTGATGGGATATTCATGTTAGGGGGAGTTTTATGTTTTATTGGTACTTTATATGTTTCTTGTTTCAAACTGCTTATTGATTTATATTTATGAGTTATTCATTGATATATGTCTTTATTTGTGTGTTGTTTGAAATCAAGAAGTTAATTTGTTTACTTGTATTGTTTCCACACATGCGGTTATGCATTTTGTTTAGTGTTTCAGGAAATAAACAGGTTGATTCAATTGAGCTTCTGTCTACACTTGCAACTGATGGATAGTAGTTAGGATTGAATTTGTTTTATGAGCATTATTTTGTAAAGGGCTTTTTATTTTGTAAACTTTGAGCTTCTAGTTGTGTTTTGTCACGGATTGCCAAAGGGGGAGTTTGTTAGGTTCTAAAGTCTTAGAATTTTATGTATTTAGAACTCTAATTTGTATTGTTGGCAAACCATGATCAAAACAATGTGATTAGAAGTGTTTTAGTCTAGCTCAAATTTGTGCATTTATGTAAAGTTGGAATCGAGTTAAAGCAAGAAAGCATTGTGGCTTTCGGCCTAGCTCGATCGATCGAAAGACAGGCTCGATCTATCGAAACTCGGGCAGAATGATTTTCTGCAGATTTGTCCAACTCAGCCCTAAGTGTTTTAAAACGTTTTAGGGTTTCTTATTTGTCCTAAGTATAAAAGGCAAACCCTAGCCACGTTTTAGTGTTGCTCATAATTGCGGTTTGTGTAAATCTTTTGTGAGATCTAGAGGAGCTTTCCTTTGCACAAACTTAGGGTTTTCAAGGAGAAGATTTATCTACGCCTTGATGATCAATTCAGTTACTGCCATTGAAGCTTAAAGAAAACACAAGCGGGTGTGCTTGTATTTGGTGGTGAATCCAAGAAAGAAGGAGTCCGTGGATTCGGAGCTTGCACTTGGTCGTGTCAATAAATTCTACTGGTTGGTAGCAATAAGAAGTCGAGCATGGGGGCTTGTAAGTCTTATTATATGAACTTTGATTCTTTCAAGATAGTGGATTCAAGTTTACCTTGAGGATAGCTAGGTCAAATCCTCCCCAGGTTTTTATCGGTTTGGTTTCCTAGGTGATCATATCTTGTGTTATTTATTTTCCGCTGCTTTGCATGATTTGATCTCTGATATTGTGATAACCTAGACTTGTTTAATTGGACTAAGTAACAACTTGGCTAATTACCTAGGTTAAATCAATTGTTTAAGGGGTCTCTTCTCACAACCCTAAACATATATAAGGATTATTTTAAGGGCTATCACAGCTGATGCAAGTGAGTGTAGCTTGATGCAAAGTTTTTTCACAAGCATATAGTGACCGGAGACAATTTTCCCTAGTTCATCTTTCTCTTCAAGAAGCTGTTGTGTTTGTACGCCAGAGGGTTTTGTAACCAAGAAGTTTCGTGATCTTCATCATATTGATAAACTGAAGAACTTTGCAACCAACATCCTTCTCAAGTTGGTGGTTAGTCATGTACTTGGATCCATGCATTGATTGGTTAGTTACGTACTGGGAGCCTTGCATTGAAACAGAAAGATTGTTACTACAGAACAAGTCCAATTAGATATTGGGGTAAGGGTTCAACTCTAAGTTGGTATAAGGTACAGAGATTCCTTTATATGTAACCGCTTGTTGTGATAATAGTGGATTCTCAAGAGTGGTTACCTTAAAATTATCCGGTAGGGTTTTTGTCTAGGAGGTTTTCCCCATTCGTAAACAAATCACCGTGTCAACTTTATTTTCCACTGAATATTAACTTAGTTGGTGATTTGTTTGTGCTACCATGCATATTGCATGTTAATTAACTTAATTAATTCACTTGGCTAATTAATTGGTAAATTTATCACAAAAGGTCAATACATTCTTGGCCTATCAAGTGGTATCAGAGTAGGCACACTTTAATTAGGATTAATCTTTGTTGTGCGATCCATTGACCCCTATTGTCATGGATAGAGGACAATCTTTAATTATATCTCTTTTATTTGATGGCACTAACTATGCATACTGGAAAATATGTAAGAGCTTTCTTGTAGTCATTAGATGAAAATGTGTGGCAAGTTGTGGAGATAGGCTAGACCAAGCCTAAGGAAGTGCCAGCTGATTGGGATGATGCTAAGATCAAAGCGGCTAACTTCAACAGCAAAACATTGAATGCCTTATTCAGTGCAATCATGAATGAGGAGTTTAAGAAGATATCTTCTACTAAAACTGCAAAAAAAGCATGGACCATCCTCTAGACAACCTATGAAGGAACCAAGGCTGTCAAGGATTCAAAGTTTCAGAGGCTTACTACAAGCTTTAAAGAGATCAAGATAGAGGAGGATGAGTCATTCAATGAGTTCTATCCCAAGTTCAAGGACATAATGAAATCAGCCTTTAATCTTAGGGAAACCATTCCCGAACCCAAGATTGTTAGAAAGGTACTCAGATCTTTACCCAAGAGATTTCATGTCAAGATCAATGCAATTGAGGAATCAAAGGATATTGACAAAATTCCTTTGACAGAGCTGGTTGGCAATTTGCAGAATTATGAGTTGGGTTTAACAAGGATTAGGAAATCTAGTAAGGGTAAGAGCATGGCATTAAAGGGCAAGAGAAGTGACACAGATGAGTCTTCAAACGATGAAGATTCTAAAATGAAATCCTACATTACAAGGCAGTTCAAAAAGTTTATGAAGAATGACAATGCCAAAAGATTTGACAAAGACCTTAAGCAGCCAATTCGTCTCAATTCAAGAACCAATACAAATGAAAGAAGGATGCTAGGGATGACAGTAAATACACTTTTCCCTCAAGACCAAAGTGCTTTAGGTGTCAAGGCTTCAGTCACAAGAAATAAGAGTGCCTTACGTATCTCAAGACCATCGGAAAAAGCAAGGTACTTGCTGCTACTTTGAGCGACATCAAGCCTAAGGATGATTCTGATAATGAGGATGATGGAATCCTAAATGCCTTCACTGCCACTATAAATCCTACTAAGGGGATTGTTGAAGATGTGGATGAAGAAGACATGGTGGAGTCTAAATTTGAGAAGATAGATGAGCAAGATGACATCCACATAACCTATACAAAATTATACAAGGTCTCAAAAAAGCATGAGAAGTTGTATAGGTTGGCCACCAAGAAGCTCATGATGTGGAGCTTGAACAAGAAGAAATCTCCATGAAATTTGATAAAGACAATCAGACCATTGGAACACTAAGATTTGAGAATAAGCTCTTGGCTGAAAAGACCAAGAAGCTTGAAGCCGAGCTGTTTCAAGTTAGAGCTTAGCTAGAGAGGACTTCAAGTGCAAAGCTTGACGAGATGCTCAAGCCTCGTTTGGTACACCCACTTAAACACATGCTTTCAGTTTTTAAACAACATTACACGTATTTCCACACACTTTTTCACCTACACATATTTCCACACATGTTTTCAGTTTTTAAGTACATGTACCAAACACCCCCTCAGCTTTCAGAAATCTGCCTCCGATCAAACCAGTTTAGGGTATGATTTCTCTTCTTCTAATATTGCTTCTTCTAGTACTACTGTGTTTGTTTCACCTGCTAATAATGTTGAATCTGAGAATAATGATGTGAAAACTATTTTAGCTAGTTAGAACATAGATAAGGGTAAATCTATCTTAGGAGCACCCCCTAAGCTTGATAAGAAAAAGACTAAAAACCCTAGGGCTAAGAAGAGCAACAACCAAAAGTCAAAACAGTAGATCAACATCTCTGTCATCACTATGGAGCAAGTAGACATACTAGACCAAATTGCTATAAGTGGTTAGCCACTTAACAGAGCAACAGTATGATATCATCGAGAAACTAAAATCAGTTTCCATCATCTCTTACTCCTCTTAGAGATCTACTTAAAGCCCTCATGTTCCTTTCGAACTTGAACAGTTTCAATTCTTCCCCCTTACCGCTAGATCAAGGGTTTGCCAAACAGAAAGGTTCTTCCAATATGTGGAAGGAAAGAGGATCTAAGTGATTTTGTGACTTTTCTTTCTCTCTCTCTTCTTTTAAGTATGCATTACTTGTGTGTTTTTCTTTCTTTTTTTGAGTTAGTCTAGTTTTATACTTTGATTTGTTTAACATGTTTTTGTTTGTTTATTTTTAGTTTTGCTTTATTTTTTTTTCATAAAAATTTAAAAAAATTGAAAAAATCAGAAAAAATACAAAAACAATGTGTGTTTTGTGTACATTGGTACTTGTGTACTTTGGATGGCCATTGAAACGAAGTTTTCTAAACTTTGTGTCTTTTGTAGCTTAGATGAGCATCTCTATGCACAACTAAACAAGTGAGCTTTGTGGCTCGTGTTTGTAATGAGTAAGATTAAGTAATCTCTTGTACTTAACACTCATATCACTCTTTTTGATGAGAAAGACTAGAAAATCCTAAGAGAAAGGCATAAATAACCCATCTCACCACTATTGTCCACCAATCATGAAATGATATCTATATGCTTCAGCATAGCAAAAGTGCAATGTCAAAAGTTTAACATAATTGGGTATTTTTTCTTTCTCTCTTATATGTCCATGCATGATTTGCTTAAAAGAAAAATATGCAAAAAAAAAAAAAAAAATCAAAATGCTTTATATATGATTGCAAGCGTGTCTTCTAGGAGATGTGGGAGTTATAGAATATACCACGAAGGTGATAGTCCCCATTAGGGGTGGCAAAATTGGACATAACATGACACGAAATTAGCAGGTTATGGGTTGAGGATTAATGGGTTCATGTCAAATTCGGGTTGACACGGCTGACCCGTTTAATAAACGAGTTGGGCTAATGTTGAATAAATAAAACCCATTTGACCCGTTTAATTAAATGACATTTTACCAATATGCCCTTCAAACTCTAGGTATATAAATCTTATTAGTGGCTCTGGTTTATTTTCTTTGACATATTGTGATTGGTTATTTGTGATATTGGAATATGCTTTAGTTTTGAATGATTATTTGTGATGTAGTTACTTATTAGTTCTAAATTTTATATTAAAAATATTTATTTGTTTGTTTTTTCATAAATATATTTTTTTTTTCATTTTGATAAAATCTTATAAACAGGTTGACACGACTGACCCATTTAATAAATGGGTCATGTTAGGGTTGAAGAATCTTAACCCGTTTAATAAACATGTCAGGTTAGTGTTGACTTATATAATCGAATACTTATGAGTTGACATGACATGAATCCGACACACGAACACGAATTGCCACCCTTAGTCCCCATCAAGAAATTATGATTGTGTGTGAGTTAAAGTAATTTTCTCATATCTCAAATCGTCATAACATGTAGACACTTATGTAATCTTGCGATATTTTTCACACACAACACACTATATTCTTTGCTACTCTTAATACATGTGCAGGTACAATGTAATTTGGCCATAACAAGGAATACATGTGTTAATGTATGCTCACAAAATTGTCTTGAACGTTTTTTGAAATATAAAATTGGTTAGACTTGTTTTGTGTGTCTGTGTGTGTATGTGTCTTGGATCTAAATGCTTGACATTTTTCTTGTTGAGGGATGTTTTTGAGAGCTTAAAAAGTTGTTTGTATAAGGTTGAATTTAATCAACCATCTTGTTGGCTTTATTCTGTGCCAAATTTGCTTGTATTTCAGCATTTAGTAACCCTGTATTTAGGTGGGTTTTGTTGTAAGGGTAGTGAGTGAGATAGAGTGTTGATTGCTCAAGAGTGTGCAAGAAAACAGAGACTCGTGGCTTGATCTCGCGGGTGACTCGCGGCTGCAAGCCGCCAGATGCAGCACACATGCCAAGCATGCCAGAAGGTGAACAATCATGCTAGCTGAAGCACTTCAGGACAAAACAGGACAACTGGCCATACGGTTATCTCGCAACTGGGTCTCGCGACTCAGTCAAGTCGCGAGGCCAAGCCGTGAGCCACCCCTGTTTTGAAAAACCTGACGTTTCACATTCTTCTCTCACTTCAGTATAAATACCCCTTATACCCACAAATGAAAGAGAGCTTCCAGAGAGAATTTTGGGAGAGAAACCCTAGAGTAAAACAAGATTGATTCACCTATAATCTATACATTAGAGTCTCTTCAAATTTCTCAACTCTCTTCCTCTCCATTGTCAAACCTTTGAGAGGTATTTTACCAAAACCTTGTTCTCACCATATCCATTACTATGAGAAGGCTGTTTGGTGTTCTGGGAAGCAGTTAGGAAGGAACCAATCTACATTAGTTGATGCTATGGTCAAGTAGCGGAATCCGGGAAGCTAGAAAAGAAAAAGGTTCGGCGCAACCTCGTTGGAGTAAGAAGCTTGGAAAGCTTAGGTGCACTAGGTAGATTAGGCTTTGAGGGTCTATTGCTGTCCATGTATCCCAATTACATTTTCTAGTGGATTGTTTACCGCTTGGAGGGCGGCAAAGAGGTTTTACGCCGAGGGCTTCGGTTTCCTCTTCAATAACACATCGCGTGTTGTCTTTGTGTTTGCATCTTCCTTCCCTTTTATCTTTGCCTTTTATTTTCTGCTGTGGGTTGTGATTTTAATTTGGCTTAGATAGTTTTTCCAATTCTACATTATAGCTTTTGTACATTTTCCACACACTAGTTGTTTGACATAAAGCTTGAATTGGTTAATTTGTAAATTGGGGGTCTAAACGTTCAAGAGTGTTTTTACACTATTTGAACTTTCAATTGATATTAGAACGGGTACACTTCTAGTGGTTTCATTACCATTGTGTGATCCTTGACTCCCTATTGAGATGGATCGGTCTCAATCCCTAAATGCACCTCCATATTTTGATGGTAGTAATTATGCTTTTTGGAAGGTTCGCATGAGAGCATTTTTGTGTTCCATTGATGAATCTGTTTGGGATGCTGTTGAGATTTGTTGGACCAAACCTGAGGCAGCCAAATCCACATGGGATAAGGCAGCACTCGCTGCATCTAATACTAACAATAAAGCACTCAATGCTATTTTCTGTGGTATGTCTCCAGATGAATTTCATAGGATTTCTCACATTACCGTTGCCAAAGAAGCATGGGAGATATTGGAGACCACTTACGAAGGCACAAAGAAAGTAAAAGACCCCAAGCTGCAGATGCTCACCACTCGGTTTGAGGAGTTAAAAATGAGTGAGGATGAGTCTTTTGACCCTTTTTATAGCAAGCTAAATGAGGTGATTGTAAGCAAGTTTAATTTGGGAGAGAAAACGGAGAATTCTAAAATTGTAAGGAAGATCCTTCGATCATTGCCGGAAAGTTTTCATGCCAAAGTGACAGCAATTGAAGAGAGCAAAGACCTTGATGACATCAAAGTCCAGGAGCTGGTTAGTTCTCTTCAGACTTATGAAATGTCGCTGCCTAATCAACGGAAGAGTAAATCTCTTGCTCTTAAGACCATTAATGAGAAGGTGGAAGACCATGACTCATCGGGAGAAGATGTGGTTGACAAAGATGTTGCATACCTTGTAAAAAATTTCCGAAAATTCTTGAAGTTCAAGAATAATGGAAAATTTGGTGATAAAGGAAAATTCCAAAGTTCAGGAAGAGAGAAAAGGGAATTCAAAAAGAAAGATGGAAAAGAATCCCAATCTACACAAGGTGTCACTTGTTTCGAATGCAATGGGCATGGACACTTTAAGAAAGAATGTCTGAATTATTTGAAATCAAAAGGCAAAGTGTATGCCACGACATTGAGTGACTCAGATTCATCCGACTCAAATTCTGAAGAAAGCTGTGATGGAGAGGGAAACTATTAAGCTTTTATGACTATTGCCCATGTTGAGTCTTCAGACGAGTTGAATCTGCTTGTACGAGACCTTGGAGAACATAGTAATGAAGAATCATTGAGAGTTGTTGAAGAATCAGATGCTGAAGAAAATGAAAGCACAACTAATTTTCAAGAGAATTATAACTCACTCCTAGAAAAGTAGGGTGAGTACACAAGGGTGGTCAAGGCAGCTGTGAGAAAAATGAAGAACGAAGAGGAGGACTATAAGAGTCTCCTAATTCGATATAGGGAAGCCAAATGTGAGATAGAAACACTGAACGGTGAGCTGTCAGAAGCTTACACAAAAGTGAGATTTCTTGAGTAAGAGGTTGTGCAAGCGAATGCTAAAATAGAGAGGGTCACCACGAAGAAGCTAGATGATGTTATTTCATCTCAAAAGAGCTTTTCAGACAAATCCAGATTGGGATATACCGGAGGAAGTAGCTCATTTGGAAATTTCACTAAAGAAGTGAAGTTTATAAAGGCCAAAGAATCAGCTGATGTTGGCCCTACTGCTGAGAAGCCTAAGATAGAGGAGAAGAGGAATGTGGGGAACGAACAGTTGTTGAATTCACGTAATCAATCTGTGGGCAGGTCTGAATCCCGAGCCAAGTCTCGTCCACGACCACAAAGAGGTCCTAGATCAAATTATGTGTGTCATCATTACGGACTTCAAGGGCATACTCGACCAAATTGTCAAAAGCTGAGAGCAATGAATAGTGCAACTCCTCAAAGGCAACGAGGACCTAGAAATGATAGGAGAAATTGGGCTAGTGAACCATCAAGTGATCAAAACGGTGATCTCGGAATGATGAATGTGATGAAGATGATTGGTGCATTCACCAACTGCTTGGAAAGCTTCACACGAAGGTTTAAAAGTCCTAACTCTCGTACCCAATCCTATAAGGAAATCACCCCAAATGCAAGTGACGTGTGGGTGAAAAAGGGTACTCATGCATAAGCATTACAACATGTCCATGCATTAATACTTTCTATGCTTTGTGACGGTGTTTGATTGTTTACTTATTGTTTATGTTGATGGTTGTTTGTTTGTCTATTTGTGCATACTTTTGGTTTTTTTTTTTTTTTTGTTTTTTATCAATCTTTTTCTTCTTGTGTCAAAAAAATCCAAAAATCACATAAAAATAGAAAATCAAAAAGTTTGATTGACATTGTTGAGTTTTGTTTCAAAACTTGTTTTACCTTGTATCTTTGTGCTAATGGTTTTGTGCATTTTCGAGCGTAGTTTGTTTCTTTGCACTCTTATCACTGTGGGAGAAATCTTGAAATCTATGTGATTGTTGTAAATAGATCTTTAAACTTGTCATGAATGATTAGTGAATGGTTATGTTGATCTTGAGACATGCATAGACTTGTGTCTATATATCTTCCCACTCTTTATTTCTGTTTTTGCTAAATAGAATTCACCAAATGTAAATCTCCAAATGAAAAGAGATATTGAGCTGCAAAAGCTTGTCGCATATGCTAGTATTCGACTAGGAAAAAGGGAAAGCAACCAAAAATTAAAGTGACAGTTTATTCAAAAAGCCAAAGGCTATCTCATCAAGGTGAAATATCAAATATCACTCTCACAATGAGAGGTGATTGTCTCAAAAGGATCAAAAAGATCAAATGTTATGATTGAAAATGGAGTCAAATGTAAAGCTCCAATTTATGTTATCAAGTCTTGTGGGAGGTCATATATGCATACTTCTATAATTGAGATGGGTCACATGATCTAGTGCTAATTGTGTATGCCTTGGTTGAATTGATCATTGAAACTTCACATTAGACTAAGGACTATTTCATTGTTGATATCCACACACAACACACAAGTTTATGTTCAATAATTGCCATATTCATTTGTGTGATTGTACTTGATAAAATGTGTTTTCACATGCTCAATCTTTGTTGATTCAAGCACAAAAAGATTTTTGAGTATTTTAGGTGTTTTTGGAAAGTATTTTGTTCTTAAAATCTGAAAATTTCAAAAAAAAAAATCATTTTTGCCCTGTTTTGGCGACTCAGTCGCGGGTAAGTCAAGTTGCAGGCCTCAGTCGCGAGTTCACGGGTCAATTTTGGTGACTTGTTCGAGAGTGGAAGGTCCAGTCACGAGGGTTACTCAAAGATTTTCGCGGCTCAGCTCGCGACTCTCTCGCAGGTAGACCTTCCAGTCGCGAAAAACACTTAGAAAATTTTTTCAAAATTTTGTCTTTGAATGTTTTGGCGGCTTGACCTGGTGACTTGTTGGCGACTCACTTAATTCGCGAAAAACGCGTGTTTAGCAAAAAATAGGGGCAGTTTTTAAATCTTTTTCAATTTTCCCTCGAACTTTTTGTGACTATTCATCTTCTCTCTCAACTGTCTCCTTCCCAAACGCTCCGTGTAACCATTTTCAAACTTCATTGTTGTTTCCTTTCAACTCAAAATCTTCAAGTAACAAGTATGGGTTTTCTTTCTTGAACTCTGTTTTACTTGATTTTTTGTTTTTCCCTCTTGATTATTCGCATTTGTATATGTTTTTGAGATGGGTTCTTGTTTCGGCTGTTGCTTTTTGTCAATGCTTAGCTAGTGGAAGCTATTGATTTAGTTTGAAATTAATTAAGTTATTGGTTTTGTTCTTCATCATGTGCTTAGCTAGGATTTGTTATTTGTTGGTTACTCATCTTGTCTGATCTTATGTTGATGTGTTGATTCAAAATGTTCCTGTTTTGGTTGTGAGGTTTACTGTGCTGAATATGTGCCTGTTCATCTATTGTGTGCATCTGTCTTTTGTTCTTTGAGTCATGTCATACTCATCAAAATGTATGTCTCATTGACATATATTTGTCTTTTGG
Source organism: Quercus lobata (assembly GCF_001633185.2). Classification (NCBI taxonomy): domain Eukaryota; kingdom Viridiplantae; phylum Streptophyta; class Magnoliopsida; order Fagales; family Fagaceae; genus Quercus; species Quercus lobata. The sequence continues at coordinate 78,049,110 of NC_044905.1, forward strand.
GTGTTTTCAATCTCTGCTGCTTTAATACTCCCCTGCATTATACCAGTTGTTCTTGTGTATCCACTTTTAGGCTTGTTCATCTGTGTGGTTGATTTAAGTAGCATGAGTTTTAAATGTTTTAAGTTCATCTGTGTGGTTGCATTTTTGTCCTTGTTACTAACAAAGTACTGATTTGTTCTACACATGTATTGTACTATGTTGTTGTAGCCTCTTCTGATTGTTCACAGATGGCTCCTTCATCCCCAAAGAAGAAAACACCTGCAAAGAAAGCAGATAAAAGAATGAAAATGGACCCTAACCTGTTCAGGTCTGTTTCCCACTTTGAGAGATACAAAGACTTCTTCTTAAAGGTAGGAATTATTCAAGAAAGGTTTATGGATTTGGAGCATTTGAGAGGCACTTTTATCCCCAACTGTTTTGAAGGGAGAGGATGGGAAAAGCTTCTGTGTGATCTCCCAGTTGTGTGTGAACCCCTAATTAGGGAGTTTTATTCCAATGCTGTGATAAGGGAGGATGAACTAAGTTGTTGGGTTAGAGGTAAAGAGTTCACTTTGGATGCACATGACATTGATGATGTGCTAGGTCTTGAGGGATTAGAAGATCAAGAGTTTGTCAATTACAAAGATAGGATTCTGTCTATTGAAACTGTACACCAGAGGATAGGTGGACAGAGAGAAGGGAAGTGTCTAAATACCACAGCTTTTCCAGTGGACATGAGATGTCACACTATAATCATGATATTTAACCTATATCCCATAAGGAAGTTGACTACAATCAACAGTGCAAGAGCAATTTTTCTGATGGACCTCAAAGAAAAGACATTCATTGACATCAGTTCCCACATATTTGACACTATTGTGGATGAGACTAGAACCACTTCTAGGCCTAAACTGATCTTCCCTAGTCTGCTCATGAGGATCTTTAGAAAGAAGGGTGTTCCAATCCCTCGAGACATCAGTCCCATGTCCACACCTTCTGCAATTAACAAGCTAACCTTCAAAAGGATAAGTGTTCGGCTTCCAAGTGAAGAAGATGAAGGCAATGAAGGAGAGGGTGTCCCAATGGAGACTGAGGCAGAGGCAACAAGGCATGCATCAACCTCAACACCCAGGAGGAGTGGCAAAAGGACTAGAGCATCAACTTCTTCAGATACACCTCCAGATGCATTTCAAGTCATTCTGGAATGACTTGATGGAATCAGAGGGGTCCAGACCGAGCATTCTGAGAGGATAGCAGCCATGCAGGACCAGATTGATATTTTGTCTGCAATACTTAACAGCTTCACCACCCAGCATGGACAGTGACCCTTTGGCCATTCCGGTCAAAAAGGGGGAGACATATAAGCTTCTGTTTTGTTGAGAAGTAGAAAAGCAGCTCTTAAGGGGGAGTAATATGTTGAGGGGGAGCAGTCAAAAACAGACATTGTTTATCTGTGTTTATGTTTTTGGGTATTTAGTGTTTCTATGGGTTTGATACACTGTGGTTTTGGTGTATTTTTGTTTCTAACTCATAACTTATAAACTTGGTTTACTCTTTATATATATTGTCGATGTTATTCAGTATATATTGTGTTTTGTACCCATGTTGCTTATGTAAGCTTTTAGGGTTATGTTTTATGCATATTTGTAGGCTTTATGGTTTGTACCATGCTTTATGCAGCCTTTTATGCTTTGTTTAAATTAGTACTTCTATCTAAATGTCTTGCATTTTATTTTAAGTATTGTCACTCTTGTGCCCTTGTACGATTGTTCCTAGATGCATGTACTTAGTGTATTATGCATTGGTTGAGTGTTGGGTATACAAGTAACTTGCATTTTTCTTGTTAACCTGTATGTTCAAGTGTTCATTCCAAGGGTGAATGAGCACTGTGATCACTACCTTGTAGTGGTTACCTGTTTGATCAAGCCATGAGTTGGTTCTTCTCTTCATCTTTGCTTGATCATGTTAAGCCTGTTTCATATGCATTTCATGCTTTTCTGCATACAATGATCATGGTGTATTGTTATGTTTCAGGAGTTTCATGTTCTTATGATTCAAGTGCTTCACAGCTTCTAGAGTTAAGTGTGAGTGAGTTTTGCTTAACTGTTCCCAACTCACATGTTATGTCTAGAGTCTGTTTCAGGGTTTTGTCACGGAATAGCCAAAGGGGGAGATTTTAAGGTTGAATTTAATCAACCATCTTGTTGGCTTTATTCCGTGCCAAATTTGCTTGTATTTCAACATTTAGTAACCCTGTATTTAGGTGAGTTTTGTTGTAAGGGTAGTGAGTGAGATAGAGTGTTGATTGCTCAAGAGTGTGCAACAAAACAGAGACTCGCGGCTTGATCTCACAGGTGACTTACGGCTGCAAGCCGCTAGATGCAGCACACGTGCCAAGCATGCCAGAAGGTGAACAGTCATGCTAGCTGGAGAACTACATGACAAAACAGGACAACTGGCCATACGGTTATCTCGCGACTGGGTCTCGCGACTCAGTCAAGTCGCGAGGCCAAGCCGCGAGCCACCCCTGTTTTGAAAAACCTGACGTTTCACATTCTCCTCTCACTTCAGTATAAATACCCCTTATACCCACAAATGAAAGAGAGCTTCCAGAGAGAATTTTGAGAGAGAAACCCTAGAATAAAACAAGATTGATTCACCTACAATCTATACATTAGAGTCTTTTCAAATTCCTCAACTCTCTTCCTCTCCATTGTTAAACCCTTGAGAGGCATTTTACCAAAACCTTGTTCTTACCATATCCATTACTGTGAGAGGGCTATTTGGTGTTCTGGGAAGCAGTTAGGAAGGAACCAATCTACATTGGTTGATGCTATGGTCAAGTAGCGGAATCCGGGAAGCTAGAAAAGAAAAAGGTTTGGCGCAATCTCGTTGGAGCAAGAAGTTTGGAGGGCTTAGGTGCACTGGGTAGATTAGGCTTGGAGGGTCTATTGCTGTCCATGTATCCCAACTACATTTTCTAGTGGATTATTTACCGCTTGAAGGGCGGCGGAGAGGTTTTACGCCGAGGGCTTCGGTTTCCTCTTCGATAACACATCGCGTGTTGTTTTTGTGTTTGCATCTTCCTTCCCTCTTATCTTTGCCTTTTATTATCTGCTGTGGGTTGTGATTTTAATTTGGCTTAGATAGTTTTTCCAATTCTACATTATAACTTTTGTTCATTTTCCGCATACTAGTTGTTTGACATAAAGCTTGAATTGGTTAATTTGTAAATTGGGAGTCTAAATGTTCAAGGGTGTTTTTACACTATTTGAACTTTCAGTTTGGATCTTTGGTTGAGCAGCATGCTTGATTGCATTCATATCTGTGGTTCTATCTTCTTGAAAAACTGTTTTTGAGCAATCTCGACAGCTTCTGGACACCTCTTGATGGCTAGGTTATCTATTGAGCCTCTTGAGCTTACTTTCTCGATAGCTGTTATTGCAATTTCGATCCATCAAGGTTTTTGAGAATTAGTCTCGATAGCTGTTCAACAACTTCTCGATCCATCAAGGAAGTTTCTGTATGCTCAATAGCTTCTCAATCCATCGAGGTCACTTTGCTGTGGACACCTCTCGATATCTTCTCAATAGCTCTATCTATAAAAATTTAAATCTCGACACCTCTTGACAGCTTTCGATCCATCGAGAATCGTGGCATCCTATATAAAGGCTCAGGGCGATTTTTCTCGATCTCTCTCTACTGTTTCTGACTCCTCACCTCCCCGAACACCCTTCTCTCACTCTAAACTTCTTCCCCACTCATTTTTTGACCTTAAGAGAGATTTCCTCCTCTGGTATGATCTCATTTCTTTTATCTTATCATGCATTTCATCTCTTTTGACCTAACTTTTGGGGTTTTTGAAAAATTTTGAGGTTTTTCAAAATTGATGAAGTTTTTGTGAATTATTTAGGATGGGTTTTGTTTAAATGATCATGCATTGCATCAAATTTGTATTTTAACAATGATTCATGCATTTTAGATGTGTGCTGGTAGGATTGGATTGGGCTAAGCCCATGATGTTTTTCCTTTTGTATGTCACATGTTCATGCATTTTTCATGCATACGTACCATTTTTTATTTTTTATTTTTATCTTTTTGATATTAAATGTGTTAGTACTTTTCTGTTTGTCCCTCTCTCTCTCTCTTTCTTTCGATTAGTTGCTCTATGGCACCTAAACGTAAGTCCACTCCATCCCAGAACCCTCTTCATTCTGAGGCATCTTCTTCTTTTCCCTCTACTAAAACTACACCCTCTCATGTCAGGTTCCATGATGATAAAGCCTATAAGGACTTTTCAGAGAACTTTTCACAACGCAGCATTCATTCGGAACACCAAGTCATTCTATCGGACTTTTCCGATACTGACCTTCCCACTATCATCTACTGTAGGGGTTGGGAGTCACTGTGTGGCATCCCAGTCACTTGTCCTTCCATGATCATATGGGAGTTTTACTCTAACATGCACGGATTTGACTATTCTGTACCTCATTTTATCACTCGCATTCGAGGTACACACATTGTAGTCACTCCGAATCTTATCTGAGGTGCTACATGTACCAAGGGTAGCACATCCTGACTACCCCGATTGTGATTGTCTTAGGATTGTGTCCAAAGACAAACTCTTATCTCGCTTCTGTGAGACACCTTCATCTTGGGGTGACCGTCAAAACACTCCTTGCTCGGGCTTTACAAAAGGTCCGATGTTCCTTAACATGGTGATGACATTTGTTTTCCATCCCTTGTCTAACTATAACTCCATTATTAAGCCATTCAGTATAGATTTTCCCTCTCACTTCATTCTCTCCTTTATATATCTTTATAAGGATACGACGACCTGTGATAAGTTCATTTTCCCTTCGGCTATCATATGGATTCTTCGCCATTTTTCTGTCTCCTCTCTTGAGTTTACACACTTCTCTGCTATATGTGCCATAGACGCTGCTACTATTAGACGGAGCGAGGCCCAACTTCGACTGAAGTAGCCATGGCCCGAGACGGTGACCCCTCCATCTTCTTCCACTCCTTCTTCATCAGCAGGTGGTGTGACCCTCGAAGCGGTCATGACACAGCTTCAGCGCATGGATGCTCACCTTAACACACTCAATGATGAGTTGTGTTAGGTGACCACTCGTGTCTGTCGTATTGCCCGACGGTAGGCTCGCCTTGGTGGCTTTGTGGCCTCTCCCTTTCCTTTTCCAGCGGCATATGAGGACGAGGACAAAGATGGTGACTCCGACGACAATGATGATGATGAAGATGAGGATGCTAGCTCTTCCAATGACGACGAGATGACTGCTTGAGTTCCTTGCCCTTTGTCATTCATGACAAAAATGGGGAGTAGTTTTAATATGAGAGTAGTCATATTCTTAGGGGGAAAGTTAGTATAGGAGATAGATATTTTTGTTAGGGGAAGTGTTTTCTTTTTTAGGGATGTAGTATGTAGTGAGGACTTATTGTATTTTTTCTTTTCTTTACTTTTCAAATACATTGTTCTTACTTTGTGATAGCAAACCTTGTATCTATTTAATATATATATTTGACGAGGTTGTTATTACATTCTTTCACCTATCTCTTTATGTGTTGTTTCTTTTCTCTCTTTATGCATATGCTTCTTATTAATTGTACGCAATCTTTTATTTATGTTTCACACTAAGATGTCGTGATAAGTTTTGTTTAAAGTGTTTTAGAAATACAGGTTGTCAAAGTCTTTCTTGCCATGAACTCTCTTCTTGCAAAATTTTTCAAGAGTTTGTGTTAGGATAGATTTTATTGTATTCAACAAGTGAGTATGAGTTGAGTGATTTATGACTTTTCTCATATGTTCATTTGTTTATTGTGGTTTTGTCATGGATTGCCAAAGGGGAAGATTGTTAGGATATATGTGAATCATGTTAGGAACATATGTCAATGTAGAATTGGCTAATCCTTTGACAAAATGCACTTTACTTGTAATTGGGTAGATCTAGGATGTATTTAGTACTTAAAGGAACAAAGTTTTAAGTCCAAGTGTTAAAATCATACAAGTCTGTCCAAGAATCAAGTGAAGAAGTGCAGGATTTTAAAGCTCAATAGCTACCTTGACAGATAGAATCTATCGAGGTTTAAAAGGTAGATTTTGCCCGATGCTCGACAGCTGCTCGATAGATAACCTATTTATCAAGATTTATGAAAATCAGATTTTTAGTTCTGATTTCACTCCAATGTGTGTATATTTATTTAGGCTTTATTTTCTTACAACCCTAAACATATATACGAATTATTTTAAGGGCCGTCACAGCTGATGCAAGTGAATATAGCTTGATGCAAAGTTTTTTCACAAGCATATTGTGACCAAAGACAATTTGCCCTAGTTCATCTTTCTCTTCAAGAAGTTACTGCATTTGTATGCAGTAGGGTTTTGTAACCAAGGAGCTTCGTAAATTTCATCGTGTTGATGAACTGAAGAACTTTGCAGCCAACATCCTTCTCAAGTTGGTGGTTAGTCACATACTTAGATCCGTGCATCAATTGGTTAGTCAGGTACTGAGAGCCGTGCATTAAAAATGAGAGATTGTCACTACAGAACAAGTCCAATTGGGTATTGGGGTAAGGATTCAACTGTAGGTTGGTATAAGGTACTGAGATTCCTTTACTTGTATCCACTTGTTGTAATAATAGTGGATTCTCGAGAGTGGTGACCTTAAAATCACCCGGTGGGATTTTTACCTTGGAGGTTTTCCCCATTCGTAAATAAATCACCGTGTCAACTTTATTTTTCGTTGCATATTAATTTAGTTGGTGATTTGTTTGTGCTATCACGCGTATTGCATATTAATAAACTTAGATAATTCACTTGGCTAATTAATTAGTTAATTTATCACAAGGAGTCAATACATTCTTTGCCTATTTTGTGATAGCCAAATCACATTGTACCTACACATTTATCAAAGGTAGCAAAGAATTTTGCATGTTGGGTTTGAAAGATATCGTAAAATTGCATAAATGTTTACATGTTATGACAATTTGAGATAAGAGAAACTCAATTTAACTCACACACAATCATAACTATTTGATGGGGACTATCACCTCCGAGGTACATCCTATAACTCCCACATCTCCTAGAAATACGCTTGCAACCATATTTAAAAGTATTTTGATTCTTTTTGTTTTTTATTTTTCTTTGCATATTTTTTTCTTTTGAGCATATCATGCATGGGCATATAAGAGAGAGAGAGAGTGTGAGAAGAAATACCCAATTATGTTAAGCTTAAACTTCAATTTTGCTATGCTGAAGCATACAGATGTTATACATGATTAGCGGGCTTTAGTGGTGAGATGCTTATTTATACCTTTTTCATAGAATTTTTTAGTCATTCCCGTAAAAAAGAGTGATATGAGTGTTAAGTACAAGAGATTACTTAATCGTACTCATGACAAACACAAGCCACAAAGCTCACTTGCTTAGTTGTGCATTGAGATGCTCATCTAAACTACAATGGATACAAAGTTTAGAAAACTTTGTTTCAATGGCCATCCAAGGTACACAAGTACCAATGTACACAAAACACACTATTTTTGTATTTTTCTGATTTTTCATTTTTTATTTTTATTTTATGAAAAAAAAAATAAAGAAAAAAAAACTAAAAACAAACAAACAAAAACATGTTAAACAAAACATAGCATAAAACTAGACTGACTCAAAACAAGAAAGCAAAACACACAAGTAATGCATAACCAAAAAGAGAGGGAGAGAGAGGAAAAAATGAAAGAATCACTTTGATCTTTTTTCCTTTCACACCTTGGAAGAACCTTTCCATTAAGCAAACCTTTGATTTGGCGATGAGGGGGAAGAATTGAAATTGTTCAAGTTCAAAAGGAACATGAGGGCCTAAGAAGATCTCCAAGATGAGCAAAAGAGGATGGAAACTGATTTTGGTTTCCAGATGAGATCATACTATTGCTCTGTTGAGTGGCTAACCACTTGTAGCAATTAGGTCAAGTATGTCCTGATGCTCCACAATGATGACAGAGATGTTGCTTCTTCTGTTTAAACTTTTGATTGCTTCCCTTCTTAGTCTTAGGGTTTCTAGTCTCTTTCTTATCAAGCTTAGGGGGTGCTCCTAAGATAGATTTAACCTTGTCTGTGTTCTCACTAGCTAAAACAATTTTAACATCATTGTTCTTAGAATTAACATTATTAGCAAGTGAAACAAATACAGTAGTGCTAGAAGAAGCAATATTAGGAGAAGAGAAATCATACCCCAAACCGGTTCTATCAGAAGAAGATTTCTGAAAGCTAAGCATCTCATCAAACTTTGCCTATAAGTCCTCTCAAATTGAGCTCTGACTTGAAATAACTCCGCTTCAAGCTTCTTGGTCTTTTTAGCCAAGAAATTGTTCTCAAACTGTAGTTCTCCAATGGTCTGATTAGCTTCATCAAACTTTGTGGAAAGCTCTTCTCGATCAAGTTCCACATCACTCAGCTTTTTAGTGGCCAACCTATATAGTTTCTCATGCTTCTCAGAAACTTTGTACAATTTTTCATAGGCTGTATGGATGTCATCTTAATTGTCCATTTTCTCAAATTTAGAGTCCACCAAGTCCTCTTCATCATCTACTGTTTCTGAACCCCCATTAGTAGGATCAATTGTTATCATCATTATCATCTGAATCATCCTCACGCTCGGTGTCACTCAAGGTAGCAGCAAGGGCCTTACTTTTCCCAATAGTCTTGAGATAAGTTGTACATTCTTATTTCATGTGTCTAAACCCTTGACATCTGAAGCATTTTGTTCTGGAGGGAACAGTGTACTGACCGTCATCCCTAGCATCCTTCTTCCCTTTATCTTGGCTCTTGAACTGTGAAGAATTGGATTGCTTACGGTGTTTGTCGAATCCTTTTGCATTGGCATTCTTCTTGAACTTTTTGAACTGCCTTGTGATATAGGATTTCATCTTAGAATCTTCATCATCAGAAGACTCATCAGTATCACTGCTTTTAGCCTTTAAAGCCATGCTCTTACTTTTACTTGATTTTCCTATCCTAGATAAACCTAATTCATAGGTTTGCAAGTTGTCAACGAGCTCTATCAAAGGAATTTGGTCAATGTCCTTTGATTCCTCAATGGCAGTGATCTTGGCATGGTATCTCTCTGGAAGAAATCTGAGCACTTTTCCAACAATCTTGGGCTCTGTAATGGTTTCCCCAAGATTAAATGCAGAGTTCACTATGTCCTTAATCTTGGCATAGAACTCATCAAATGACTCATCCTCTCCATCTTAATCTCTTCAAAGCTCGTGGTAAGCTTTTGAAGCTTTGAATTCTTGACAGTCTTAGTTCCTTCATAGGTTGTCTAGAGGATGATCCATGCTTCCTTTGCAATTTTGGTAGAGGATATCTTCTTGAACTCCTCATTTTTTACCACACTGAATAGAGCATTCAATGTCCTGCTGTTGAAGTTTGCAGCCTTGATTTTAGCATCATCTCAATTAGCTGGCACTTCCTATGTCTTGGTCCAGCCTATCTCCATAACTTGCCACACTTTTTCATCTAAAGACTGTAAGAAAACTCTCATGCGTACTTTCCAGTATGCATAGTTAGTGCCATCAAATAAAGGAGGGATAATTAAAGATTTTCCTCTATCCATGACAAATAGGGGTCAATGGATCACACAGCAAAGATTAAAACTTAATCAGAGTGTGCTCGCTCTGATACCACTTGATAGGCCAAGAATGTATTGACCCCTTAGGTAAATTAACCAATTAATTAGCTAAGTGAATTAATCAAGTCAATCAACATGCAATACGTGAGGTAGCACAAACAAATCACCAAATAAACTAAATGCAGTGGAAATTAAATTTTACACGAGTGATTTGTTTATGAATGGGGAAAACCACTGAGGCAAAACCCTACTAGGTGAATTTAAGGTCACCACTCTTGAAAATCCACTATTATCAAAACAAGCGTGTTAGGACATATATGATTCACTTGTTAGGAACATATGTCACTATTTTATGTAATTGGCTAATCCTTTGACAAAACGCACTTTACTTGTATTTGGGTAAATTTAGGATGTGTTTAATACTACAAGAAATCTTATTTCAAGTTCAAGTGTTAAAGCCATGCAAGTCTGTCCAAGAATCAAGTGAGAAAGTATTGAATCTTAAAGCTCGATAGCTGCTCGACACCTTTCGACACCTGGCTTATCTATCGAGCTGTTTAGTTGCTTTTTATCGCAATCTCGACACCTCTCAATAGCTAAGTCAATCGATCGAGCAAATTTCTATCCCCTCGACACCTGCTCAACACCTCCACGATCGATCGAGAATTACGAAATTCAAATTTCCAGATCTGATTTTCGGCCCATGCTGACATGTATGTGTAAGGTTTCTTTTCTCACAACCCTAGACATATATAAGGCTTATTTCAGAGGCCGTCACATAAGAGAATACAAGGAGAACATATGCAAAAGGTGATCGATGCCTTATTATCTGAAAGAAGCTACTGCGTCTTTGCGCCTTAGGGTTTTGTAACCAAGTGCTTCTTGATCTTCATTTTACTGGGAGCCGTGCATCATTGGTTAGTCACGTACTGTGATCCATGCAAAAAGGGTGGCGTTCATATATTGAAGAGTTCAGAGGTTCTGAAGCGGTAGAAGGTTTCTGCTATGAGTTCATCTACGGGAATTGTAGAGTCTACGGAAAAAGGTTTTGTACTAGATCTGAAACTTCTTTTTACTATAGTGAATTGCTTTTCGAGAAGGTTTTCCCCCAGGTTTTTTACTGTGAAACTAGTTTGTTTCATTGGTTTTCCTGAGTCATCATATCTTGTCTTATTTATTTTTCCGCTGCATGATTTTGACATGATATTGATGTTTGTTTGTTTTAACAAGTTCTATTCATAACAAACCTAATTAACAACTTTAATTTAAAACTTGTTAATTCTAGGGGTCTAAATTTCCCAACAAAGCGATTACAAGTAAAGGAATCTCAGTACCTTATACTAACCTACAGTTGAACCCTTACCTTAATACACAATTGGATTTGTAATGTAATGACAATCTCTCCTTTCAATGCACAACTCCAAGTACGTGACTAACCAATTGATGCACGGATCCCAGTACGTGACTAACACACCAACTTGAGAAGGATGTTGGCTACAAATTTCTTCAATTCATCAACATGATGAAGATCAAGAAGCTCCTTGGTTACAAAACCTTACGGCGTACAAATGCAACAGTTTCTTCAAGAGAAAGATGAACTAGGGCAGATTGTCTCCAATCACAATGTGCATGTAATAACAAGTGCGACAACCTTTGCATCAGTGAGACATCCCTTAAAATAATATTTATATATGTCTAGGGTTGCGAGAAAAGAAACCCTACAAAATAACTTGGATATGCGTGGAAAACATATCTGGAAATCTGAATTTCATAATTCTCGATAGATACAACTGTCGAGCTATCTATCGAGCTTCAAATATTTAAATCTCGATAAATATATCTGTCGAGTTTTAATGAACAACACTTCTTCAATTGATTCTTGTACAAATTTGTATGGCTTCAATACTTGAACTTGAACACTTGTTCCTTAAAGTATTAAACACATCATAAATCTACCCAATTACAAGTAAAGTGCATTTTGTCAAAGGATTAGCCAATTCTAAATGACATATGTTCATAACATGTTCCACATATGTCCTAACACTAGGTTTATGGGTTGCTACGATTTTCTGGATTTATGGGTTTGAATTTTCTAGGTTGCAGGTTTATGGGTATTAATTTCCTGGGTTTATAGGTATGAAATTTTCTGGGTTTATGGGTAGCTACAATTGTTTGGATTTATGGGTATGAATTTTATAGGTTGCAGGTTTATGGATATGAATTTTCTGGGTTTATGTGTTGCAACAATTTTTTGGGTTTAGTAGGTTGAAGGAAGTAATAAAAATTTGTAAAAGAATAAATATTTTATTGAATAAATTTGTAGAATAGATAATTTGATGCGAGTGTTTTGTAAAGTAATTGTATAAAATAAAAAAGTAAGTTCTTTTTGTAAAATAGACAAAAATATTTTACATGTACTAGTACAATTGCTCTAACTAGTGTACTTCCACAGATCTTGGTCATGTTCTCTCCCTCCAAAAAAAAAAAAAAACGTTTTGGTCAAGTTGTTACGACTTACAAGTCCTTGCTTTCTACATGCACACCAAAAAAAAGAGTCTCTAATTTTTTTTTCTATTTTATAATATATTATATTTTTTAATGAAAAAAAAAAAAAAAAAAAAAAAAAAAAAAAAAAAAAGGTCACCGCAGTTTCAAGACTTGCTAGTGACATTTTTACAAGTATTCTTATCCATTCATGTATAATAGAAAAGTGTGTAAAATTTACACAATTTTATTTAAAAATGACTAATTACAGTTTATATATAATTGTGTAAATTTACAAGTTTGCTATATAAGTAACCATGTAAATTTACATTGACACTATTTATTTTGTATTTAGTTTTTTTTTTTCTTTATGTATTTCAAGATTAAAGGAAGATAGTGGATAGTGGTTATTATATATAAAGAAACATAAAAAATTAAAAAAAAACCATAAAAATTTGATATTTTTTTTAATAAAATGTAGTGTAAAATAAAATAAAATAAAATCTGATGTGATATATTTTCGGAAGTAAATATGTAAAATAGAAAAAATAAGTTTTTTTTTATACTAAAATAGACATTAATTTTTACACAAATTAAAGCGAATGCTCTAATATTGGCGAGACAACTAACTCTTGAACTAGCCAGGTCAGAGGTAGGTCCTAGGAAGACATGAAAAAGAGGACAATTTTTATCTCCAAACTAATTTTGAGAAAAATCCTTCAAACTTCCCCTATATCTTTTCATTGAAAATGAATTTTGAATATCTAACCGTTGAAATGTATGTTCTTATTATATCCTCCATACTTGCAAAATTTCAAGAAGATCAAAGATCATCAATCAAATGTTTAAATTTTAAGTTTTTGTGACCTAAAATTATGCATAAAAATAAGTTTATTGATCGAATAGTAAATAACATCCGATTTGAACAAAATTTTACATGTGTGTGAAGAACATAAAAAACATGCAATTTAACAGTGAGATTTTGAAACTTCAAAATCAATTAAAAAACATAAGAGAAGTTTGAAATATTTCTGTCCAAATTACATTTTCCTGAAAAAGAGACAATTTTTTTTTTTTTTTCATTTGAAGTTTTGGTGAGTGAGAGGAAAAAAAAAAATTGTCAAATTCTTAATATATTATTATCTGATTTTTTATTTGCTAAATTGTAAGAGTAAATATGTCAAGTTTACTTCTACATATAATTTTCTCTATAATTTTTTCCTTCTGAAGTTTCATTAATGGAAGAATGAAAGATGAAGGGCTCTAAAAAAAAAAAAGGTTCATCCTTTCTTCTTTACTATTACTATTCAAATTTGAAAAATTATAACCTATCTTCTATGTTTCCTCCACCTAGGGCCTGGTCTATGCACCTTGTTCTGTACGAAATGCATTAAATAACATTTCCCATTAAAATATTGTAAAAGAGCATTGATTGTAAAAGGATTTTCACGAACCTAGTGAGGTAATGATTACAAGACTTATGATTAATGGAGTCAAAGATTCTTTGAGACAAATAAATCAAGTTAATTGATAGAAACAGACCTTTTTAATTATCCATATAGAAGCTTTCTTGTTATTATTATTAATAGAAAGTTTATTTCATTAAACTAGAATTTGTATGCGAGTGATGGTCATGTATATCACAGTTACTAAAAGAACCACCAAAAAAAAAAAAATGTGCACCAAGGTCCAACATAACTTTTCAGCAAAAGAAAAAAAAAGTCCAACATAACTTTTTTCACGAAGAGTAATAAGATGTAAATGATAGGCAAAGATAATAAAAATGAAGGCACATTTATTACTTATTATCCATCAATCATAGCTAAATAGTACCATTTTTAGTAAGTTGAGAATTCAACAAGTTTGTGAATGGTGTTGTGCTCAGTCGAGGAACTAGCTTGTCAGCAGAGCCATAATTTCCTCAAGACGTTGACCTTAGAAGAAATGGTCATTAGCTTCCCAGCCTCTCTACATGCACCATCAAGTGCCATAGAAAATTTCACATACTCTTATAATTCAACTCATCTGAATCTAATACAAAGATAGAGAGAATGTGAAAATTTCAATACCTCATAAACTTCTTTTTGTTAACTATAAGTTAAGGTTTTCATACCCGAACTGTTTAAAGAACCGGAGAAGAGAGAGGTTCAAGGTTTTTAAGGTTGGACCGAGGCCCAACCGTGATGACGTCAAAATTAATTTAATATTAATTAAAATACAAATAAACGTATTAAATGTGTAAAAATATGAAAATTTACCCTTGAAAAATATTATGCAGTTAAAAAAACTTTCAAATGTATTTTCGTTATTTTTATAAAGTGAATAGAAAATAATAAATATAAACAAGCTTTAAAAAATTGTATTTATTAATCTTTCAAATAAAAAATGCATTTTAATTTAAAATAAAATCATTTTTAACATAAATTTACAATTTTCATATTCATATTTATTGATGTAAAAGAATAATTCTTGAACAAAAAAAAAATTAGAAAATACAATTAAGTAAATAGTGATAAAATTAAATCCAAAATTATTAATCTTGTAAAATTAAAATAAATAAAATATAAATGTCAAGAAGCACACAAGGAAGCCTACTGGTTTAGTGGGTGGCGTGTTAGACAAAAGTCCAAAACTCCTACGAGGTCACTAGTTCTATACCTAGAGCATGCGTTTTTCCCAATTAATTTCAGGACTCGTTTTCTCTGGCTAAAGAACCGGATTAGGGCCCGGGTCACGGGTTTTTCCAATTAATTTCAGGACTCCTTTTCTCTGGCTAAAGAACCGGATTGGGGCCCGGGTCACGGGTTTCCGGATCGGACCGTCCGATCCGGTCCAGATTTAACAACCTGAGTATAAGTGAGGAATGAAAAAATTCACAGCAATCAAATCCACAAGTTATTAATAATATGTAAAAAAATGTCAAGCTTATTATAAAAAAAAGTAAAAAATGTCAATGATAAATATAAATAAAATCAAATTAAAATTTATCAACTTAATTTTTTTTTTTTCTAAATGTCGGCTAGATGTTACGAACACAAAATAATACACAAGTTAATAGTATGTAAAAAAAATATTAATGATAATATATATATATATATAATTCAGTAAATAGTTATCAACTAAAAAAAAATTAAATTAAATTAAATTTTAAAAAAATAAATAAAAGGAAGAAGAAGAAGAAGAGTTGTTAGATGCTACAGCCAATAACACTGTATTGTGAAATTTTTTGTGTTTATAATGTAATTTTTTTTTTCTTTATACATGGAGGGCATAATGGAATTTTTTTTAGTAGGAAAAGTCTAGGCACCGTCCTTCTTTTGTCTTGTCTTTGTGGAGGATTTAATAAGAGTGAATCGCAGCTCATGACCGTGAGTGATGGTGTGAAACAAAAAAATGTTTCTTTCAAAATAGTGGAATTGGTCCAATTCGATGCTTATAGTACTTATTTGGTAGGTCATTTATTTAAAAGATAATATAGAAAATGACATTGGGTTAAAGCAAAGCAAGTCAAGTAAACCTACACGGTCATTGACTTGTCGTCTTGTGAAACTTATGGGAAATTTCTATATCTGATGAGTAGAACCATTCAATGCTTTATTATTATATATGTAAGACTCTGTTTGCTCAACTTACTAAGCAAATCTAAATTGAAGAACTACACAATGCTAGGCAAGAAAAGAACTTCAATGAACTACACAATGCTACACAAATTGAAGAACTTCAATGAATTACACAATGCTCACAATAAATTGAAGATGGTTGGAAAGCCAAGAAAAACAAGTTTTATAAAAAGAAAGTCTTCCTCGGCTAAGTCCGAGGAAAGTAGTTCTAGATTATATTACTCTTAGTCTTTAGCATAGTTTCAATTCTCAGTGCTACAATGTTTTCTTTACAAATTCTCAGATGCCCCTCTACAATGGGATTTTCCTTTTTTATATTTCCCTTCTTCGCTCCATCTCAGCCATCCACGTGTTGATCAGATGGCTGGCTCTTATCCTTATCCCATCAGCACCTTCCTGAAGTTTTTAGAGATAGTTGTAAGGCTGGATATCATTATTCAGGTATCACCTCCACATTAATGCGGCCAGAGAGTTAGCTACAGAGCATTCAATGCGATGGTAGCAGTTTTCCCTTAGATATTTCTTACTTTCTCATTACCTTATCCCTTCCTAATGCTTATCCTCACCAATAGAACTGCCTAGAACATTGCATTTAATGGTAGGTCCACCCTTCTGACCTCTGCTTTGACAAGCTGAGGTGGCATTTGTCCTCGGACCTCCTTCCTGAACCATCATGATTAGACCCCTTTCTTCATTTACTAATATGCACTTCCACGATGACGTTTACCTGTCTTCGGACTATTAAGTGTCCTCGAATAGAACCCACGGCCCAATATACACTTTTGGGCCTATCATCCCTACAATTATCATTATTACATATCTCACTCTTCCATGTTAGTGGTGTCAATGGTTGATGATGATGCCAATTACTATCAAATATATTCTTAACTGTGTATGTAAACTCTTGACTTTTATTTTGTAAATCAGTTTATCTCTTCCTTCCATGCATGTTGGTGTTGTTAACTGTTCAGAATGATTGTTACACACACACATATATATGGAGAGAGAGAGAGAGAGTCTTTTTATATTTTCTAAGAATTAGATACATGAATTTGCATATATACATATATATATTAAAAAGACATTTTGCAATTTTTTTTTTTTTTTGGAGGAAAATTCTGCAAGAAATTAGAGTACATTAATTAATATCTAAAGACACTTGACATTAAATTATTAAACAATAGAATGACACTTGGCATCAAATTATTGGAAAATTTAAAACGAGATTTGGCACAAAATTGAAGTCCAGATATTTTAACTTGATTGAGTTTCCACTTTAATATAGTGTATATGATATATTATGGGTTTGAGAAACTTGTTTGATTTTACAATTTTACATATCCCAATTGGTTTAGTTGGAGTTTTTATTTTATTTTAAAAAAATTATATTCAGTTAAAGCATTTATTAGACTAGGGAAAATGGAACAAATCAAATAAAATAAAACCTTAAAAGACATATGTCTCTAAATAATCAAATTAGAACATAAGCTTATTTTCTTATTTTCACATCTTGGTCAGATTGTAAGTTTTCCTGCAATATGGAAGGTAATCTTTATAAATATGAGTCCTTTTTGGACTCACTTTTAACCACTAAAACTTTCGAACAACTGATTCCACCCATTAGAACTAGTTACCAAGTAATCTAGGAACATTCACCCCTAACAAGTTAAGCAATTTATACTCTTGCCTAAGAGCACACTCCACTTGCTATTGATAGATTAATTTCAAAAGTTGCACTTATTAGTATGAAGATGTTAATATTGATCTATGCAAAGTAAATTCGATAATAATATTAGTTTTAGATAATGTATAATTGAGCTGAAGTTATAAATTTTTAAACCTCATAGATTTTGAATTCATTAGGAAGTTAACTTTATTAATTTTGGCATAATTTTATGTTTAAATTTCCAGTACGGGTTAGTGACTAATATTCATAGCTGGCATTATAACATTTAACAATGTGTACAATATGCCAAATATTTTTCTATTATTGAACTATGAGAATGTGACTTGGCCAAATATTCATATCATAATGCAAATTGACAATTCCAAACCATTAATTATCACTGGAAACTCTCTAGGAGGGTCTATTGCCACTCTTTTCACCTTATCGTTGTTAGAAAAATTCAAAATTTCAACCACCAAACACCCACTTTGCATCACTTTTGGCTCACCCCTCATTGGTGATGAAGGCCTTCAAGAAGCCATATCAAACTATCCAGCATGGAACTCTTGCTTTTTACACGTGGTTTCTGACCATGATCCAGTTCCTAGAGTCTTAATTAATGGTTACAAGCCATTTGGCACATTTCTCATATGTTTGGAGTTGGGTTCTTCTTGTTTTGAAGACCCCCAAACCATTTTGGAGTTGTTGATGGCAGCCTATTTAGGGAGTCCTGGAAATCTAGATCCTAATAAGGTTTTTGAGTCCTATGGAACATTTGTGGAGCATCTCAACCGAAAGAAACTTTGCAAGGATACTACCTATCATGAGTCGTTAATTGATTGGACAACACTACCATTACAAGCAAGAATTATTACAAAACTAGCAGCAATTGGACTGGTGCGATCACAGGTAACTCAATTACGTACAATTCTTTTTGAATCGTATATAATTATAGTGCTTATTTGAGCTATTTCATTTGTATGTTACATATACGTTACACCTAGACAATACACGAAATAGAATAATGTAATGAATGAAATGCTTACTGATTAAGTATTAACAACTAACCAAAGCCTCTAATGTTTCTTGCATGGGTAAAAATTACTACAATTTGAAGTCTTTGTCTTTGTCCTTGTGATCTATCAAACTTCCCTTCTAGCCCAACTCATTTTTACAAGTTATTACAGCCACTGCAGAACATTGATATCAACATTATCATTGCGAAGACAGAAAAACGGGAAAAAGCGATGGCAATGTTAAACAAGCAGGCTTTTGATCCCACCAGGGGGTTGAATGAAATAAAAGTAAATATGGCGTATCTAGAACAGTATAAGAAAGTGTCTAAAAACAACAGAATTGGATACTATGACAAGTATAAGATTAAAAACCCTATTGGAATGACCACGACTGATATGGATCTGGTAAAGTATAAAAAATCCCTCACAAGTTATTGGGAAGAAATGGTTGATCAAGCAGAGAAAAGGCCCTAGACATTAGGCCGCCCCCTTCGTACCTGATTGCTCTTTGAGGGACCAAATTACCGAAGGATAATTGAGCCACTAGACATAGCTGACTACTACAACAAGGGCCTAATAGACTACATAAATAAAGGAAGGTCTAAACATTACATACAATTGGAGCAATGGCTGAAAGAAACTAAAAAACCTTCAAGTGTTCCAAATGAATTGAAGAAACAGAATGTGGTGTCAAGTCTAACAGAGGATTCTTGCTTTTGGGCACATGTTGAGGAGGCTCTAATTTCATGCAAATTGCTGAGTAGCGGAGAATCAAGTGATGAGGAGAAAGACTCTGCAAAGAAAAAACTGATTGAGTTTGAAAAGTATGTATTTGATTCGATGAAAAATTATGCAATATCTTCCGAGATTTTCTTACCTAGGAGTAGCTTCATGAAAGGGTGGGGAGAGTATAGAGAGATTATGAGAACTTCTTATAGCTCTAGTCTCTCTAACTTATTGAAGAATGACAACAATTACGAGACATATGCTAATGGCTCCCTAGAGTTTCCTTTAAATTTTGTATGACAAAGATTTGCATATTTCAATATCTATGTGTGCACTTCCCTTCAAACATGTGTGGTATTTCGAAGTCATTACCCAATAAATTGTAAATTAAGGACATCATCTTCTCAACTTTTTGTATAATAAAATTTTCAGTCTTTCTTTTGCTATTTTTGGGGATTGATACTTGGATGTGAGTAGATGAAAACAGTTTTAGTCATCATTATCAAAGGAATAGTTGGCTTTGTTTATTCTTCCCTCTCAGCAAGGTAAGGCCACACTATACCATTGAAATAGTGAGCATAATTCTCCCCAACATGACCGTTCATGATTTGCTAATATTTCTACATTTTCCTACAAAAGTCAAAATTAGGATTTTGATAGAGAAAGGAGCAGTTCAATTGATACATTAATGGTAGGGTTTATATAATGCAATTTGTAATATAGTTAGGTCGGGGGAGGATGTAGAAAAAATAGGAAAAATTATATTTTCGTTACAAGGTTTTGGTTATGGGGATAAAAGAAAAAGTGAAAGGGAAAAAGAAAATGTATTGAGTTGAATTCTTTATATTTCATTGTCTAAATTTCTTTTTATTAAATGGTAAAAATAAAGTAAGTTATAGATAGTTGAATTGGTAAAGTTTTTTATCGTTGAATAAAAATTTAGAATTTGAACTCTGCTTATACCAAAAAAATAATTGGTATTTTGGCCTAATAATAAAGGATAATTATCATAAAGTAGATGTTATAGATTAAAATTTTATTGAATCTATTAAAAAAAATAGGAGTAAAAATAACAAAATGTTGAATTTTACAAAAGTCAAATTAGTATGACAACAAGCCTTGTGAGCTGGTTAACTCTATGTTCTTCCTTCTACTTTTTTGCTCCCTCCAATAAAAGAGATTTCTCAATTAGGTGTATGTCTAAGAAATATCTTAGTAGCACTATAATGAATCAAGCTATTTATGAACAAATAGTGCTTCGCTTGAGAAAAAATCTGTTTATGTTTGTTTATTTATTAAACAAACCAAGCTCAAGCCCAACTTTAGACTCGATTATTGAACAAGTCAAGATTAAACATAATAACGCATTCATAAACAAGCTCATATACATTATGACTCAAATTAACTATATATAACATTATATATTTATATGTATACTTTTCTGAAAATATATTTATATAGAATTATAATTGGGTTATATAAGTTTGTCAATTATTTATATTTTATTCATAACATAAACCATCCATTTGTAGTAAAAAATATAAATTTATGGAGGAGTAAGACATGTTAGTCATGTTTTTACTATATATAGGAAACTAATAAGTTAATCAAGTAGCTCGTGAACAATCTTGAATTTACTCGGCAAGTAAATGAACTAAACTTGGACGTGTAATCTTGTTTGATGATGAGTTCGAGCTCAACTTGTGTTCCAAATAAAATTAAATAAACAAATCTGAACTTTTAATATTTGACTCAACTAATTTATAACCCTATATTTTATAGTAGTTTTGTAAATAACATTCTTTTGTTCAATTTTTTTTTTTTTTTTTTGATTAAAGACATTTGGTATAAAAGAGGCATATATATATGTGGGATGACAATTTAAACCAACACATGTGGGTATCCACCTCACCCATCCTTAATGGACGGGTTTTACTTGCCCCACATAACAAATAAGGCGGGAATGAAGGTTAACATTTTCCCCCGCACCCGCCCCATTTATATTTAAATAATTAAAAAAATATTTTTAAAGGTTTTTTATAAGACATATATATGTATTTTTAACATTCTAACTTTAAATTTATGATTTTTTTATATTGTATTATTAAATTTATACTTTTATGTTTTAATATTTACGTTAACGTTGTTCTTTTTTTTTTTTAATTGTTGGATCTCTACATTTGAATTGTTTTTGTATTTATTATTACTTAAACTGTTGTATTGTTATGCTTTGAAAATGTTTTATTTTGTTAGAATTGTTTTTTAATGTTTTATGAGTTTTAATTTAATATACTCAAAGTAAGCTTTTAATAAATTATATATATATAAAATTGAGTGTGGCAAGATGGGTACCCACATATACCTGTTAGAATGGGGCAAAAAAAAAAACCATCCCAAAGCAGAAGTGGGGTGGGGGCGAGGAATAGGATACCCGCTAGTTGCCATTCCTAGGTATCACACTATGTCAAGATAATACAAAGAAGAATAGAAAGGTTCAGGACAAACTACAGGATCAAGGGAAGAAGAAAGTTCATAACTCTACTTAAATGACAGTGAGCAGAGTTTGTATGTTTGTTCTTATTTTATCCTATACGACATGTAGTTTTGCATTATTGTGTATAGCTTTAATAATTGGCATGTGGACAGCATGTAGGTGGGTGTTAGTTCTGTTAGTTAGGTTTGGAAGGTAGTTAGTTAGCTCCTTTAGTTCCCTCTGTTTTCCCTTACTCGTGTATGTATATATACAGAGCACTACAACTCTTATTGATTCAATGCAATATACAGAAATTCATCAATTGCATATTCTTCTTTCTCTGTTTTCCTAATATGGTATCAGAGCAATTTTTGTCTTCCACTTAAGTTTCTCAAAATTCCCAATTCTTTTCCCCAAAATTTAGGGTTTTCTTCTTCAGAGTCTTGAAGCTTTATCAATGGCTTCCTCTGGTTCTACAAGCATCGCCATTGATGAATCACATCCTTTCTTTCTCCATCATATTAAGAGTCCTGGTGCGATATTAGTTTCACAACCATTGATTGGAGGTGAGAACTATCCTACGTGGGCACGATCTATGGAGAGAGCTCTCAGGATCAAGAGCAAGTTTTGGTTGATTGATGGATCAGTTTCTCTGACCTCAGCCATGGAGAAAGTTCCTCTCTTGGTTCAAAGCTGGGCACGAAGCAATGATATTGTGGTTTCTTGGATCATCAATTATGTTTCTCCTAAGATTGCCACAAGCATGGTGTAACGTAAAACTGCTAAGGAAGTTTGGAATAAGCTTCAGAGCATGTTTTCCCAGGATAATGGACCTAGGGTTTATCAATTGCAGAAGGATCTAGCAAGTTTTTCTCAAGGTGAGCTCTCTATGACTGAGTATTTCACCAATCTTTCAATGCTGTGGGATGAATTACAAAATTATAAACCACTTCCTGCTTGTTCTTGTGAGAAGTGTGTGTGTAATGTGAATGAGAAGATCTCTAATATTCATCACAGAGATCTATTATGCAATTTTTATGGGTCTCAATGATTCTTTCTCTCACATCCAAAGGCAAATTTTGTTGATGGATTTCCATCTATTGAGAAAGTGTTCTCTTTGTTGATTCAAGATGAGAAGCAAAGATCAGTTAGGCAAGGCAGCAACAATGGTCCTTTTGTGGAGTCCACAGCACTTGCAGCAAAGACCATGAACCTTGGCTCCAAGATCTTCAAGAAAGGCAAGGAGAAGCCCACTTGCAGCCACTGTGGTTTGCATGGACACACCATGGAGAAGTGCTACAAACTCCATGGTTATCCTCCTGGCTACAAGACCAAGCCAAAGGCTAATCAAGTTTCATCCTTTGATGTTGTTCAAGACTTAGCTGTTACCACTCAGTAAGCTTTTCCTTTTACAATGGAGTAATGTCAGAAATTACTTGCAATGATTGGAGGGAATGAAGCTCAGACCAACACTGTTGCCATGGCAAATAACATTGCTTTCAATCAAGCTTCATATTCTCAGTCCACACCCTTAGCAGGTAATCTCAAGCACTCCATATTTTCTGCTAAACTTGTGAACAAAACTGCCTTTGGTGTTGATGCTTGGGTCATGGACATAAGTGCAAGTGATCGTATAGTTTGTTCTATCTCTCTTTTTTAGTCTTATACCACTGTTTCTCATTGTGTTGTGGAATTTTCAAATGGTGAATCAGCACATGTCACTCACATTGGCATTGTTAAACTCTTTAATTCCCTTATTCTTGATCATGTTCTTTGTGTTCCTTCTTTTTCATCCAATCTATTTTCTGTGAGCCAGCTTACTCAAAGATTGCCTTTGTGTCTTGTGTTTTTATCCCAATATTTTTTCATTCAGGACCTTTCATGTTGGAAGACGATTGGAGTGGGTGAAGTCCATAATGGTTTGTATCTACTACAGAAAAGTACTTCCAGGACTACACCTTCTCTGTTAGATCATCTTTCCATTCACAAGTTTCCCAAATCAGCTTGTTCTTCTTCTATTTTTCATAAAGACATGTCAATCCTATGGAATTTTAGATTAGGTCATCCATCTTTGAGTAGAATGTCAGTTTTACAAAGTGTATTACCTTCTTTTTCTACTCAATGTACTGATTTTTGTACCATCTACCCTTTAGCTAAGCAAAAAAGATTGCCATTTCCTTCTCACAATAATATGTGTAATCAACCTTTTTCCTTAATTCATGTGGATGTTTAGGGTCCGTATTCTATTTGTACTCATGATGGCTTCAAGTTTTTCCTTACAATTGTTGATGATGCTACAAGGTCTACTTGGGTGTACCTTATGAAATCTAAATCAGATGTTAAACATCTTTTACCTTCATTTTATACCATGGTTTACACCCAATTTAACACTGGTATTAAATCCATCAAGTCTGACAATGCCCTTGAGTTCTCCTTAACTGATTTTTATAGTGCTTATGGTATTATGCATCAAAAGAGTTGTGCATATACTGCAAAATTTTGTGGTTGAAAGGAAGCACCAACATCTTTTGAATGTTGCCAGATCTCTTAAACTCTAATCTAACCTGTTAGGACATATGTGTTTCACTTGTTAGAAACATATGTCACTACTTTATGTAATTGGCTTATCCTTTGACAAAACGCACTTTACTTGTATTTGGGTAGATTTAGGATGTGTTTAAATACTTCAAGAAACCATGTTCCAAGATCAAGTGTTAAAGCCTTCAAGTCTGTCCAAGAAAACAAGTTGATAGTGCAAATTCATTAAAGCTCGACAGCTGGCTCGACAACTACATCAATCGAGCTTAAGAAAGCTATTCAAAGACTAGTGTGCTCGACACCTGCTCGACAGTTGCTCGACACCTCCTATCTGTCGAGGTTTAAGAATTTCAGAATTCAAATTTGATTTTCTTGGGATCCGTGAATATGTCTTTGGGATTTCTTTTCTCCTAACCCTAGACATATAAAAGCATTTTTTTAAGGGCCGTCAAACAGTTCACAAGTTGCACAAGCATTGAGCAAACTCTGTTCAAGCAAATTGTGACCGGAGACGAAGTTCTTACCCTAGTTCATCTCTTTCTCTTGAAGAAGTTGCTGTGTATGTGCACCGTAGGGTTTTATGACCAAGCATCTTCTTGATCTTCATTGTGTGGATGAACTAAAGAACTTTGCAACCAACAACCTTCTTAGTTGGTAACTGAAGTCATGTACTGGAATCCGTGCAATTAGTTAGTCACGTACTTGGGAGTCATGCATCAGAAAGGGGAACTGTCACTACAGAACAAGTCCAATTGGGTATTGGGGTAAGGGTTCAACTGTAGATTGATAAGGTACTTGGGATTCTTTTACTTGTAACCGCTTGTTGTGATAATAGTGGAGTTTCAAGAGTGGTAACCTGAAAATCACCCGGTGGGGTTTTTGCCATTAGGTTTTCCCCATTCGTAAACAAATCACTGTGTTATTTATTTTCCACTGCATAATTAGTCTATTGGTGATTTGTTTGTGCTACCACGCGTTTACATGATAAATTGATTAATTAATAACTTGAGTAATTAATTAATTAATTTCTATCACAAGGGGTCATTCAATTTGTGGCCTATCAAGTGGTATTAGAGCAGACACACTCTGATTAGAGTTTAATCTTTGCTGTGTTGATCCATTGACCCATGTTTGTCATGGATAGAGGACAGTCATTAATCATACCTCCTTTATTTGATGACACTAACTATGCATACTGGAAAGTACGCATGAGAACTTTCTTGCAGTCTTTAGATGAGAAAGTGTGGCAAGCTATGAAGATAGGCTGGACTAAGCCTATAGAAGCGCCAGCCGACTGGGATGATGCCAAGATTAAGGTGGCAAACTTCAACAGCAGAGCATTGAATGCGTTATTTAGTGCAGTCACCAATGAGGAATTCAAGAAGATATCCCCAAATGAAACTGCCAAGGAGGCTTAGACCATCCTCCAAACAACCTATGAGGGTACAAAGGCTGTAAAAGGTTCAAAGCTTCAGAGGCTCACTACAAGCTTTGAAGAGATAAAAATGGAGGAGGATGAGTCATTCGATGAGTTCTATGCCAAGCTAAAGGACATAGTGAACTCAACCTTCAATTAGGGGTGTGCAAAAAACCGACAAACCGAAAAAACTGCTTCAAACTGACTGAACCGATGCAAAAATTTCGGTTTGGTTTTGGTTCAGTTTGGTTTCAGTTTTATCATATAAAAAACTGAAAATTTCGGTTCGATTTTCGGTTGCAATTTCTAATAGACTGAACCGACCGAACCAAACCAAAATATATTAAATAATAATTTGTACAAAATATTTTAACAAAGTACCTAGTATCCTAGCGGCAAGGACACGTGCTTGTCTCCAGTCAGCCCAAGTTCAACCCTTAGTAATGCCTTTTTATTTTTCCTTTCCTTGTTACCAAAACTACGTCGTTTTGGGGTTTGCTTTATAACCCTATTAATCCTATTTTTAGCATTTGTCTCTCACGTTTGGGTTTTGTTCTCTCTCACTTCCGTTGGCAACATCAAGAGAGAACATCAAGAAGCAAGAAATGAAAAACCCACACCAAGAACAAGATTCAGAGAGAATTAAGAACAAGAATCCAGAAACCCACCCAAAGATCCAGAGAGAAAACATCAAAAAACCCCGTTGTCGTCGCTGCCTAGAGTCTTCACCACCTGGGTTCAATCGCCGCTGCCTCCTTCGTTGTCGCCACCTCTCTGGTTTGATTTTTCTGTCTTCGTGGTTTGGGTTTTGTTCTTTGTGGGTTTCTGTTTGGGTTTCAAGGTTTTCTAGGTTCGTGGTTTGGGTTTTGTTCTTCGTGTTTGGGTTTCAAGGTTTCTAGGCGTTTGGGTTTTGTTCTTCGTGGTTTGGGTTTTGTTCTTTATGATTTCTAGGTTTTAAGGTAGAAGGTTGTGAGTTTGATTTTGCCGGTATGCTTCTTCGCCGTTCTCTCTCTTCTTCTTTTTTTTTGGGTTTTGTGTTTGCTACTTTGCTTGGTGCTTGGTGCTTGGTGTTTGTTGGTGTTTGGGTGGTGAGAAAATTTGGGAAAGCAAAGGGATTTTCTGGGTTTGTTTATTTTTTCTGGGTTTGTTAATATTTTCTGGGTTTCTGCTTTTTGGGTTTGTTAATTTTTTTTTCTTTGTTTGCTTTCTTAGAAAATAAATGATGAGGAAACCGAAAAACCGACCAAAACCGAAATCCAACCGAAACCGACGGATTTCCAATTATTTCGATCGGTTTCGGTTGAGAATTTCACAAACCGAAAATTTTGGTTTCGGTTGGCCAACCCTTAGAAAACCGACCGAAACCGAACCAACACACCCCTACCTTCAATCTTGGGGAAACCATTCCTGAACCCAAGATTGTAAGGAAGGTGCTCAGATCACGGCAATAGAGGAATCAAAGGATATTGATAAGATTCCTTTGACTGAGCTGGTTGGAAATTTACAGACCTATGAGCTAGGGTTGACAAGGATTGGCAAGACAGGTAAAGGCAAGAGTATGGCACTAAAGGCCAAGAGTAGTGAGACAGATGAGTCTTCTGATGATGAAGATTCCAAGATGAAGTCCTACATCACCAGGCAGTTCAAGAAGTTTATGAAGAACGCAAATGGAAAAGGTTTCGATAAGGACTGTAGGCAATCCAGTTCTTCTCAGTTTAAAGGCCAAAACAAAGGGTAGAAGGATGCTAAGGAAGGTGGTCAGTACACTGTTCCAGCAGGACCTAAGTGCTTTGGCTGTCAAGGCTTCGGTCATATGAAGCATGAGTGTCCTACATATCTCAAGAGCATTGGAAAGAGCAAGGCACTTGCTGTTACCCTGAGTGACACCGAGCTTGAGGATGATTCTGACAATGAGGATGACGGAATCTTAAATGCCTTTACGGCCAATGTTAATCCTACTGATGGAATTATTGAAGATGTGGTTGAAGAAGAGGAATTGGTGGAATCTAAGTTTGAGAAGATGGATGATCAAGATGACATTCATACAGCCTATGAAAAACTATACAAGCTTTCTGAGAAGCATGAGAAATTGCATAGGCTAACCACCAAGAAGCTCAGTGAGGTGGAACTTGACCATGAGGAGCTTTCCACAAAGTTTGATGAAGCTAATCAGACCATTGGAACACTGAGGTTTAAGAACAAATTTCTTGGCGGAGAAGACCAAGAAGCTTGAAGCAGAGCTGTGTTAAGTCAGAGCTCAACTGGAAAGGACTTCAAGCACAAAGCTGGATGAGATACTGAGCATTCAGAAATCTGCTTAAGATCGAACAGGCTTAGGGTATGGTCTCTCTTCCTCTAATATTGCTTCTTCTAGTACTACTGTTTTTGTTCCTCCTACTAATAATGTTAAAATTGAGAACAATGAGATTAAAACTAAATTAGCTAGTGAGAACATAGATAAGGGTAAATCTATCTTAGGAGCACCCCCTAAGCTTGAGAAGAAAAATGTTAAAAACTCTAGGGCTAAGAAGGCTAACTCTCAAAGCCTAAACAAAAGAAGCAGCATCTCTGTCATCATTATGGAGCTGCCGATCATACTCGACCAAATTGCTACAAGTGGCTTGCCACTCAACAGAGCAACGGCATGATAGCATCTGGGAACCAAAATCAGCTTCAATCCTCTCTTGCTCCCCTTGGAGATCTTCTCAAAGCCCTCATGTTCCTTTCGAACTTGAACGGTTTTTCTCCCTTACCGCCAATTCAAGGGTTTAATCAAAGGAAAGGTTCTTCCAGGGTGTGGAAGGAAAAGGGCTCCAAGTGATTCTGTCACTTTTCTCTCTCTTCTTGTTTTTGTGTGTGCATTACTTATGTGTTTTGCTTTCAAGTTTTGAGTTAGTCTAGTTTTTATGCTTTGGTTGTTTAACATGTTTTTGTTTGGTTATTTTTTTAGTTTTTCTTTGTTTTGTATTTCATATAAAAATAAATAAATAAAAAATCAGAAAAATACAAAAACAGTGTGTGTTTGTACATTGGTACTTGTGTACCTTGGATGGCCATTGAAACAAAGTCTTCTAAAATTTGTATCATTTCTAGCTTAGATGAGCATCTCTATGCACAACTAAGCAAGTGAGCTTTGTGGCTCTTGTTAGTGATGAGTAAGATTAAGTTATCTCTTGTACTTAACACTCGTATCACTCTTTTTGACGGGAAGGACTAAAAAATCCTGAGAGAAAGGCATTAATAACCATCTCACCACTGTTGCCCGCCAATCATATATGACACCTGTATGCTTCAGCTTAGCAAAAGTGCAGTGTCAATGACATTTGTGTGCTTAGGCATAGCAAAATTGGAATATCAAATATCATTGGGTATTTCTTTTCTCTCTCTAATGCGCCCATGCATGATATGCTTGTAAGAAAAATATGCAATAGAAAAATCAAAAGCAAAAAGATCAAAAATGCTTTACAAATGATTGTAAGCATGTATTCTAGGAGATGTGGGAGTTATAGGATGTACCTCAAAGGTGATAGTTCCCATCAAGCAGTTATGATTGTGTGTGAGTTAAAGTGATTTTCTCATATCTCAAATCGTCATAACTTGTATATACATATGCAATCTTATGATGTTTTTCACACACAACACGCAATATTCTTTGCTATTCTTGATACATATACAGGTACAATGTGATTTGGCCATCACAAGGTTTTACATGTGTTAATATATGCTCACTAAACTGTCTTGACTTGTTTTTAAAATATAAAATTGGCTAGATTTTTTTAGTGAGTGTGTGTGTTTTTGAGGATCCATGTGCTTAAAATTTTTATTGAGAGATGATTTTGAGAGCTTAATATGTTGATTGGATCATTGGTTAAGTTGCATGTTGGATTGCATTCATGTCTGTGTTTTTCACATCTCGAAAAACTAGTTTTAAAAGCTTGCTCGACACCTCCTTGATACCTCCTCGATACCTTATTGTCTGTCGAGCTTCTTTAGCTTTTTCTTATCGCAATCCTGACAGCTTCTCAACACCTGGTGGATCGATCGAGAATGTTTCTGCCTCCTCGACAGCTTCTTGACACCTGGTGGATCGATCAAGAATGCTTTTGCCTCCTCAATAGCTTCTCGACACCTGCTGGATTGATCGAGATTCTTATCAAGTATCTGGTGAATTGTTCCTCGACACCTCCTTGATACCTGTATCTGTCGATGATCATTTTTCTCGACACATTCCTCGACAGATGTCTCGACACCTCTCGACACCTTCATCTGTCGAGATTTTTTTGTACACTATTTAAAGCTCCTTGTGCGATCCAGAACTCATTTCGCTCAATCTCTCTCGATACTTCTCTGATTTCTCTCCCAAACTCTCTCATCTCACTCCAATAATTGTTCCT
Organism: Quercus lobata; assembly: GCF_001633185.2. NCBI lineage: Eukaryota > Viridiplantae > Streptophyta > Magnoliopsida > Fagales > Fagaceae > Quercus > Quercus lobata. The sequence goes on from NC_044905.1 coordinate 78,079,067, forward strand.
CAAGGTTACTTCAAGCTTTTTCAAGTTTTTTTTCACTTGATAAGCTTCTAATCCTTTCACATTCATGCATTTCATGTTTAGAAACCTAGGTTTTAGGGGTTTTGAAAATTTTTGGGGGTTTTTCAAAATTGATGAGTTTTTATTGAAATTTTGGAATGGGTTTTCACTTAATTGAGTTTAAAACCTCATACATTGCATCACATTAGCATTATAATGGTATTGTCATGCATTTAGATGTGTGCTATTTGTTTGTGTGCTTATAGATTTGGATTGGGCTGAGCCCATGATGAAATTTCTTTTGCATGTCACATGTTCATGCATTTCCCATGCATACATATTCTCTTTTCAATATAATTATTATATTTGAAATTGCTTGGGACTTTTCTAATTGTCTTTCTTTTTCTCCCTCTCTTTCTGTTTACGTTAATCGTGTCTATGGCACATAGGCATAAATCCACTCTAGCCCGAAACCCTCTTCGTTCCGGAGCTTCTTCATCCTCTGATCCTACTCTATCTCATATTCGGTTCCATGATGATGATGCCTTCAAGGCATTTTCGGAGAACTTTTCTAGACGAGACATTCATTCGGAACGCCAAGTCATTCTATCAGACTTTGCCGACACTAACCTTTCCTCTGTCATTCACAGTAGGGGATGGGAGTCACTATGTGACGTCCCGGTCACCTGTCCTCTCATGCTTATCCAGGAGTTTTACTCCAACATGCACGGGATTGATCATTCAACACCTCTTTTCTTCACTCGCGTTTGAGGTACGTGCATTCCTATCACACCGCAACTTGTTGCGGATGTGCTTCGGGTCCCTAAGATAGAGTTTCTTAACTATCCTAGTTATGAGCGTCTGAGGACTGTGTCCAGGGATGAGCTCATGTCTACTTTCTGTGAGTGCCCTTCTGTTCGGGGTGAGCGTCAGTTTACACTATGTCGACTTTTTGCTAAAGGTCCTAGATTCATGAACATGGTGATAACCTTTGTTTTGCATCCACTCTCTCACTATAACTCCATTACAGAGCCTCATGCTCGATTTTTGTTATCTCTTCTTGAGCATCTTACTATAGATTTCCCTTCTCATTTCATTCTTTCTATTATAGATGTTCATCTAGATTCGATGTCCTGTGATAAGTTCATCTTTCCTTCCGCTATCACGAGGATCTTATGCCATTTTTCTGTTCCTTTTCCCTCTTCCGACCATTTCACCATTATGTGTGCCATAGATTACGCTACCATTAAACGTAGCGAGGCCCAACTTCAGTCGCGGCGATCGGATTCAGTAGCTCCTCCCTCCCGTTCAGCTCCATCCACATCCGCTCCTCCCTCTTCTTCAGGTGATGTGACTTTAGGAGACATCATGGTGCAGCTACAGCGCATGGATGCTTGCCTAGATACACTCTCTACAGAGTTGTATCAAGTGAATGTTCGTGTCGGTCGTATTGCACGGTAACAGGCGTCCATGGGTGGTTTTGCTCATGAGGCTACTCCTTCACCACCTTCTCCCATGGCTTCTGATTATGAGGATGAGGATGATGATGATGGTGATGACGATGATGCTTCGGATGATGGAGATGCTAGCTCTACTGATGAGATGTCTACTTGACACTCTTACCCTTTGTCAATCGTGACAAAAAGGGGAGTAGTTTTGATATGAGAGTAGTCATTCTTAGGGGGAGAGTTAGTATAGGATCATTTTGTTAAAGGGAGTGTTGATATGTTTTGAGGGATGTAGTGAGGATAGTATGTATCTTTTCTTTTCTTTTCTTTCCTTTTAGATACATTATTCTTGTACATGAGGTCTTGTGACCATTTATTAACATACATTGTACTTATCTTCTTTTTATATTAATGTATGTTTTTCTTTCACCTACCCCTTCATGTATTGTTTCTTTTCTCCCTTTATACACATACTTCTTATTACTTGTATGCAATCTATTATTTCCGTTTCACACAAAGAAGCCTTGATGAGTTTTGTTTAAAGTGTTTTAGAAATACAGGTTGTCAAAGTCTACTTGCCGTAAACTCTCTTCTTGCAAAGTTTTTCAAGAGTTTGTGTTAGGATAGATTTTATTGTATTTAACAAATGAATATGAGTTGAGTGATTTATGACTTCTCTCATATGTTCATTTGTTTGTTGTGGTTTTGTCACGGATTGCCAAAGAGGGAGATTGTTAGGACATATGTGTTTCACTTGTTAGGAACATATATCACTACTTTATGTAATTGGCTTATCCTTTGACAAAACACACTTTACTTGTATTTGGGTAGATTTAGGATGTGTTCAAATACTTCAAGAAACCATGTTTCAAGATCAAGTATTGAAGCCTTCAAGTTTGTCCAAGAAAATAAGTTGATAGTGCAAATTCATTAAAGCTCGACAGCTGCATCTATCGAGCTTAAGAAAGCCGTTCAAAGACTGGTGTGCTCGACACCTGCTCGACAATTGCTCGACACCTCCTATCTGTCGAGGTTTAAGAATTTCAGAATTCAAATCTGATTTTCTTGGGATCCATGAATATGTCTTTGGGCTTTCTTTTCTCCTAACCCTAGACATATAAAAGGATTGTTTTAAGGGTTGTCAAATAGTTCACAAGTTACACAAGCATTGAGCAAACTCTGTTCAAGCAAATTGTGACCGGAGACGAAGTTCTTGCCCTAGTTTATCTCTTTCTCTTAAAGAAGTTGCTGTGTATGTGCACCGTAGGGTTTTGTGACCAAGCATCTTCTTGATCTTCATCGTGTGGATGAACTGAAGAACTTTGCAACCAACAACCTTCTTAGTTGGTAATTGAAGTCGCATATTGGGATCCGCGCAATTGGTTAGTCACGTACTTGGGAGTCGTGCATCAGAAAGGGGAACTGTCACTACAGAACAAGTCCAATTGGGTTTTGGGATAAGGGTTCAACTATAAGTTGGTAAGGTACTTGGGATTCCTTTACTTGTAAAGGCTTGTTGTAATAATAGTGGAGTTTCGGGAGTGGTGACCTGAAAATCACCTGGTGGGGTTTTTGCCGTTAGGTTTTCCCCATTCGTAAACAAATCACCGTGTTATTTATTTTCTGCTGCATAATTAGTCTATTGATGATTTGTTTGTGCTACCATGCGTTTGCATGATAAATTGATTAATTAATAACTTGACTAATTAATTAATTAATTTCTATCACAAGGGGTCATTTAGTTTGTGGCCTATCATAACCTTCCTTCTGCTTATTAGGGAGATTGTATCCTCACTGCCACCTACCTCATTAATAGGTTTCCTGTCCCTTTGTTACATAAAAAGTCCCCTTTTGAACTCCTTTTTCATAAACAACCCACTTTTGTTCATCTTAGAGTGTTTGGTTGTTTATGTTTTATATCTACTCCTTTTGTTTATAGGTTGAAATTTGACTCTAGAGCATTGCCTTGTGTCTTCCTTGGTTACCCCTTCAATATGAAAGGTTACAAAGTCCTTAATCTACATACTAGGAAGATTTCTATTTCTAGAGATGTCATTTTTCATGAATCAATCTTTCCTTTTTCTCCATCCTATAAATCTTTGTTGTCTAATTCTCCTCCTTTATCAATTCCTTTACCTACTTCTTGTAACCCTACCTTTGATGTTTCCTCTAGTACTAAGTTTTTTTCTATAGGCACACCTCTAAGTACTTCATATAGTCTTTCTTCCATTTTGGTTGGTTCTTTACCAATACCCTTGCTTGCTACTCAAACTGATACTATCCCTAGTCAGTCCCCTTCTTTATCTGTTGCTCAACCTACTGTTGCCCGATCAGTCCTCTTGCTTGTCTTTTGATACACCTATTGTGTTGTCTGATCAGTCCATTTCCTTACCTGTTGACCCTCCTACTCAATCTGTTTCACTTAGGAAATCTGCTAGGGTTAGTAATAAACCTACTTATTTGGCTGATTACAAGTGTAATCAGGTCTCTTCCAACACTAACCACCCTTTGTCTTCTTATTTGTCATCTCATAGGTTATCACCTAAGCATTTGCATTTCTGTAACATGATCTCATCTATTGAGGAGACTAAGTTCTATCACCAGGCAGTTAAGGATCCCAAGTGGAGAGATGCTATGGCTGCTAAGATTTCTGCTCTTGAAGCTAACCATACTTGGGTTCTCACTTCTTTACCTTCTCATAAGAAGACTACTGGGTGTAAATGGGTGTATAAAGTGAAATATAAATCTGACGAGAGTGTGGAAAGGTATAAAGTAAGATTGGTTGCTAAAGGCTTCAATCAAAGGAAGGTCTTGACTATCTAGAGACTTTTTCCCCTGTTGCCAAATTGGTTTATATCAAATGCCTTCTTGCAGTGGTTGTTGTGCAAGGCTGGCATCTTTGTCAACAATGCCTTCCTTCATGAAGATTTGAAGGAAGAGGTTTATATGGATCTCCCACCAGGTTTCCACAACAAGGAAGGGCTTGTATGTAAGCTTGTTAAGTCATTGTATGGTCTTAAACAAGCAAGCAGGCAATGGTTTGCTAAGTTCTCCACCGCCTTACTTATGCTAGCCTTTACTCAATCTAAGGCTGATTACTCTTTGTTTTTTAAGAAGACTTCTACTTCCTTCATTGCCCTTTTAGAGTATGTTGATGATATTTTGATTGCTATTGATAACAAGCAGGTAGTAGATGAGTTAAAAGTTCTGCTTGATCAGCAATTTAAATTGAAGGACTTGGGTGACTTAAAGCTCTTTTTGGGTCTTGAAGTGGCAAGAACAACAAATGGCATTAGCTTGTGTCACAGGAGGTACATATTAGACTTATTGAGTGATATTGGCATGTTGGGGTGTAAACCAGCCAAGATTCCAGTGGATCCTAATGTCAAGCTCAGTAAATATGAAGGTAAGACTTTGCAAGATCCTAGCTCTTATAGGAGACTGATAGGAAGGCATTTATACTTAACTATAACTAGACTATATATCACTTCTGTTGTGAATCGTTTGAGTCAATTCATGGCACATCCTAGAGAACCACATTTATATGCAACCAATAAGGTACTGCAATAGCTCAAGGGAACACTAGGTCAGGGTTTGTTTCTTTCAAGCAAGTCAGACCTACACCTGAAGGCCTTCACAGATACAGATTGGGCTTCCTGCCCTGACACCAGAAGGTCTGTGACTGGGTTTTGTGTATTTCTTGGTGAATCCCTAGTCTCCTAGAAGTCTAAAAAACAACAAATAGTTTCAAGATCCTCAGCAGAATCAGAGTATTGAGCCATGGTAGTAGCTATTTGTGAAGCCAGTTGGCTTTTGTATTTACTTAGTGATCTTCAAGTCAAGATCCTCAGGCAGCTCTTCTCTTCTGTGACAGTCAGGCAGCTCTGCATATTGTGCAAATCCGGTCTTCCATGAAAGAACAAAACATATTGAGATTGATTGTCACCTAGTGAGGGATAAGGTTTTGGAAGGATTCATTAGAACGCTACATGTTAAGACAAATTCTTAAATTGTAGATTTGTTGACAAAGGCTTTTGATAGGCCAAAAACGTATTGACCTCTTGTGATGAATTAATTGATTAATTAGCCAAGTTTATTAATTAATCAAATTAACATGCAAACGCATGGTAGCACAAACAAATCACCAATTAAACTAAGTGTAGCGGAAATTAAATTAACGTGGTGATTTGTTTACGAATGGGGAAAACCAACACGGCAAAACCCCCTTCGGGTGATTTTAAGGTCACCACTCCCGAAATTCTACTATTATCACAACAAGCGGTTACAAGTAAAGCAATCCCAATACCTTATACCAACCTATAGTTGAACCCTTATCCCAATACCCAATTGAACTTGTTCTGTAGTGACAATCTCTCCTTTTGATGCATAGCTCCCAATACTTGACTAACCAATTGCGCGAAGCCCAGTACGCGACTTCAATCACCAACTAGAGAAGTTTGTTAGCTGCAAAGTTCTCCAGTTCATCCCAACGATGAAAATCAAGAAGATACTTGGTCACAAAACCCTACAGTGCACAAACATAGCAACTTCTTCACAAAAACGATGAACTAGGGCAAAACTATGTCTCCGATCACAACAAACTTTGCTCAGCACTTGTGCAACTTGTGTCTACTTTAACGGCCTTTAAAATAGTCCTTTTATATTTCTAGGGTTTGTGAGAAAAGAAAGCTCAAACACATAATTACGGATTAGAGTCAAAACAGAACTGAAATTCTGTTTTTCATAAATCTCGACAGATGCCTATCTGTAGAGTTGCTGTCGAGTAGCTGTCGAGCCACAGGGCTGGAACAACTCTTCAAGCTCGATAGATGGCTAGCTGTTAAGTTTTAATGATAGGCACTTTTCAAACTTGAATCTTGGACAGACTTGCATGGCTTCAACACTTGATCTTGAAACACAGTTTCTTGAAGTATTAAACACATCCTAAATCTACCCAAATACAAGTAAAGTGCATTTTGTCAAAGGATTAGCCAATTACATAAAATAATGACATATGTTCCTAACAAGTGAATCACATATGTCCTAACCCCTTTGGCAATCCGTGACAAAACCACAAAAAACAAATGAGATATGAGAGAAGTCATAAATCACTCAACTCATATTCACTTGTTGAATACAATAAAATCTATCCTAACACAAACTCTTGAAAAACCTTGCAAGAAGAGAATTTATGGTAAGTAGACTTTGACAACCTGTATTTCTGAAACACTTAAAACAAAACTCATCAAGGCATCTTTGTGTGAAACAGAAATAATAGATTGCATACAAGTAATAAGAAGCATGTGCAGAAAGGGAGAAAAGAAACAACACATGTAAAGGTAGGTGAAAGAGACATACATCAACATATATAAAGAAGATAAGTACAATGTATGTCAATAATGGTCACAAGACCCATGTACAAGAATAAATGTATCTAAAATAGAGAAAAGAAAAAAAGATACAAATAATCCTCACTACATCCCTCAGATATCAACACTCCCCCTAACAAAAATATCATATACTAACTCTCCCCCTAAGAAAGACTACTTTCATATCCAAAACTACTCCCCCTTTTTGTCACGAGTGACAAAGGGTAAGAGTGTCAAGTAGACATCTCATCGGTAGAGCTAGCATCTCCATCATCATTATCATCAGAAGCATCATCGTCATCACCATCCTTATCATCCTCATCCTCAGAATCAGAAGCCACAGAAGGAGGTGGAGGAAAAGCCTTAGGAGCAAAGCCACCCATGACTGCCTACCACTGTGCAATATGACCAACATGAACGTTCACTTGATACAACTCAATAGAGAGTGTATCAAGGTGAGCATCCATGCACTGAAGCTGCGCCATGATGTCTCCAAGTGACAAGTCGATTGTAGAAGAGGAGGGAGTGGATGTGGATGGAGCAGATCGAGATGGAGCAGAACGGGAGGGAGGAGCTGCTAACCCAGACTGCCTCGACCTGAACTATGCCTCACTACGTTTAACGGTAGCATAGTCTATGGCACACATGAAAGTGAAATGGTCGGACACTGGAAAGGGAACAGAAAAATGGCGTAAGATCCTCGTGATAGCCGAAGGAAAGATGAGCTTATCACGGGACGTCGAATCCCTATAGACATCTAGAATAGATAGAATAAAGTGAGAAGGAAAATCTATGGTAAGATGCTCAAGAAGGGACAACAAAAATCGAGCACGAGGCTCTATGATAGAGTTATAATGAGAAAGAGAGTGAAGAACGAATGTCATAACCATGTTCAAAAACCGAGGACCTTTTGTAAAGTTCGAACTGTAAGTGAACTGATGCCCACCCCAATTAGAAAGGCGATCACACAAAGCAAATTTGAGCTCATCTTTGGACACAGTCCTCAGACGCTCACAACCAGGGTAGTCAAGAAACTCTACCCTACGGACATGAAGCACATTTGCAACAAGCTGCGGTGTGATAGCAATGCGTGTACCTCAAACGTAAGTATGAAAGAGAGGTACTAAAAAATCAAATCCATGCATGTTGGAGTAAAACTCCTAGTTCAGCACAGATGGACATGTGACCGGGACTTCACACAGTGACTCCCAACCCTAATTGTGAATGACATCGGGTAGGTCAGTGTCGGCAAAGTCCACCAGAATGACTTGGCGTTCAAAATGAATGCCTCGCCAAGAAAAGTTCTCCGAAAAGGCCTTCCGAGCACCCTCATCACGAACCGAATATGTGAAGGAGTAAGATTAGAGGAAGTGGATGCCCCAGAACGAAGAGGGTTCTAGGACGGAGTAAACTTACGTTTTGGTGCCATAGACACGACTAACGTAAACGAAAAGAGAGGGAGAGAGAGAGAGACAATCAGAAAAGTCCCAAGCAGTTCAAATATATCAAAATATATTGAAAAGAGAGTACAAATGCATGAGAAATGCATGAACATGTGACATGCAATATAAAAGGCATCATGGGCTCAGCCCAATCCAATCCTACCAGCACACAATCAATTTTCTCACATCTAAATGCATGATAATACTATTATAATGCTTATGTGATGCAATGTATGAGATTTTAAACTCATTTAAGCAAAAACCCATCCCAAAATTTCAACAAAAACTCATCAATTTTGAAAAACCCCAAAATTTTTCAAAAACCCCAAAACCTAGGTTTCAAAACATGAAATGCATGTAAATGAGAGATTCGAAGTTTACTAAGTGAAGAAAAACTTGTAAAAGCTTGAAGAAACCTTGAGGAAGAAGTTTGGAGTGAGTGAGAGAGGTTTGGGAGGTGAAAAGACGAAGCTATCAAGAGAGAGATCAAGAGAAATGAAAACCAGATAGCACAGAACCTATATATAGAGGTTCAGTAAATCTCGACAGATAGAGGTGTCGAGAGATGTCAAGACATCTGTTGAGCCAAGTTTTGAGAAAACAAAATGTCAACAGATGCAGTTGTCGAGGATCTGTCGAGGGACAAATCAACAAAAGGCTAAAGGAAACTCGATCGATCCACCAGTTGTTGAGAAGCTATCGAGGATCCAGAAGAAATCTCGATCGATCCACTTAGCTGTCGAAAAGCTATTAAGATTGTGATAAGAGGAAGATGAAAAGCTCGATAGATAGCCAGGTGTCGAGGAGGTGTCGTGAAGTTGTCGAGATTGCTTAAAAACAGTTTTTCAAGAAGGGAAAAACACAAATATGAATGCAATCAAGCATGCAACTCAACCAAGAATCCAAACAGCATTTTAAGTTCTCAAAATCATCTCGCAACAACAATTTTAAGCACATAGATCCCCAAAACACACACACACTAAGCAAGTCTAACCAGTTTTATATTTCAAAAACAAGTTAAGATAGTTTAATGAGTATACATTAACACATGTAAACCTTGTGATGGCCAAATCACATTGTACCCGCACATGTATCAGGAGTAGTAAAGAATATTGCGTGTTGTGTGTGAAAAATATCGCGAGATTGCATAAGTGTATACACGTTATGACGATTTGAGATATGAGAAAATCACTTTAATTCACACACAATAGTAACTGTTTGATGGGGACTATCACCTTTGAGATAAATCCTATAACTCCCACATCTCCTAAAATACACGCTTGCAATCATATTTAAAGTATTTTGATCTTTTTGCTTTTTATTTTTCTTTGCATATTTTTCTTTTTAGGAAAATCATTTATGGGCATATAATAGATAGAAAAGAAATACCCAATTATGTTAAGCATTTGACATTCCAATTTTGCTATGTCGAAGCACACAAATATCATTGACATTGCACTTTTGTATTGCCAAAGCATACAGATGTCATTTCATAATTAGCAGGCAACAGTGGTGAGATGGTTATTTATGCCTTTCTTTTAGGATTTTCTAGTCCTTCCCATCAAAAAGAGTGATACGGGTATTGTTAAATACAAGAGATTACTTAATCTTACTAATCACAAACAAGAGCCACAAAACTCACTTGCTTAGTTGTGCATAGAGATGCTCATCTAAGCTACAAAAGATACAAAGTTTAGAAAACTTTGTTTCAATGGCCATCCAAGGTACACAAGTACCAATGTACACAAAACACACACTGTTTTTGTATTTTCTGATTTAAAAAAAAAAATTATATCAAAAACAAAATAAACAAAACTGAAAACAAACAAAAACATGTTAAACAAAGCAAAGCATAAAAACTAGATGCAAATGCATGAGGAAGAAGGAGGAGAGAAAGATATCAAGCCATGGAGATAACACCAATGTTTTGACGAAGGAATTCAAAATGTTTGCTGTCAAGAGATTTGGTAAACAAGTCAGCCTTCTAATCATTGGTGTGAATAAACTTAAGAGAGAGAGAATACCATCTTCGACAAGCTCCCTAATGAAGTGATGTTGAATCTCTATGTGTTTGGTTCGAGAATGTTGAACCGGATCCTTAGAGATGTTGATGGCACTAGTATTATCACAATAGATGGTGAGATGCTCTTGACAAATACCATAATTATGGAGGAGTTTTTGCATCTATAGGAATTGGGTGCAACAGCTACTGGCAGCGATGTACTCAGCTTCTACAGTGGATAAAGAGATGGAGTTCTACTTTTTGCTCCTCCAGGAAACAAGATTGTTACCCACATAAAAACAACCCCCCAATGTACTATTTCTATCATCAATATTCCCAGCCCAATCAGTATCAGAATACCCAACTAAGACATCATTTGTGTCCCTGCTGTACCACACACCGAACTCAGCAGTGGTTTTGACATACTTTATAATTCTTTTTAAAGCAGTCATATGAGATTCTTTGGGATCAACTTGATATCTAGCACACACTCCAACACTGTAACTAATGTCAGGTCTACTAGTAGTAAAGTACAAAAAACTACCTATCATGCTTCTATATAGAGATGAATCTACACTTTTGCCTAACAAGTCCACAATGAGTTTAACATTCGGGCTCATAGGGGTTCTAACAGAACTAGCAGATTCCAAACCAAAATTTTTCACAAGATTTTTAGCATATTTAGATTGAGATAGGAATATACCTGAATCTAGTTGACGAATTTGTAATCCAAGGAAGTGAGTTAGCTCTCTAATCATGCTTATCTCGAACTCGGCTTGCATAAGCTTTGAGAATCCATAAGCAAGTTCATCCTTAGTCGACCCAAAGATGATATCATCAACATAAACTTGAGCAACTATCAACTCGCCATCATCCTTTTTAATGAAGAGAGTCTGATCAACTTTTCCTCTTGTGAACCCATGTGACACCAGGTATTGTGTGAGCCGATCATACTGAAAGTTCAAATAGTGTATATATCACCCTTGAACGTTTAGACCCCCAATTACAAAATAACCAATTCAAGCTTTATGTCAAACAACTAGTGTGCGGAAAATGAACAAAAGCTATAAACAAAATTGGTAAACAACCTAAGCCAATTAAAATCATAACCCACAGCAGATAATAAAAGGCAAAGATAAAAGGGAAGGAAGATGAAAACACAAGGACAACACCCGATGTGTTATTGAAGAGGAAACCAAAGCTCTCGGCATAAAACCTCTCCGCTGCCCTCAAAGCAGTAAGTAATCCACTAGAAAATGTAGTTGGGATACATGAACAGCAATAGACCCTCCAAGCCTAATCTATCCAGTGTACCTAAGCCCTCCAAGCTTCTTACTCCAACGAGGTTACGCCGAACCTATTTCTTTTCTAACTTCCTGGATTCCGCTACTTGACCATAGCATCAACCAATATAGATTGGTTCCTACCTAACTGCTTCCCAGAACACCAAACAGTCCTCTCATAGTGATGGATATGGTGAGAACAGGTTTTGGTAAAAGACCTCTCAAGGGTTTAACAATGGAGACGAAGAGAGTTGAGGAATTTGAAGAGACTCTTATGTAAAGATTGTAGATGAATCAATCTTATTTTACTCTAGGGTTTCTCTCTCAAAATTCTCTCTGGAAGCTCCATTTCTTATGTGGGTATAAGGGGTATTTATACTGGGGTGAGAATGGAATGTGAAGAGTCAGGTTTTTCAAAACAAGGGTGGCTCGCGGCTTGGCCTCGCGGCTTAACTGAGTCGCGAGATCCAGCCGCGCGATAACAGAACGGCCAATTGTCCTATTTTGTCCTGTAGTGCTCCAATTAGTATGACGCTTCAACTTCTGGCATTCTTGGAACGTGTGTTACTTCTAGCGGCTTGAAGTCGCAAGTCACCAGCGAGATCAAGTCGCGAGTCTCTGTTTTCTTGCACACTCTTGAGCATTTCAACACTCTATCTCACTCACTACCCTTACAACAATCCCACCTAAATACAGGGTTACTAAATGCTGAAATACAAGCAAATTTGGCACGGAATAAAGCCAACAAGATGGTTGATTAAATTCAACCTTACAATCACCCTTTTGGCAATTCTGTGACAAAACCCTAAAACAGACTCTAGACTTAACATGTGAGTTGGGAATAGTTAAGCAAAACTCACTCACACCTAACTCTAGAAACTGTGAAGCTCTTGAATCATATGAACATGAAACTCCTGAAACACAACAATACACCATGATCATTGTATGCAAAAAAGCATGAAATGCATATGAATCAAGCAATATGTGATCAAGCAAAGATGGAGTTAAGAAACAAACCATAGCTTAATCAACCAAGCAATCACTACAAGGTAGTGACCACAATGCTCATTCACACTTGGAATGAACACTTGAACAAACAAGCAAACAAGCTTAATGCAAGTCACTTGCATGCCCAACACTCAACCAATGCACAATACACTAAGTATATGCATCAGGAACAATCCTATAAGGGCACAAGAGTGACAGTACTTAACAAGAAAATGCATGATATTTAGTTAAAAGTACTGATTTAACAAAGTATAAAAGGCTGCATAAAGCATGGTACAGACCATAAAGCCTACAGATATAAACCCTAAAAGCTTACAAAAGCAACATGGGTACAAGCACATTATAAATTGAATAACATCAACAATATATATATATATATATATATATATATATATATAAAAGGTAAACCAAGTTTCAAAAACATCCATGTGTTATGAGTTTTAACCAAACATAAATCATAACCAACAAAGTTTCAAAAACATAGACACAACACTTATCCAAAACATAAACAGAATTAACAAGATAGACACTGTTTTTGATTTACTCCCCCTCAAGAGCTGCTTCTCAAAAACTTCTCCCCCTTTTTGACCGGAATGGCCAAAGGGTCACTGTCCATGATGTGTTGTGAAGCTGTCAAATTTTGCTGATAGAACATCAAGCTGGTCCTGCATGGCTGCTATCCTCTTAGAGTGCTCGATCTGGACCTCTCTGATTCCATCAAGTCTTCCTGGAATGACCTGAAACGCATCTGGAGGTGTAGCTGAAGAAGTTGATGCTCTAGTCCTCTTGCCACTCCTTCTTGGGGTTGAAGTTGATGCCTGACCTACTGCCTCTGTTAGTGAAAAAGACAATAATAAAGGAAAAGCCTCAAAATGTAAACCAACAACACAGATGAATGTATCCAAAGGTAGATACTCAAGAACAACTAGCATTTTGCAGAAGAGTACTAATGCTGCAGAGACTGATATCACCCAAAGGACAAACATATGTCAATGAGACATACAGTTTGATGAGTATGAAATGACCCAGAGAACTCAAGACAAATGCACATACTAGATAAACAACACAAAATCAAATCAATAAAACCCAACAAACAAAACACGAACATTTTTGAAACAACACATCGAAATGAGATCAGACAATATGGGTAAAAGACAGATAACAAACCCTAAGCTGAGAGAAAGTCACATGATGAAGACCAAAACCAGCAACATAAACAAGTTCATAAAAAATCAATAGCCTCTACTAGTTAAGCATGGACAGAGAACAACAGCCGAAACATAAACCCAACTCAAATCAGAAAAAAAGCAAATAATCAAGAGGGAAAAGCACAAAAACAAGAAATACAGAGTGTGAGAAAGAAAACCCATACCTTTTTCTTGAAGATTTTGAGTTGAAAAGAAGCAACAATGGAGTTCGAAGTGGGTTACACGGAGCGTTTGGGAAGGAGACAGTTGAGAGAGAAGATGAACAGCCACAAAAAGTTTGAGGGAAAACTTAAAAAGATTTTAAAAACTGCCCTCACTATGCAAAACTCGCGTTTTTCGCGGCTAAGGTAAGTCGCCAGATAGTCACCAGACACACCCGCCAAAACACTTCAAGCCAAAATTTTTGAAAAATTTTCTAAGTGTTTTTCGCGACTGGAAGTCTCACTCGCGAGGGAGTCGTGAGCTAAGCCGCAAAAATCTCTGTGTACCCCTCGCGACTAGACCTTCCACTCGCGAACAAGTCACCAAAACTAACCCGCGAGCTCACGACTATGGCATGCAACTTGAATGACCTGCGACTGAGTCGCCAAAAAAAGGAACACTGTTTTTTGAAATTTTTCAGTTTTTGAAGAACAAAGTACTTTCCAAAAACACCTAAAACACTCAAAAATCGTTTTGTGTTTGAATCAACAAAGATTGAGCATGTGAAAGCACATTTTATCAAGTACAATCACACAAATGAATATGGCATTCATTGAACATAAACTTGTGTGTTGTGTGTGGGTATCAACAATGAGATAGTCCTTAGTCTAATGTGAAACTTCAATGATCAATTCAACCAAGGCATACACAATTAGCACTAGATCATGTGACTCATCTCAATTACAGAAGTGTGCATATATGACCTCCCACAAGACTTGATTACATAATTTGGAGCTTTACATTTTACTCCACTTTCAAACATAACATTTGATCTATTTGATCCTTTTGAGACAATCACCTCTCATTGTGAGAGTGATATTTGATATTTCACCTTGATGAGATAGCCTTTGGCTTTTTGAATGATCATTCACTTTAATTTTTGGTCGCTTTCCCTTTTTCCTAGTCGAATACTAGTATGTGCAACAGGCTTTTGCAACTCAATATCTCTTTTCATTTGGAGATTTACATTTGGTGAGCTCTTTTTAGCAAAAACAAAAATAAAGAGTGGGAAGATATATAGGCACAAGTCTATGCATGTCTCAAGATCAACATAACCATTCATTAATCATTCATGACAAGTTTGAAGATCTATTTACAACAATCGCATAGATTTCAAGATTTCTTCCACAGTGATAAGAGTGCAAAGAAACAAGCTACGCTCGTAAATGCACAAAGCCATTAGCACAAAGGTACAAGGCAAAACAAGTTTTGAGACAAAACTCAACAATGTCGATCAAACTTTTTGATTTTCTACTTTTTATGTGGTTTTTGGATTTTTGACACATAAGAAGGAAAAGATTGATAAAAAACAACACAAAGGAATAAACGATAGAATGCAAAAATAAACAAACACATTTCAACCAACACAATTAAATAGCACACAACCAAACAAAGTTACAAAGCATAGGAAGTATTGATGCATGGACATGTTGTAATGCTTATGCATGAGTACCCTTTTTCACCCACACGTCACTTGCGTTTGGGGTGATTTCCTTATAGGATTGGGTACGGGAGTTAGAGCTTTCAAACCTTCGTGTGAAGCTTTCTAAGCAGTTGGTGAAAGCACCAATCATCTTCATCACGTCCATCATTCCGGTATCACCACTTTGATCTCTTGATGGTTCACCAGCCCAATTTCTAGGTCTTCGACACCTTGGAGCAGTTGCATTATTCATTGCTCTCAGCTTTTGACAATTTGGCCGAGTATGCCCTTGAAGTCCGCAATGATGACACACATAATTCTATCTAGGACCTTTTTGTGATCATGGACGAGACTTGGCTCGAGATTCAGACCTGCCCACAGATTGATTACGAGGGTTGTTCAACATCCATTGGTTCTCCATATTCCTCTTCTCCTCAATCTTGGGCTTCTCAGCAATAGGGCCAACTTCAGCTGACTCTTTGGCCTTTATAAACTTCACTTCTTTAGTGATATTGCCAGATGAGCTACTCCCTCCGGTATATCCCAATCCGGATTTGTCTGAAAAGCTCTTTTGTGATGAAATAACATCATCTAGCTTCTTAGTGGTGACACTCTCTATTTTAGCATTTGCTTGCACGACCTCTTGCTCAAGAAATCTCACTTTTGTGTAAGCTTCTGACAGCTCACTGTTCAGTGTTTCTATCTCACATTTGGCCTCCTTATAGCGAATTAGAAGACTTTTATAGTCCTCCTCTACCTTCTTCATCTTTCTCACAGCTGCCTTAGCCACCCTTGTGTACTCACCCGACTTCTCTAGGAGTGAGTTATAATTTTCTTGAAGATTGGCTGTGCTTTCATCTTCTTCAACACCTGATTCTTCAACAACTCCCAATGATTCTTCATCACTATGTTCTCCAAGTTCTCGTACAAGCAAATTCAACTCGTCTAAAGACTCAACATGGGTGATAGTCATAAAAGCTTAATAATTCCCTTCTCCGTCACAACTTTCGTCAGAATCTGAGTCGGATGAATCCGAGTCACTCAATGTCATGGCATACACTTTGCCTTTCGATTTCAAATAATTCAGACATTCTTTCTTAAAGTGTCCATGCCCGTTGCATTCAAAACAAGTGACACCTTGTGTAGATTGGGATTCTTTTCTATCTTTCTTTTTGAATTCCCTTTTCTCCCTTCCTGAACTTTGGAATTTCCCTTTATCACCAAATTTGCCATTATTCTTGAATTTCAAGAATTTTCGGAAATTTTTTACAAGGTATGCAACATCTTTGTCAACCACATCTTCTTCCGATGAGTCATGGACTTCCACCTTCTCATTAATGGTCTTAAGAGCAAGAGATTTGCTCTTCCGTTGATTGGACAGAGACATTTCATAAGTCTGAAGAGAACCCACCAGCTCTTGGACTTTGATGTCATCAAAGTCCTTACTCTATTCAATCACTGTCATTTTGGCACGAAAACTTTCCGGCAATGATCGAAGGATCTTCCTTACAATTTTAGAATCCTCCGTTTTCTCTCCCAAATTGAACTTGCTTACAATCACCTCATTCAGCTTACTATAGAAAGAGTCAAAGGACTCATCCTCACTCATTTTTAGCTCTTCAAACCGAGTGGTCAGCATCTACAGCTTGGTATCTTTCACTTTCTTCGTTCCTTCGTAGGTGGTCTCCAATATCTCTCATACTTCTTTGGCAACGGTAATGTGAGAAATCCTATGAAACTCATCTGGAGACACACCATAGAAAATTGCATTAAGTGCTTTACTGTTAGCATTAGATGCAGCGAGTGCTGCCTTATCCCATGTGGATTTGGCTTCCTCAAGCCTGGTCCAACCTATATCAACAGCATCCCAAACTGATTCATCAATGGAACATAGAAATGCTCTCATGTGAACCCTCCAAAAAGTATAATTACTACCATCAAAATATGGATGTGCATTTAGGGATTGAGACCGATCCATCTTAATATGGAGTCAAGGATCACACTATGGTAATGAAACCACTAAAAGTGTACCCGCTCTGATACCAATTGAAAGTTCAAATAGTGTATATATCACCCTTGAACGTTTAGATCCCCAATTACAAAATAACTAATTCAAACTTTATGTCAAACAACTGGTGTGCGGAAAATGAAGAAAAGCTATAAACAGAATTGGTAAACAACCTAAGCCAATTAAAATCACAACCCACAGCAAATAATAAAAGGCAAAGATAAAAGGGAAGGAAGATGCAAACACAAGGACAACACCCGATGTGTTATTGAAGAGGAAACCGAAGCCCTCGGTGTAAAACCTCTCCGCCGCCCTCCAAGCAATAAGTAATCCACTAGAAAATGTAGTTGGGATACATGAACAGCAATAGACCCTCCAAGCCTAATCTACCCAGTGTACCTAAGCCCTCCAAGCTTCTTACTCCAACGAAGTTGCGCCGAACCTATTTCTTTTCTAACTTCCCGGATTCCGCTACTTGACCATAGCATCAACCAATGTAGATTGGTTCTTTCCTAACTGCTTCCCAGAACACCAAACAACCCTCTCACAGTAATGGATATGGTGAGAACAAGTTTTGGTAAATGACCTTTCAAGGGTTTAACAATGGAGACGAAGAAAGTTGAGGAATTTGAAGAGACTCTTATGTAAAGATTGTAGATGAATCAATCTTGTTTTACTCTAGGGTTTCTCTCTCAAAATTTTCTCTGGAAGCTCTCTTTCTTATGTGGGTATAAGGGGTATTTATACTAGGGTGAGAATGGAATGTGAAGAGTCAGGTTTTTCAAAACAAGGATGGCTCGCAGCTTGACTGAGTCACGAGATCCAACCGCGCGATAACAGAACGGTCAGTTTTCCTATTTTGTCCTGTAGTGCTTCAACTAGCATGACGCTTCAACTTCTAGCATGCTTGGCACATGTGCTGCTTCTGGCGGCTTGAAGCCATGAGTCACCCGCGAAATCAAGTCGTGAGTCTATGTTTTCTTACACACTCTTGAGCATTTCAACACTCTATCTCACTCACTACTCTTACAACAATCCCACCTAAATACAGGGTTGCTAAATGCTGAAATACAAGCAAATTTGGCACGGAATAAAGCCAACAAGATGGTTGATTAAATTCAACCTTACACATACCAAGCTCTAAGGGCTTGCTTTAAGCCATAAAGTGCCTTCTTGAGATATAGCACATGATCTGGAAAGTGTGAATCAATGAATCCTTTTGGTTGAGCCACATAGACATCTTCTTTAAGTAGCCCATTCAAGAAATCAGTTTTTACATCCATCTGATAAAGTTTGAACTTCAAATGACATGCTAGAGCAAGGAGAATTCTGATGGACTCCATACGGGCAACTGGGGCAAATGTTTCATCATAGTCTACTCCTTCCATTTGTTAGTAACATTGAGCTACAAGCCGAGCCTTATTGCGAATCACATTGCCCTCCTCATCAGTCTTATTGTGGAATATCCACTTTGTGCCGATGATGTGCTCACCCACTGGTCTAGGTACTAAAGTCCAAACATCATTCCTCTAAAACTGAAGCAGTTCATCATGCATTGCTTCGATTCCTCTAAAACTGAAGCAGTTCATCATGCATTGCTTCGACCCAACTTTCATCCTGAAGAGCTTCCTCAACTTTCGTGGTTTCAACCTGTGACAAATAACAAGAATAAGACACAAAGTTAGCAATACATTTATCAACTGTACATTTCCTTAATGTGAGTTCATTCATATTTCCCACAATAACTTCTAGAGGATGATTTAATTTAATCCTGGAGGAAGGTCCTTTCTCTTCATGAGATTCAGAATTTGGTGAAATGGGTATATCTGTAAAATCTTCCACAACACTAGGAGTACCGGGAGTACTTGGAGATGCAGGTTCTTGTTCAACAATTTCTTGACTTTCCTTAGGCTCAGAAGGAAGAATTTCTATGGGGAATTCCTCAATACCTTTCTCAGAACCATAATCTGAAGACTCATCAATAACAACATTCACTGTCTCCATTACCTTCATAGTTCTTTTGTTGTATACCCGATAAGCCTTGCTTGTGGAGGAGTAGCCCAGAAATATACCTTCATTACTCCGAGAATCAAACTTTCCCACATTCTTTCTATCCTTGAGGATGAAACAAGTACTTCCAAAGATTCTAAAATACTTCACATTTGGCTTCCTTCCTTTCCATAATTCATATGGAGTCTTCTTGGTGCCGGGTCTGAAATACACCCTATTAACCGTATGACATGCAGTGTTAACGGCTTCTCCCCACAAGTTTCTAGCCACATCCTTGTTGTGTAACATGGCTCTGGCCATCTCTTGAATAACCCTGTTCTTCCTTTCTACTACACCATTCTGCTGAGGAGTAATAGGAGCAAAGAATTCTTGAAATATACCTGATCTTGTGTAAAAGGACTCCATATACGAGTTCTCGAATTCTTTACCATGGTCACTTTGAATTCGATCAATCTTTAGGCTCTTTTCATTATGCATCTTGTACACAAAGCTTCAATGTGCTCAGGAGTATCAGACTTGGATCGTAGGAGAATGACCCAAGTATACCTAGTGAAGTCGTCTACCACAACCATGATGTATCTTTTACCACCAAAAGACTCGGTTCTAGTTGGACCCATAAGATCCAGATGTAGAAGCTCTAATACTCTAGATATAGCTGATGTCTGAGTGCCTGGATGCTTAGCTTTCATCTGTTTCCCAAGCTGACATAGTCCACACACTACATTGCTCATTCTACTAAGCTTTAGCATTCCCAAGACTAATTCATGCTTAGATACAATAGAAAGATGTTTGTAACTAGCATGTCTCATCTGTTGATGCCATAGATCTTTATTTGGCAAACGAATGCTATTGCACACAATATCAGTATCAGGAACCAATCCATCACAATTGTCTAGAGTGCGAACGCCACTTATGAGTTTCTTTCCAAACTCATCCATGACAAGACACTTTCCTTTTGAGAATAGCACCATAAAGTCTTGATCACATATCTGACTTATGCTCAACAGGTTCACCATCAGACCTTCCACA
Source organism: Quercus lobata (assembly GCF_001633185.2). Classification (NCBI taxonomy): domain Eukaryota; kingdom Viridiplantae; phylum Streptophyta; class Magnoliopsida; order Fagales; family Fagaceae; genus Quercus; species Quercus lobata. The sequence goes on from NC_044905.1 coordinate 78,099,495, forward strand.
TATAGAACATTTGCAATGTTCGACAGTCTAGGTAGAGAGATAATTCCCTTTCCTTTAATTTGTGACTTGCTCCCATCACCAAAAGTGACATTGCCACCTTTCTTAGACTCGAAAACCTTGAAGAGAGATCGGTCTCCAGTCATGTGTCTTGAGCAACCGCTGTCAAGGTACCACAAACATGTGTCCATAACTTTAAATGTGGACTTCATCATAAAACACACTTCGTGCTTAGATGACAAATCAGTAGGAATGGTGATTTCTCTCATGTGCCTTTTACAAGCTAAACCTTTAACTTTCACTCTTCTCAGACGAACTCCTTTACACATTTTCATTCTGAGACAGACTAGTTTCTTCTTAGGCAAACTAAGATCTTTTACAATGGTCATCACAAGTGAATTCAAATAACTTTTAGACTTGTATTTCCTGATACACTCAAACAAATAGAGATTAGAAAAACAAGATGTATTTGAATTAAAATATCTCTTCAAGCCAGTTGCAGCCATGACAACAAAGGTCAATGGATCAAAAACAACAAAGATTAAAACCTAATCAGAGTGTGCCTACTCTGATACCACTTGATAGGCCAAAAATGTATTGACCCCTTGTGATGAATTAATTAACTAATTAGCCAAATTTATTAATTAATCGAATTAACATGCTAACGCGTGGTAGCATAAACAAATCACCAATTAAACTAAGTGTAGCAGAAATTAAATTGAAACGGTGATTTATTTACGAATGGGGAAAACCAACACGGCAAAAACCCCACCGGGTAATTTTAAGGTCACCACTACCGAAATTCTACTATTGTCACAACAAGCGGTTATAAGTAAAGGAATCCCAGTACCTTATACAAACCTACAGTTGAACCCTTACTCCAATACCCAATTGGACTTGTTTTGTAGTGACAATTTCTCCTTTTGATGCACGGCTCCCAGTACGTGACTAACCAATTGCGCAGATCCCAATACGCGACTTCAATCACCAACTAGAGAAGGTTGTTGGTTGCAAAGTTTTTCAATTCATCCCAATGATGAAGATCAAGAAGATGCTTGGTCACAAAACTCTACGGTGCACAAACACAGCAACTTCTTCACAAGAACGATGAACTAGGGCAAAACTATGTCTTCAATCACAACTTGCTTGAACAAACTTTGCTTAACACTTGTGCAACTTGTGTCCACTTTGACGGCCTTTAAAATAATCATTTTATATGTCTAAGGTTGTGAGAAAAAACAGCCCAAACACATAATTTGTAACAGAACTGAAATTCTATTTTTCATAAACCTCGACAAATGTCTATCTGTCGAGTTGCTGTCAAGCTACAGGGCTGGAACATCTCTTCAAGCTCGATAGATGGCTAGCTGTCGAACTTTAATGACAGGCAATTTTCAGACTTGAATCTTGGACAGACTTGCATGGCTTCAACACTTGATCTTGAAATACAGTTTCTTGAAGTATTAAACACATCCTAAATTTACCCAAATACAAGTTAAGTGCGTTTTGTCAAAGGATTAGCCAATTACATAAAATAATGATATATGTTCCTAACAAGTGAATCACATATGTCCTAATAGTTTTGAATGCTCATCAATTTGCTTTTCTTGTATCCAAGTTGAATATGGTCAATATTCATGCCCCTCTTCCACTTGAGAGGGGGGAGGGGGGAGGGGGGTCAAAATAATACAAAGAAGAATAGAAAGGTTCAGGACAAACTACAAAATCAAGGGAAGAAGAAAGTTCATAACTCTGCTTAAACGACAGTGAGCAAAGTTTGTATGTTTGTTCTTATTTTATCCTATACGACATGTAGTTTTGCATTAGTGTATAGCTTTAATAATTGGCATGTGGACAGCACGTGGGTGGTTGTTAGTTCTGTTAGTTACGTTTGGAGGGTAGTTAGTTAGCTCCTTTAGTTCCCTCTATTTTCCCTTACTCGTGTACACAGAAATTCATCAATTCCATATTCTTCTTTCTCTGTTTTCCTAAAACACTATCACTATCACAAAAGAAAAAGGGTGGAAATTATGTGAGGTGCAAGTGGCGGGTGAAAGTGACGAAATTGCCATAAATTTGGCTTTTCTAATAAAAAGAATCGGACGTCTCAAGTGGGTTGCATGCCACATAAAAGGAAAAAGACAGAAGAAATTCAAATTCTACTTAGCTTTCGGTTAGGGTCTTGGTCAATTGTTATTTCGTTTTCAACAAGTCCCTGCTTTTCTACACAATCACCAACTCTCCCGGCGTTTTCTGCTTTTCTACACAATCAAAGTCACTACTTTCCTATATAAAAAATAAAAAAAGTCACTACTTTAAGAACGTTCTAGTTCATAAGTTCTAAATTTCTAAGATTGAGAGCTACTTGACTCTTGTACTGGGCAAGGCAGAGGTAGGGTTCAAGGAAGATGTGAAAAAGAGAGAAATATAGATTTTTTATTTTCAATTTGAAGTTTTTGGTTAAGACTTAAAGAAGGGGAAAAAGGTAAAAGGAAAAAAATTTCGTGTGTTGTGTTAAATTCTTAATACATCATTGTCTAAATTAATTTGTTCTTAATAAATTGGTGGAGTGACCGATCTTCACCATAAAAATTGGAAAACAATGCCATCTTCAATTTTTCTTATTTCATTAAACTAGAATTTGTATACAACAAGGGGTGGCCATGTGTATCACATTTAAAAAATAAAATAAAAAATTAAAATAAAATAAAAATAAAAGTATAATACAGAAAAGAATAGGTCCATGAACATAACTTTTTTTTTAACGATTTGCTTAAATAAAGTAGCAAATAATAAGATGTAATTGATAGATAAGTGTTGGTATTAACTAATAACCAGCTCATGTGTGATTGATATTAGACTTATTATTCGTCAACTTGCTAAAATGATATATATTATGGTTTACCATCACTGTAACCTACCAAAATATGAGTTAACTACAAACTCAACTCAAGTCACCAAAAATGTAATATAAAAAAAAAAAAAAAAAAGTATGGTCTTTTAATCCTTACCTTTCCCAAAAAAAAAAAAAAAAATGGTGTGGTATTTTAAAAGCCCAAAGAAATAAAGGATAATGGGCCGGAGCAAGTTAGAGAATGATGAGGAACATATAAATAAATATATTCGATAGGTAGAATATGTTCATCAAAAAAAGATAGGTAGAATATAGACATTGACTTGTAGTCTTGTGATGCTTTTTAGTTCTTTCCTACGAAGTTTCTAGGTCATAGTTCTAAATTTCTATGATTGAGAGCTAGCTCTTGACTCTTGTACTGGGCAAGGCAGAGGTAGGGTTCAAGGAAGATATGAAATAGAGAGAAATATAGATCTTTTATTTTTAATTTGAAGTTTTTGGTTAAGACTTAAGAGAGGGGGAAAAAGTGAAAGGAAAAAAAATTTCTTGTGTTATGTTAAATTCTTAATACATCATTGTCTAAATTAATTTGTTCTTAATAAATTGGAGGAGTGACCGATTATTAAAAAAAGAAAAGATGTTGGAGTGAAAATGTCAAAATTACTTATTTATACTATTTTCTCTCTATTTTTTCATACCAATTAAGTTCCATTAATGAGAGAATGAAAGATGATGGGCTCTCATAAGTCTAGGTTCATCCTTCCCCTACTTCTTTTCTTCACTATAAAAATTGAAAAACAATGATAAACCATCTTCAATTTTTCTTATTTCATTAAACTAGAATTTGTATACAACAAGGGGTGGCCATGTGTATACAAATGATATAAATTATGGTTTACCCTCACTGTAACCTACCAAAATATGAGTTAACTATACACTCAACTCAGTGGCGGAGCCAGGAATTTATATTAGGGGGGGCAAGATTAAAAGACAAAATTGGAAATAAAAAATTAATCTAAAAAAATTAATCAATATTAATAACAAAATAAGGAAACAACTATATGATAATGTAATTGTCATACAGAATCTAACATAATATGTAAACTTTAATTTATTTTTTCACACCTAGCTTATTTTACTCAATTGCCCTCAACGATTTTTTATATTTTGAAACCGTCGCATGATTTTTTCACACTTAATAGTTTTGAATATATCTTTCTCAATATATGTGACTAAGCAATCATTCATCCATTGATCTCCTATTTGATTGCGTAATCGATTTTTAATTATGTTCATTGCTGAAAAAGCTCTTTTAACAGTAGTTGTTGGCTTGTTGCAACTAGTAAGATCAATGCCAAAGTCACTAATGAGTAAACCAATGAATATGAAACATTCTTTTTCATTTCTACCATCTTTTCAACAAATTGTCCAATTCCTCTAAATGCTGAAAACTCTTCAGTGAACTGCATGTCGTGGATGTATGTCTCAAGTTGGTTATCCAAGAAAGAAACTTGAGACATAAAAAAATTCTAGGCGGTTTGGTCTAGTCCATCAAATTTACTAAGTGGGACCCATTAATATTTTATATATAGAGAATTGTACTAAGAGTAGAAGTCTACTACTGCTGGGAAAGCTAGAAAGAAAGAAAGAGAATGGAAGAGCTTTTGTTCTTTTTCTTTTTTTTTTAATTTTTAATTTTATTTTAATTTTTGTTAAGGAAGTTGTCTTTGCTTTCTACTTTTGTCGTTTGTTTGTAGCATGGACATGAGAACGCCGTGTTGTAACCGTTGAACCAATTTTCTACTTTCACTTCGCTTTTTCAAGTGTGTTGGGAATGGATGGCATTTTTGGGGGGTGGGGGGCAGGGGGGCAAAACATTTGAAATTTCAGGGGGGGCAGGTGCCACCCCTCGCCCCCACCCCCCCCCCCCCCCCCCCCCGACTCAACTCAAGTCACCAAAAATGTATTTAAAAAAAGTATGGTATTTTAATCCTTTCCTTTCCCAATTTTTTTTTTTTTATAAAAAAAAATGGTATGGTATTTTAAAAGCCCAAAGAAATAAAGGGTAATGGGCCAGAGCAAGTTGGAGAATGACGAAGAACATATGAATAAAAATATATTCTATAGGTAGAATATAGACATTGACTTGTAGTCTTGTGATGCTTTTTAGTTCTTTCCTACGAAGTTTCTCTTCTGAGACCATGGATTAACATTTATAACTAGCAAAGAGTGTTGCACAACTAGTCCTGTGGCTGATCTTTTCCTAAAGCTGATCTAACAAAGCAATAGATCGAGATTCGCGAGGATGAGCAAAACTCAATTGTAAGTTTGTAACGCAAATCATTTCTTCTTTCCCTATTTGTTTGTCCTTGTTTTCCTTCACTCTGTCTCTTTCCCTCTTCCTTTCAACTTTGTTTCTTGACCAAGAAACTTGATGCATCATCATATGTTAGCTAATTTTTCCTATGATTCATGATGGCAGGTATAGCAGTGGTTTAGAGTTGGCAAATTTCGTGGTGACCCATGATATCTTGCACGATGCATGGACTGCAATTTGGAGTCTATACTCAGAAATTAGTCAGAATGAAGGACCATCTTCCTTCGTGAGATTCAAAGTTTATGAACTACCAAACTATACCATTATAGCGTTTTTCACTTGGCCCTCTAGTAGCAAAGACTCCGTTCAGGGCGGTGGAGGAGGAAATTTAGTTTCATCTTCAACTTTTAAGGGGTCTTTTCCTTTCTTTGATTTCCTGTGCCCCAAAACCAAGGACCCAAGTTTCTCCATTAACGAACCTGCATTTCAGCTTTTTAAATCCATTTTTGGCGTGCTCCCAAAATTTGAGGTACCTCTCTATACTCTGAAAAATCTTTTTTTTTTTTTTTTTTTTTAATTATAAATTTTTAGTTTTGGTCATAGCACTTGTAAACTTGTCAAAAGATCAAGCAGTTAAGTCTCTAATTCAACCGTAGGTCATAAGTAACGAACTGCCTGAACAATATATCATTGCCCAAAATATCTTTATAAATTGATACAAGCTACTTTTTTTTATTCATTTATTTCAGAAACAGAGTTGTTGGTAGTTGGTAGTACACATTTGTGAAGTACTAGCTATTATTGTTATTATTATTATTTTTTTATCTGCAAATATTATTGATATTAATTAATAATTATTATCTACTTCTAAACTTTTAAAAATATCCTTGATATGATGTCGGATAAGTGATAATTGATATGACAAAAATAATATCTCGTGAATACTTGAGATGTCAACCACTATTTTTTTTTTTTTCGTGAGGATTGATTGATATTTGATTATTAATTATTTATTTAATACTCCGATTTTTTTCATATATTTCTGTATTTTTCGAATGTATTGATCTGTAACCCAATATATTAAGTTTGGGGGTGGGGGGGACCAATTTTGTATTATCGATGTGTTAAGTGGTCATGTGCACACTATATAACCATTTTTTTTATTAATTATAGTTAACAAAAATCAAATAGAGGTTAATTTGAACAATTTTCAAACTTCCGGTTAAAAATCGAAATAATACAAAATTGATAGCTCAACCTAAACCCAACCAATGGGGTCTTTTTGCATTTGAATTGTTTTTGTTGGTATTTTTCTTTTTAAAAAGTTTGATTTTTAAAGGCCAACAAGATAAGAGTATAATCATTTACATATCTGTTCTAGATAGAATTCCAATGTCATAAGCTTTCTACTTCTAGCATTCTCAATTTCAAGATTGTTTTATTTTTATAATTGTGTTTTTTATATTAAATTATGATATTTGTGCTTAATTAGGTTCGTTGAAATTGTAAGTTTTGTTCATTTTGATTGACTTGGTCTGTAGTCTTACTTTGATTTGTTCATTCTCTAATGGGCTTCTTTCATATCTCTCTCTCTCTCTCTCTCTCTCTTCCATGTCAATGGTGTCATTCTTGACTCAGTATACTCATGGCTTTTGACATTGTAAATCAATTCACCTCCCCGTTCTTGCTGATGGTGTCAACCGTTAAGAATGATTAATTATTATTGAATAGTATATTCTTTGACTTTATATACTCATGACTTTTGACATTATAATTTAATTTATATACATTTTATCTCTTTTTATATTGTATTATCCTCTCTTTAATCTAATAGATTCTATAGTAAATCAAGTTGACATTGTAAATAAAATTAGGGGTTTTTGTTTTTATGATCATATCCAAAATATAGTTTAGTTGGAGCATTTGTTAGATTAAGTCAAATGGAACAAATCAAATAAGGTAAAAGACATATGTCTCTAAGATTATTTTCACATGTTAGTCAGATTGTAAGTTTTCGTGCAACATGGTTCAAAGGGGTAAAATCTTTACTACAATTTTCTACCATTCCAAGCAGCTCCCCACTTGCTATTGTAAGATTAATTTCAAAAGTTGAATTTCTTATTAGTATGAAGATTTTAATATTAATTTATGCAAACTTAATTTGGTAGTAATATTATTAGGTTTAGATAATGTATCATTGAGCTGAAGTCATATATTTCGAATACATTAGGAAGTTATATTTATTAGTTTTGACATAATTGTATGCCTATATTTCCTTTGAATCACACGGAGTTGGTGACTAACATTCATAGTTACCATGTCATGCATAATAACATTTAACATGTACAATATGTTATGTAATTTTTATTGAACTATGAGAATTTGACAAGGCTAGTTATTAACACTGTAAGATTCATATCATAATGCAGATTGACAATTCCAAACCTTTAATTATCACCGGAAACTCTTTGGGAGGATCTGTTGCCACTCTATTCACCTTATCACTACTAGAAAAATTCAATTTTTCAAAAACCAAAGGCCCACTTTGCATCACTTTTGGTTCACCCCTTATTGGTGATGAGAACCTGCAAGAAGCCATATCTAAATATGCAGCATGGAACTCTTGCTTTTTGCATGTAGTTTCTGACCAAGATCTAGTTCCCAGAGTCTTAATTAACGGTTACCAACCTTTTGGCACATTTCTCTTCTGTTCAAAGCTGGGTTGTTCTTGTTTTGAGGACCATCATACCATTTTGGAGTTGTTGACAACAACCAATTTAGGGACTCTTGAAAATCAAGATCCTAATAAAGTTTTCGAGTCCTATGGAACATTTGTGAAGGATCTCAACCATAAGGTAATTTGCAAGGATACTACAGATGATGAGTCCTTAATTGATTGGACTACAACACCATTACGAGCAGGCATTATTACACAACTAGTAACAATCGGACTGGTGCAATCACAGGTAACTCAGTTACAACTCTTTTTGGATTGTATATAATTAGAATACTTATTTGAGCTATGTCATTTTATGGTACAGATAATGTTATACCTAGGCAATACACTAAATAGAATAATGTAATGAATGAAATACTTAAGGATTAAGTATTAATAACGAACCAAAGCCTTTATTGTTTCTTACATGGATAAACATTACTACAATTTGAAGTCTTTGTCTATGTCCTTGTGATCTTTCAAAACACCCCTTCTAGCCCAACTCATATTTACAAGTTATTGCAGCAACAGCAAAACGTTGACATCAACATTATCATAACAAAGACAGAAAAACAGGCAAAAATGATGGCAATTTCAAACCAGCATGCTTTTGATCCCACCAGGGGGTTGAATGACATTAAAGTGCATATGGTCTATCTAGAACAGTATAAGAAGTTGTCTAAAGAATATAAAGATGGATACTATGATAGATACAAGAACGGAGTCGATAGGAGTGATATTGACCTAGTAAAGCATAAGAAATTCCTCACATGTTACTGGGAAGAAATGGTTGATCAAGCAGAGAAAAGGCCTCAAACAGTAGGTGCCTCCCTTCGTACCCGTTCACTCTTCGGGGGAACAAATTATCGAAGGATGATTGAACCATTGGACATAGCTGATTACTACAAGGCAGGCAAACAAGACTACATAAATCAAGGAAGGTCAAAACATTACATAATATTGGAGCAATTGCTGAAAGAAACGGAGAAACCTTCAAGTGGTCCAAATGAATTGAAGAAACAGAATGTGGCGTCAAGTTTGACAGAGGATTCTTGCTTTTGGGCACATGTTGAGGAGGCTCGCATTTCATGCAAATTGCTGAGTAGCAGAGAATCAAATGATAGGGAGAAAGAAACAAACAAACTGATTGAGTTTGAAAAATATGTATACGGTTTGATGAAAAATTATGCAGTGTCTTCTGAGATTTTCTTACCTGAGAGTAGCTTCATGACATGGTGGAGAGAGTATAGAGAGATTAAGGGAACTTTTTATCGTTCACATCTCACTGGCTTAATGAATAATGAAGAGAATTACGACAAGTACGCTAAGGGCCGCTTGGTGATTCCCTGAAGGTTTATATGATTTTGATCACATATTTCAATATTTATGTGTGCACTTCCCTTCAAACATTTATGGTATTTCGAAGTCATTCCCCAATAGATTGTAAATTAAAGAAAATCATCTTTTCAACTTTTTTATTATTTTTATAAAATTTTCATGTCTTGCTTTTTCCATTTTTGGGTTGGATACTTGGATGTATGAGAGCACATTTTGGATGAGCATAATTCTCCTCAACAAGACCATTCATGATTTGCTAAACCCTTGAGTCTTAGTTTCACCCCCACAATCCTTCTGCAACTGAAATGGATTCACAAACTTAAGGGTACAAGCTGTGTGAGATTTTTCTCGTGTTTGTAATTCGGTAAATATAGGGTCTAAACTAGTTTAATTAGGTAATATCATTGGAATATATTGTATAATTTATTTTTTGAAATGATCAATATCATATATTAGGATTAGCCATATTAACAAAAAATTTCGCTCAATAAGAATATTTTATTTTAATGTATTAAACTATTAATTATAAAATAAATAAAAATATATATAAAATATAAAAAAATTAAAATAAATAAAAAAAACTCTTTCATCTTGCTCTTTACAAAACCGGGAAGGAGGTTTTTTATTTTTATTTAAAAAAAAAAAAAAAAGAATGTCACACTGTTTTCTCAATCAACTAATGAAAATTTTGACTAAATTTTACAAGTTCTTTTTCCATTTCACCATACAACGAAAACAATCACATTCGCATCCCTCAACCTTAAATTGTCTCAATACTTTTAAAGGGTACATTATCATATCTAAAACTGCAACTCTTAAAAAAATATTCCTGTTCTAGTGTACTAAGCCACTTGTTTCATAATCATTACAGAAGAAAAAAGAAAATTGAAACAAAGAACGGAAGAGAATAATCTAAAATGATAAATTTACAAAAGTTTTCAAGAAATAGGTCTCAGAAATCATGATTTGGAAAGCCAATTCAAGTTGATATCTTTCTTAGCCTTCATTACCTTTAAATTGGAGAAGAATTCCTCAAAAGGCTCCCATAACTTGGCCCTCTCTTCATCACATACCACAAGTCTCAACTGCTTGAGATCAATAATTGATGATGGCAACTGCTTGCGCAATCTCAAGCACTCTTTCATGTGTAACTCTTTCAATGTATGCAACTCACCGATGTGTTTTGGCAACTTGATAATGCTTAGGCAGTCAGATATGTCAAGAATGCGTAACTTATGGAGGCTTCTGGTTGACTCTGGCAACTCTGACAATTCGGTACAAGACCTAAGCCTTAGCTCTTCTAAATTCACCAACTTTCCGATTTCTTCAGGCAATTCAGACAACTTATGACAATTGGTGATGTTGAGTTTTTTTAGGTGGAGAAACTCACACAACCATGTAGGCAATTCCACCAAATCATTGCAATAGTCAATGTTTATCTCCATTAGATTTGGAAATGAATCTGAAACTTGTATAGTAGAATTCCCAAAAGTTTGACCAATATTACACATAAACAAAGATATTTTCTTCAAACTCCTCAATTGTACAAGGGTATTGCAAAGGGAAGAAAATGAAACCTTCTCTAATCTAATTCTCTTTAGATTGGGGAGAGAACTGAGTAGCTGAAAATTACTTAATTCAGCAGGAAAGAAACCATAATTAGTGACAATCATAACCTTGAGTTTAACCATATTCTTCACAAACTCAGGTAAGGCGTAATTCCTTGTTCGAAAATTCAGAATTAAAGCCTCAACTTCAGGTGCTTGAATGTCGTTGCACCAACTCGACGAAAACTGCTCATCTGCAAAACAAATATTCCATATGGTTTGACAAGATACTCATTGGTACGTTACATAGTGTGTGTGTGCCTTTGTTAGAGAGAAAAATGTACCAACCAGTAGAGATAGATAATAAGCGTGCATTGATAAGTTGTGGTTTCATCCACCAGTCTGGCAGATTGTTCTCCCTGATGTCCACAATCAGTCTTGTCCTTTCTATTATTGGCTTCTGGCTGCTCAATTGGATAGCTAGCTCCCTAAGAAGATCATGTTGGGTGACGAATTCTTCATTGTAATAGTAACTGCCCTCTTCTGCATCTTTCCTGGTGAATGACCAAAAGTATAAGCTTATAAGAGATTCAAATTCTTCAGTCCTCACATAAGAAAAATATATATTCCATGGCAATCGAACATAGTTGTGGATTCAATAACAAAGACATGGATTGAGACAATTAGTTTCTATCTGTAACAATTAAAATCAAACGGTTATAAGATAAGCAGCAAAAAGGTAAGACTACGAAAAGTTGAAATTCCCCTCTTTTATTGGGCAGAGTAATTGGACCCCTTATTGTTTATCATTTGATATAAAATTCCTTTTCTCTTTTTAGTAATCACCTTTAGCATCCTTGGTGTGTATATATATATTATCAATTGTGGCCAGAAGTTGATCAAGCTAGAAGACATAATGCAATATTTTGGGCCTTAGGTCATGTATAGAGATATCACATCACAACTAGCAACTAGAAATGATCAAATGAAGAACTTATCCTACAAGAAAATCACACTTTAGAAATCAGAAGTCTGAACAAACCTTTTCATAACAAGACTAGCCAAATTCCGACTGTTGAGTTCATGCAAATTAGCAATAGCATGGACATCGTTTTTGCCTGATTCATGTAATTCTGTCCAAACATCAATGAGGGCAGTAGCAGGGATTCTTTGGTCTTCAGGAAATGAACCTAGGTCCATGAAATACTCTTTGAGGATGATCTTGTCAGCAGAAAAGTCTAGACATTTTTGGAGACGAGCAAGCACCTCATTATCAGAGTCAAAAATAGAATGACCTTCAGACCATCCCATTACTTTACTTTGCCAAACCTCTACAGGCTGCCCACAGAGTGAACCGCCAATCACTTCAAGGGCTATTGGCAACCCCCCACAGTATCTTACTATCTGCAATTCAAGGAACCAAAGAAAATTAGTTCTTATCCATAGGTTACAAGGGTAATATTGGTCAAGACTGTTTTTTGTCTAAACTCTAAACCACTGTTTGTTCGGAAATGTGAAAATGCATTTTGTATGACTTTTTTATTTTCTTTCTTTTCCCTTGTCTTCACTCAAGTTTTGGGGACAATTCTTTCTCAAAAAAAAAAAAGGTTTTGGGGACAATTGGTTTGCCAGAAACAAAACAAACAAGCTTAAATATAATGCATGTGCAAGTATGAAAACACAATTTGGGCAAGTATATACGGTATATGGATCCATCAACCCAAAAATAGAATGTATATCTTTGGTCATATGCACACCTTAACCCAAAAGGCAAAAGCACAAACAAAATTAACCATATTTCTTATATATATATATATATATATATATATATATATACTGACAAAGTACCTTTTCCATATCTTCTTCTAGTATGTAAGAGCTCCCATCTTGCATTGATGCTGAGTGACAAAAAAGTCTCATTGCATCTTCATGAGCTAATGGATTTAATTGAAATCTAAACTTAAATCTTGAAAATGCTTTTCTTGAAGTCACCACAATCTTGTAATTTGGAATATTAAACTTGAACTTATCAATAAGGGATTCTGATTCAGGCCAGACATCATCCAAGATCAACAATATGGGTTGACCAATTTGATACAGTAGTTGCTCCAGCTGGTTGATTGCATCTTCATCACTTTGAAACTCAGGGCACTCATCACCATTATAACTAAATAGGTTTTGTACAATGACCTTCAGGTTGGGAGTTTTTGAAACGTTGACAAAAAATATATTGCCCATATATATGTCTATTCAAACACAATGTAGTTAGAAAGCTGCCACCAAGGCATGGTTCATGTCTAATAACATTATACAACTACATGCATAATGGTGAAGTGAAATAAGCAAAATTCCCAATCCCAACCACAGGGTAAGAAGTGAACAAAATCAATTTTCTAGAAAACTACACCAATTAGGAATATAAGAAAATTCATTTTTTTTTCTCCTTATCTTTTCTTTATCACTACTCTTCTCAGTAATTCTAAAGGATGAAATATGCCAAAAGCACTTCTCTGACCATTGAGAAATGTCCTACCATATCTTACCTTATGGCCCAAATATTTGTTTCAAAACTTAGTTCAATTCATTTGCATAAATTGGAATCTTCTGTTTGAATGAAGTATTCCCATTTGTTACAATTATGGTTAAACATATAATAATCAAGCAATGGTACATTTAAAGATTCATCAATAAAGTTCTCTATGTATTTTGTTTTTAAATGACCTAACCATTTACTTTTACTATAAAGTATCCACATACTAATACTATCATTACAAATAACCAAAATTAAAGTATCGCTCATGTTTCTTTAAAGCAAAATGTTATGAACACAACATTTTCACAATAATTCAAAACGGGTTTATTAGTGTCAATCACTTTTATTATGTAACATAAAGTACCAACCATTCAGATAAAGACATGGTAGTAGTTGGAAAAACAAAAAATGAAAAAAATTGTATTCACTAGACATATTTTAATTTGAGAAAAAGTACCTATAATTTCCTCATCCCAACCAAGCATTTTGACCAATGTGGTCTTCCCGCAACCTCCAAGAGCAGTCACTATAAGCACAGACACCTCTTCCTTCAACAGCTCCCTCTTCAACTCCTTCAAATGCAAATCAAACCCAACAATATAATCCCTGAGTTTAGGAACCGCACACGACGATGTCCCATATTTCTTCTTCATGTTCGAATTCTGACTCTCCACATGCTTCAAAACAAGATTCAAAGCCCTTTTGTTCTCATTCACCTCCGTCAATGTCTCCAATCCAATCCTTGTGTTGTGATTCACCTCGGCCAATGTCTCCAACCCAACCCTTGTGGTGTAATTCACATCGGCCAAAGTCTCCAACCCAATCGTTGTGTTCTGATTTAACTCGGCCAAAGTCTCCAACCCAATCCTTGTGTTGTGATTCACCTCGGCCAAAGTCTCCAACCCAATCGTTGTGTTGTGATTCACCTCGGCCAAAGTATCCAACCCAATCCCTGTGTTCTGAGTCACCCCTGTCAAAGCCTTCAACCCAATCTTTGTGTTCTGACTCACCAAGGTCAATGTCTCCAACCCATTCCTTGTGTTCTGTACTATCAAATTAACCTGACAGAACTTTTCAATAGCCTTGTTCAACTTGGATAGCTTGTTCGAATAAGAATAGGCTTTGACACAATAGTTCCAATTCCGACGCTTGATTTTGGAGCACTTGAGAACCAGCTCCTTGCCCTTCTTCATTTGTTCCACCAAGCTCTGTGTTTCCTTTACTGGGAAATTAAGAGCTTGGCTTAATTCTTCTATTTCTCGGACCATTGGTGCCACACCATCTAGCGTGGATTCTAAGCGTTTGAGTTCGGATTTGAACATGATGATTTGGCCAACCACATGCTTAACTGTATCGTGCAAAATAGCAAATCCCTCTCCAAAAGCTGCCCCCACAACACCCCCTGAAGCAAGATCAGCCATATCTCTTTGGGACCTCAATTAAGAAAGAAACACAATTTCAGATCTATCTACCGAACCATACCAACAAAAAAAAAACATGGACACCAATTTTTGCCTGGATGAATTAGATTTTCATTCAAACAAATGAAAGTGCAGAGAGAACGATCAAGAAGCTAGCTTTGATCTCAAAGCTCTTCAATTTGTTCTTCTCTCAGCTTTGATGCAAAACAATATGAGAAAAAAAGAAGAAGAAGAAGAATTTATGCTTCATTGTGTTTTCGAGTGACTATTGTCAAGCCGTCCACTATGACTAACAAGTTAGATATTTTCTGGAGTTTCCAAGTTAGTGCTAATATGTTTTTTTTTTTTTTTTTTTTTTTGGGGGTGGGGGGGGGGGGGGTTGTGGGAACTACTGTGATTACTTGTCCTACGAATAAATGGACGGTCGTTGTTGTTGTCGTCTTCGTGATTTTTTTTTTTTTGGTGGCTACCCAAATGGACGGTTGTTTAGGAGATGTTTAGTAGAGAAGTTTGAGTAATGTTATTTAAATGTTTTTGATATACGTGTAAGTAAAAAAGTGTAAAAAAATGTGTAATGTTGTTTAAAATACTTAAAAATGTGTTCAAAATAAACTACCAAACGGATCCTAAGGACAATTGTGATAGAGCCGTAAAGGAAGGGTTGTCTTTACTAACCTAATAATAAGAACCTGTGACCCATTATCTTGTGAATTTGAATTTGTTAGAGCATTCGCATTAAGTATCTCCAAATTATTCTATGTTACCATCTTAAAACCTACTTTATCATTTATACCATACTATTTTACAATACTTCCAACATTCCAACTTTTATTTTTCTATTTTATTCATTAAAATAATATTTCTATACAATAAAATAATATTTCTACACAATAAAATTATATATCTCCCAATCACCATCATCTATTCTTTCTTTCTCATTCTTTTTATTCAACAACCACAAATTTTACAGAAAACACCATCACCACATGCCCACCACCGCTGCACTACACACACTTGACACCACCACCACCACCACCAACCCATAATCTACCATCAACACCAAAAAAAAAAAAAAAAAAAAAAAAAAACACCCAAACCATCAAACACCAAACACCACAGCGCCAATCACCCAAACACCACACCGATCACCGATCACCCAAAAAAAAAACTACTTGCAGAAATCCACAGCCCAACGCTAATCACCCAAACACCACACCCAAACACTGATCACCCACACCAATCCAAACCCACGCAACCCACAGCAAACCCAAACAAAACCCCCGACAAACCCACAGCCCAACGCCGATCTCCACACCACCCCCAAACCCACACCAATCCAAACCCATGCAACCCATGACAAACTCATAGCTCAACGTCGATCTTCACACCACACCCAAACACCGATCTCTGCGCCAAACCCCAAACGCCGATCTCCATGCCACCACACTGATCTAGAGTTTTGGTGGCTATGGAGTTTTGAGTCTGAAGAGAGGGAGTGAGTGAGGATTGAAAGGAGAGAGAGTTTGAGATTGAGAGACGGATAGAGAGAGAGAGACACAATAAAATATTAGTTTTTTGTTTTAGAACGTGGAAGGAATGACAAATAAAGGTCAAGGCATTAAGGCTTCATTAGGCTCAAGGAATGAAAAAGTGGAGGAATTAAAAATATTTAAGTTATCTCATATGTGTTTGGTTGGAAGTAGTAAAATGGAGCAACGAATTTCTTTTTTTAATTGAAAAGAAAAATAAAATAATAGAAAATGTAGTTTGTATAAATATACCCTCATGCCTCTATTAGGGGGGAAAAAAAAAAAAAAAAAAAAAAAAAAAAAAAAAAAAAAAAAAGGTGCACATTATATTTTATTTTTTTGAGCGAAGATTTGCCCTTCATTTGGTTGAGTAGAAAATTGATAAATAGGAAAAAAGAATTAGGTTTTTTGAATAATCCATTTTTATGTTTTGGGGCTTAAAAACGGTAGCTATAAATCGTAATTAAAAACAACGGTGGCGCCTGAGTAAAGACAAAACAGTAAAAGAGAGAAAAAGAAGAAAAAATAATAAATAAAACTGGTAAATTAGACTCTGGACAAAAATTGAATTAGGATTAGTTTGAAAAGGGGGGGGAGCCATGTAATAATAAGTCAGCCATGTAATTAAATTCTGCTATTAACTTGGCGTTAAAACCCAATAATGACCCAACACTTCTGGTCTCTGATATGGCCAAGTCAAATTTTTTTTTTTTTTTTTTTTCTATCACTTTTGTCAAAAAAATTTTTTTTTTTTTTGAAAACGGCCAAGTCAAATTCTTAAGCACCTGGATTATCGTGTTTGCTGTTGTCGTTTTTATTCTTAACGAGTATGAATAAAAAGAATTCTGCAGCGCAGAGTCATTGACTTTTACTCTTCGTCTGGTACTAAGAAATTTCTCATGGGACCATGGATTAATTCGTAAGCAAAGATTGGCATTTGCTTCTCATCATTGTGTTATAAACTCAGAAGACACTAGTTTTCCATACCCAATGCATTTCTTTTTCTTTCTTTAGTTTTTTTTTGCTTTGTAACTTTGTTCTCTCTCTCTCTCAGTTTGTTTTTTGACCAAGAAACTCACTTCTAAACTTTGATCCACCACCATTTCTTAGCTATTGTTTTCTTTGATTCTTGGTTGTAGATTTAGCAGTGGACTGCAATTTAACAACAACATATATAGCCTTAGTTTCAAAATTTTGAGAGTGGTTATGGATCCTCCACAAACATTTAGCAGTGGGCCAGAATTGGCAAATTTCGTTGTCAGCTCTGGTGTCCTGAACCAATCCTTGGCAACGGTTCAGGATCTTCATGGAGAAAAAATCAATCAAAATGAACACCCAGTAAGACACAAAGTTTCTCAGCAATCAAACTGTACCATCATAGCTTTTTCTACTCAACCTGCTCGTGCCAAAGACTATATTCAGGAAAGAGGAGATTTGGTTTCATCATCAACTCTTGAGTCGTCTTTTCCTCTCTTCAATTTTCTGTGCACCAAAAACAACCCAGATTTCGCCATTAACAAAGTTGCTCTTGTGCTTTTTGCCTCCATCAGTGATAGGCTTCCCTCCTTGAAATCTGAGGTACATCTATCGCCTGAAAAATCTTTCTTTTTAATTATTTTGTTTTGTTACATAATACATTAATACTACTACTTAGCTTGGCAAAAGCTTGAGTATGAGCATGACTGTGATTGGAAAGTACAATAAATTGATTGGTCGTAATTAATGATTAGCGTTTTTTTTGTCCGTGACCAGAATAGAAATGGTAGCTACTCATTTGTTAATAGCTAAAAAACAATTCAAGATTAGAAAAGATATTAGTATATTGATGTTTCATATGATAGTAAAACGTTATGCTTAAAAATAACAAATTTGAAATTTTTGTTGTCGTATAAAGATTAGTCAAATACAAAGTGTTAAAATAATTTTAATTATAAAGTATTTTTGTATAAGTATAATATGTGTAATTTAATATATTCTTTATACACTTAATAAAAAAATGTATTTCTAAAATAATTTAATAGAAAAATTGGAGTTTTCAAAAAATACATAGTATAAAAATATAATACAATACGCATGTATTACTTACTCTGTTTTTCTTATTAAAAAAAAAAAAAAAAAAAAAAAAAAAAAAACAACAACAACAACAACAACAACAACAATAACAACAACAATTTGGAGCAAATACTATAGGATATTTTAAAAACTTGATTAAAAGATTTTTGAGAATGTGACTTGTCTTTTTATCCCCTTTTATATGTGATTTGCCATATCAATAACATTGTAAGATTCTAATGTTAATGCAAATTGACAATTTCAAACTATTAATTATCACTGGAAACTTTTTGGGAGGATCTGTTGCCTCTCTATTTACCTTATGGCTGCTAGAAACAATCAATTTTTCAATCACCAAACGCCCACTTTGTATCACTTTTGGCTCACCCCTTATTGGTGATAATGGCTTGCAAAATGCCATATTGAACTACCCAACATGGAGCTCTTGTTTTCTGCATGTAGTTTCTCACCAAGATCCAGTCCCAAGAGTCCTAATTTCACCCCACAATCCTCCTGCCACTGAATCAGCTTCACAAACAAATGTTTACAAGCCTTTTGGGACTTTTCTCTTGTGCTCGGAATCCGGATGTGGTTGTTTTGAGGACTCTCAAACCATTTTGGAGTTGTTGATGGCTACCTACTCAGAGGGTCCTGGAAATCAAAATCCTAATCAAGTTTTGGAGCTCTACAAAAAGATTGTGGAATATCTCAATCATAAGGTAATTTGTGGGGATACCACAGGGTTGCTTCAATGGACTACACCTCCACTACGGGCAGGCATTATTATTCAACTAGTAGCAATTAATGGACTGAAGCAACCACAAGTAGCTCAATCACAACTTTATTTTTTTAGATCAAATATAATTACAATGCTTATTTGTGATATATGTCATGCTATGGTATACATATGATATATGATACACCTAAACCATGTAAAGAATGAAATGCTCATTGATCAACAAGTAACCAAAATCTCTAATATTTCAAAAATAGCTAAAATTACTAACTTGTAAAATTCTTGTCGTTGCAGCAACAACCACAGAACAATGGCCTAAACAATATGATTACAAAGACAAAAGAGCAAGAAATGAAATTGTTCAAGTCCAAGGGACAGGGTTTTGATCCCTCCAAGAAGTTGAATGAAATAAAAATAAATATGGCTTTCTTTGAATGGTACAAGAAGTTTTTTAAGCAAAAGGGAATTGGATATTATGACAACTACAAGAATGGAAGCTCTACAAGTGATATTGATGTGATAAGGTTTAAGAAAATCCTCACTAGTTATTGGGAAGAAATGGTGGATGAAGCAGAGAAAAAGCCCCAGAAAGAAGGTGCCTCCTTTCGTACCCGATGGCTCTTTGTTGGAACAAATTATCGACGGATGATTGAACCACTAGACATAGCTGAACACTACAATGAGAGCACACAAGACTACATATTGTCAAGGTCTAAACATTACGAAAAATTGGAACAATGGTTGAAGGAAACGGAGAAGCCTTCTAGTGGTCCAAATGATTTGAAGAAACAGAATGTGGCGTCAAGTCTAATAGAGGATTCTCTCTTTTGGGCACATGTTGAGGAGGCTCGCATTTCAATAGCTCGCATTTCATGCAAAGGAGAAAGTGATATGGAGAAAGAATCATTAAATTGCAAACTGATTGAGTTTGAAAACTATGTGTTGGATTTGATGAAAAATTATACAGTATCGCCTGAGATTTTCTTAACTGGGAGCAGCTTCATGAAATGGTGGGAAGAGTATAGAAAAATTAAGGGAACTTCTTATAGTTCACGTCTCACTAACTTAATGAATAATGCTGAGAATTACGACAAATACGCTACTGGTTGTCTAGTGATTCACTGAATGTTTTATGATATGAATCACATGTTTCAATATCTATGTGTTTCTTAAGGTTATCATGACTTTTGAGTGGATTTTGTGGTGTCCTTTGTGTTAGAACCACATTTTTGTTTTTTCTTTTGTGTGTATCTATATGTGCACTTTCCTTCAATTATGTCTATAATAAATTGTATTTTTTTTTTCGACAATCGAAGTTATCCAAATATTTTGGAATATTTGACTATTTTCTTAAGTGTATGCAGTCTCTCCGTCTCACACGCACTAAGTTATTATAGGAAGGAATCTCACGAGAGTGGCTCCAAAATGTTGGTGGACATCATCTTTTCAATTTTTTGAATTATTATAAAATTTTCATGTTTTTCTTTTGCCATTTTTGGGTTGGATACTTGGATGTAGGGCTGTCCAGCGGTTCTTTGACCCGCCCAAACCGACCGGGTCCGACCGACCCGCATCCCAACGGGTGAACCCGAAACATGTAGTGAGTCGAATTCGGGTGTATTTCTTTCAAAACCCGATTATTCGGGTCGGGTAGCGGTTTAAGGAAGAAAAAACCCGCATTACCCGACCCGACCGATATTTAAAAAAAAAAAAAAAAAAAGTAATTCAGAACTCAGTTTACCCGTGAAGACTGAGTACTGAAGGGTGCTGTCCAGGACTGAAATGAGGGGACTGATTGGACTTAAAGCACTCAGTTTTTTTTTTTGTTTTACACGCTAAGTTCAAATCAGCCAACTTGCCCTTAAGATTTTTACATACCAAGCAATCATGGCCGTCCGATTTGAAAGTGATCAACGGTTAAAGCACTCAGTTTTTTTTGTTTTACACGCTAACTTCGCTAAACTCAAATCAGCCTACTTGCTCCTAATATTTTTACACACAAAACAATCATGGCCGTCCGATTTGAGCGTGATCAACGGTCTTGATCCTTCTGAAGATCAACAAAATCATTCCAAATTTCCAACGCACAAAAGGAAATCCCACAAAATCTCTCTTCACTCTTTAGACTCTCAGAGGTACAGAACGGCTAACCCTCAGTCCCTCACCTCACCTCAAATCATAATAAAAAATTTCCACTTCCCCAAGCCATGGCCGGTTACCCTCCCTCAGCCTCAAGAGACCCTCAACCCTCATCTCTTTTTCTTTTAAATAGATCTGAATCATCTGATATTTCTCTCTCTTTTACTTTTCTCTGCTCTCTAGTCTCAACTTCTGATTCAAAATCTCTCTTTTCTTTTGAAACACTTGACTTCTCAACTTCTGATTCACACGTATCCCCGCTGAGCAGAGGATCGGAGTGTTGTCGGCGTCGCTGGTCTGTCGCACCAAGGGCGCCGTCCGCCGCCTCTCAGCCTTCAAGCACGACCGCGGTTTCGCTTTCCTCGTCAACACTCAACAGGTTCGTGTCGCTCAAACAAATCTGTACTTTCTCTTTTTTATTAGTTATTTAGATTCTTCAGTTCTGATTGTTCTTTCTTTTCTCTCTAGTCTCAACTTCTGATTCAAAATCTCTCTTTTCTTTTGAAACACTTGACTTCTCAACTTCTGATTCACACGTATCCCCGCTGAGCAGAGGATCGAAGTGTTGTTGGCGTCGCTGGTCTGTCGCACCAAGGCCGCCGTCCGCCGCCTCTTAGCCTTCAAGCGCGGCGACCGCGGTTTCGCTTTCCTTGTCAACACTCAATAGGTTCGTGTCGCTCAAACAAATCTATTCTTTCTCTTTTTTATTAGTTATTTAGATTCTTCAGTTCTGATTGTTTTTTAAAGCTTTTAAGATTATTTGATTGCCTTATTGTATAAAGAATGGTGAGGACAATTTCTTTCACATGATTCTTCAGTTCTGAAGTTGTGTCTATGATCTGGTTTTATAAAAAAAAAAAAAAAAAGATTTGGGAAAATGTATTGGGCCTCTATGTTTTGAACAAGGACAATTTCTTTCACATGCTTATAGTTATACCAGTTCTTAGTTTTGTCTTGACTCTTAAACAATGCATACTTGCAATTTAAATGAAATCATGAAGTGCCATGTAATTTACCTTGATACAGAACACTGAGTGTTAAATGAAATCAGTACTAGTGAAGTAAATTCTTATGCATATATTTCTTATTTTACAAAGCTCCAATGTATGTGATTTTGCCCTTTAAGAGGTCAACTACAATGATATTTCTTAGTATTAGGTTTTTTATGGTTGTTTGTTTATACTTAAATTTGATGTCTTTAGGTCATGGAACCCTCTACTAATGCCCCCCCTTCCCAAACAACACCCGCTGCCCAAGCTGGACCTGCTGTCCAAGCTGAACCTGTTCCCACTCCAATAAATGCTGAGGCACTTCCACCTAGACCTAGTGATAAAACCAAAGTGAGTGAGATAGCTGTTGATTGTGGTAATAATAGGAAGAAGTCTACTGCTTGGGATCATTTTGAAAAAATAAAAATCAGTGAGGGTCAATTTAAGGCTGTCTGCCATTATTGCCAAAAAACTTACCGTGCTAATAGTAAGGGTCATGGTACTACTAATTTATTGAATCATACACCAAATTGTGTTAAGAACCCTAATAGAGCTTCACTTAAAGGGCAACAAACCTTAGCATTTGAACCCAAAATGAATGGGGAGGAAGGGTTTAAGCTTGTACCAACAGCCTTTACTGTTGAGGCTTCTAGGAAGGCACTCGCAGAAATGATTATAATAGACGAGTTGCCTTTTAGGTTTGTTGAAGGGTATGGGTTTCAAAAATATTCAACAACCTTACAACCTAAGTTGCAAATTAGGGATATCCCATCTCATCAAACTGTGGCTAGAGATGTGATTAGCATTTATGGTGTTGAGAGAGAGAAACTAAGGGAAGCCTTGAAAGGTCGTAGGGTGTGCCTTACTACGGACACATGGACTAGTATTCAAAATCTGAATTATATGTCCCTCACAGGTCATTTTATTGATGATGATTGGAACTTGCATAAGAGAATTTTGAATTTTTGTCTAGTGGAAGACCATAGGGGGGAGACTATAGGTAGAAAGATTGAGATGTGTCTCCGTGAGTGGGGTGTTGATGGCATATTCACCTTGACAGTGGATAATGCTTCCTCTAATGGTGCTACCATTAAATTTTTACAAACAGTCACTAAAGATTGGAAGGGGACTATTTTAGAACATGAGTTCTTGCACATGAGGTGTTGTGCACATATCTTAAATTTGATTGTGGGAGATGGTATGAAAGAAATTGATGCGTCCATTGCTAGGGTGCGTGAAGCAGTGAGGTATGTGAAGTCCTCACCAAATAGAAATCAGACTTTTAGGAGTATTATGGAGAGATTAGGTATTGAATCCAAATGTTTACTAAGTCTTGATGTACCAACTAGGTGGAACTCTACCTATCTCATGTTAAATACTGCTGAAAAATTTGAGAAAGTGTTCCTAAGAATGGACTTTGAGGATGATAGCTATTCTTCATACTTTTTGAACAAGGAAAATAGTGGTGGTTTGGGATCTCCTTGTGGGGTTGATTTTCAAAATTGTAGGACATTTGTGGGTTTCTTGAAACTTTTTTACAATGCAACTAAAAAGTTCTCCGGTTCTTTGTATGTGACTTCAAATACCTTCTTTGATGAGATGTTTGTGATTCAAGAAAATATTGCTCATTTAATTAAATCTCAAAATCATCTCTTAAAAAACATGGCAACTAAAATGGAAGCTAAGTTTGAAAAGTACTGGGGGAAAGGGGATAAAATTAATAAGCTTTTGTATGTGGCTGTGGTGCTTGATCCAAGGAAGAAAATGAGGTTTTTGAAGTTTTCTTTTTTTGAAATATATGGGAATGAAGTGGCTAATGAGATGGTTGACTTGGTGGGGAGTTTTATGGCTAGGTTGTATGATGATTACTCTAGGGTTGATTCACCAAATGTGGTGCTACCAAGTGAGAATGAGAGGACACACATGGAAGGTGATACAGTTGGTTGTAGTGATCCGTATGCAATGGTTAATTCACGATATGAGCGGTTTTTAGAGGTTGAGAAGTCTATAGGGTGTAGCAATGAGATTGAAAAATATTTGGCTGAAAATTGTGAAAGTAGAAGGGATGGGAAATTTGAGATTTTGAGGTGGTGGAAAGCCAATTCAGATAGGTACCCAGTGCTGTCCAAAATGGCTAGGGATGTGCTGGCTGTACCTGTTTCTACGGTTGCTTCAGAATCGGCTTTTAGTACCGGAGGGCGCATACTTGATCCATTTCGAAGTTCACTCTCCCCTCTCATGGTTCAAAATCTTATTTGTGCTCAAAACTGGCTGCAAGCCCATGTCCCAATTTCTTTTCGCAAGTCAAAGGACGAGATGGAGGCCTTGGAGGATGAATTTCATGAATTGGGTAATATGTTTAACTTCCAATCTTCTTGTTTACTTAGTGTTATTAAATGTGTTATATACTTGAGCAAAATTTAATCTATTGTCTCAATTTTTTCTTTTCTAGTTTTAAATCAAGCAACAACAGCAGCAAGTTCTAGTTCCTGTTCAAACAAAGGTGGTACTCGTACCACAGTCAATATTGATGAATGATCACTGATTGGATATGTTTCTGCCTTTATAATTTTTGTTCATATTGGTGTCCCTTTTGGTTATTCTGTTGCTGTTATTCTGTCTTTATATAGTATTGATAAATATTTTTCCCCTTGAATTGTAGGAGGATGGAAGGTCGCCTTTTGTATGGGAGGCAGTTTTTTTGAATATATTTTGAAGCTTTTTTGGACAGATGTGTAGCTTTTCTAATTATAATTATACATGAACTCTTGTCTTGCTTAGAGGAAGGAAAGCTTAGCATCTGTGTAGGCTTTCCTCTCTATAAGTTATGGACATGTTAACTATAGAAAATAGAATAGTTCTTTACTGCCTTAGGAAAGCTATTTTTTGGAAATACTTAATAGTATTTCATAGTTGTAACTTATTATATATACTGCTGGGAACTGCCTACTGCTTTGGTAGTTTATTGCCTTGTGCAATAACTGCCTTTTCTGCTGCCTCTATGGCTTTATATATCAAATTATGAAGATGATGTATTTTTAGTAGTGCTTGTAGCCTATGTGGTTCTGGAAATTTATTTGATGTGTGGAATGGTTGGTAGGTACTAGGTATGTTTTCACCTTGACAGATTGATGAATGTGGAAACAAAATGGTACTGCCTAGGCCTTAAGGCTTAGGCAATTTGGAAAATATTTGTTATAAATTTATAATGTGTGGATGATGAAAAAGGTGGTAACAAAAATGGTAATTGTGTTTTATTGATGAATGTGGAAACAAAATGGTACTGCCCAGGGCTCAAGGCTTAGGTAATTTGGAAAATATTTTGTTATAATGTGTGGATGATGAACAGGTGGTAACAAAATGATAGTTGTGTATTTGTGTTTTTATCTATTTGATTAATGCCTAGGTTTTACATTCTATTGATATTTAACAGGTATTCAGATTTTACTTTGAATTCATACTCAATGAAGGCCCATTTTACATACTTTGAATTCATAATGTATTGATATTTTACATTCTGGGAAGTATGAATTTGGAGTTTTGGACAAATTATAGTAGAGATGAAGGCCCATTTTAAAAGAAATTTAGTAAAAAACAGGCCCAATCTGATATGTTAAGATTCAAAAACTATTAATTCCTGGAAAAGTCCAATAATTTCGGCCAAAAGGCCCAAAAAAATTAAATTCAATAAAATTTACAGAAAAGGCCCAATAAGAGGTCCAACCCGTTCAAACCGATGATCCGACCCGGCGGGTTTAACCCATTTTTCAATTGATTGCGGGTCTTTTTTTCAGTGACCCGATCCAATCGGGTCGAGTGCGGGTTGGGCCTAAACCCGAGCTGACTCGACCCGTGGACAGCCCTAGTTGTGGCACATTTAATGTGGTGGTGGCAGCTTTCCATGAGATATTTTGGGTTTTATTCTTTTTATATGCTGGGAGGATGAACTGCAATGGTTGGGGCGCGGTTTTTGATCGGACTTCGTAATGTCCGAGGAGGAGTTACTCTTCGGACAGGTTTCTTTTATCGTAATTGGGCATGAATAATGCTTTATCTGTGACTTCTCCTCGGACAGGACGCTCCTTGGACGGGCCTGAATGTAGACTAGCCCATTATTTTTGGGCCGGGCCCCACATTAACCAATATTTTTTATATAATTATTTTATTAAAATAAATGTTTAGATTTAAAAAAGACTATATATATATATATATATATATATAGGGAGTTGGGGGTTTAAGTTATACCTGTTGTACCTTTTAGTAATGGTACACCACCCAATATTTTTTAATTATATTTGAATTTTGGTAAATTCACGGTTGGATTACATTATTTTTGTATATTCTCTATTCTTACAAAATTTAAATATAGTAAAAAATTAGTAATCATGTCATTAATCAATTGTTTAAATTCAATTTTTTGTAGTTTAAAATAATGTATAAAATATGGTTCGAATGGTAAATTATATCCGATTAGCATAAAGATTGGCATATATGTTAAGAATATATAAAACATGTAATTCAATAGTTGGATTTTCAAAATATGAATTCAAAAACAAGTAATTGGGTGGTGTAATTTGAACTCAACCCATATATTGAATATCCACTATCTAGTTTCAAATATTTATGATATTTTTGCAAGTATTTTCTAATAAATATGAAATATCAAAATACATATTTATGAACCATATTTTAAGATATATCTTTTTTTTAATGTAAATTTATGATAGTTTTCTGTTTGATATGAAATTGATGTCCTAATTCTATTTTAAGATATTGAAAACTCTTTTATGAGTTCAAAAAGAATTTTCTATTATGGATACCAAAATAACGTGATATCTGATACCTCAACAAGATTTTAAAAATCATTATTACATATTTACAAGTACATTATACTTTTTTATATAGGATATTACAGATATAAGGTATGGATTATTTATGTAATTTATTCAATTAAAAAAAATTAAATATAAAAAATTCAACATAAAAATGGGAAAAAAATACTAAATGAAAGTACATACAGATATGTTACGGATTTGAATGAAAATTTTAAGTAAATGAAAAACTGTAAGTGTTAAATTACTTTTTTATTATATTCTAATTTTTTTTTTTTAATATATATAGCATATGCTTTTGTTACCTTAGTATAATTTTACAAGATATTGCAAAAAAAAAAAAAAAAAAAAAAAAAAAAAAAAAAAAAAAAAAAAAAAACTAATTGAGTACGTATTGGTTATCTACCGTTTTTGACATAAAAAGAAAAAGAGTATTTACTAAATATTTTCTCTAGTTTCGGCTTGTTTTCGAGCAAAGTAGAAAACTAATTATCATATTACTATAGTTAAAAAATATTATACTTGTTTATTAATTTATAGCTAGCTAAAAAAAATTCTAGATTATAATTGAAAATATTAAAAATGTCGATGTTTCATATGATAGTAAAACTTGATGCTTAAAAATAATAATTTGTCTTATTGATAACATAGTAAGATTCTTATGTTAATGCAGATTGACAATTCCAAAGTATTAATTATCACTGGAAACTCATTGGGAGAATCTGTTGCCACTCTCTTTACCTTATGGCTGCTAGAATCAATCGATTTTTCAATCACAAAATGCCCACTTTGCATCACTTTTGGTTCACCCCTTATTGGTGATAATGGCTTGCAAAATGCCATATTGAAATACCCAACATGGAACTCTTGTTTTCTGCATGTAGTTTCTGACCAAGATCCAATCCCAAGAGTCCTAATTTCACCCCACAATCCTCCTGCCACTGAATCGGCTTCACAAACAAATGTTTACAAGCCTTTTGGGACTTTTCTCTTGTATTCGGAATCCGGATGTGGTTGTTTTAAGGACTCTCAAACCATTTTGGAGTTGTTGATGGCTACCTACTCAAAGGGTCTTGGAAATCAAAATCCTAATCAAGTTTTGGAGCTCTACATAAAGATTGTGGAATTTCTCAATCGTAAGGTAATTTGTGGGGATGCCACAGGGTTGCTTCAATGGACTACACCTCCACTACGTACAGGCATTATTATACAATTAGTAGCAATTGGACTAATGCGACCACAGGTAGCTCAATCACAACTTTTTTTTGGATCAAATAAAATTACAATGCTTATTTGTGCTATATCTCATTTTATGGTTCCCATATGATATATGATACACCTAGATGTTGTAATGTAAAGATTGAAATGCTCAGGATCTACTGTTTTGATACCTTGTTAAATTAATAATTGTTCTAGAAGTTTAAATTATTAGGATATGATAAATTTAATATTTAATCACATACTTATAACACATCGATCAACAAAGTAATCAAAATCTCTAATATCTCATACAAAGCTAAAATTACTACCTTGTAAAATCTTTGCCATTGAAACCCTTTATAATTCCACTTGTAGTCCAACTTATTTTTGAAAGTCATTGCAGCCACAAGGGCAGAACAATGGCCTCGACAATCTGATCACAAAGATAGAGAAACAAGAAATGGAATTGGTAATGTCCAAGGGGCTGGGTTTTAATCCTTCCAAAACGTTGAATGAAATAAAAATAAATATGGCCTTCTTTGAATGGTACAAGAAGTGTTTTAAGGAAAAGGGAATTGGATACTATGATAGCTTCAAGAATGGAAGCTCCCAAACTGATATCGAGGTGGTAAAGTTTAAGACAATCCTCACTCATTACTGGGAAGGAGAGGTCGATGAAGCAGAGAAAAAGCCCCAGAAAGAAGGTGCACCCTTTCGTACCGGATGGCTCGGTGCAGGAACAAATTTTCGACGTATGATTGAACCACTGGATATAGCTGAATACTACAATAAGGGTCTAAAAGACTACATAAACCAAGGAAGGCCTAAACATTACAAACAATTGGAGCAATGGCTTAAAGAAACAGAGAAACCTGCAAGCAATCTAAGTCAGTTGAAGAAGCAAAACGTGGCTTCTAGTCTAACGGAGGATTCTTGTTTTTGGGCACATGTTGAGGAGGCTCGAATTTCATGCAAATTGTTGAGCAGCAAAGAATCAAGTACTGGGGAGAAAGAATTGTCAAAGCACAACTTGATTCATGAGTTTGAAAACTATGTTTTGAGTTTGATGAAAAACCATGAAGTATCGCCTGAGATTTTCTTGCCGCAGAGCAGCTTCATGCTGTGGTGGAAAGAGTATGAGGAAATCATAAGAAAAGGAATTATGGGAGCTTCTTATTATTCACCTCTCACTGACTTAATGAAGAATCGCAGTTATCAAAACTATGCTACTGGCGACCTAGAGATTCCCTGAATTTGTATATGTATCAAACATTTCAAATCTATGTGTAATGTGTGCACTTGCCTTCAAACTTGTATGGTATTCTGAAATCGTTTCCCAATAAATTGTAGAGACATCATCATCTTTTTCCCAATAAATTGAGTTGGATACTTGGATGTATTTAGATGAAAACACTTTTAGTCATCATTATCAAAGGATTTTTTTTTTTTTTTTTTGGCATTGTTTAATATTCGTCTCTCACAGCAAGGAAAGGCCACTCTATTTTCTATACCATTGAAATAGCCTAGCATAATTCTCCCCAACAAGATCATTCTTGATTTGCTAATACTTCCTACATTTTTCATTTAATATTCATAATTGGTTAGTTGGGAAAATATTGGAAATTAATCAACAAAAGTCAAAAAATAGGATTTTGAGAGTGAAAGGAGCAATTCATATAAGGAGTAGGTTGCCTCTTGTTTAGAAATAAGTCCAAATTGTTACCGGTAGTTAACATATAAAAATCATAGGTTCACGTTCATTTACACTTTTGCTCGCTTTAAACCAACCCAAAAAATAAATGCAAATATTTTTGTGCATAATAAAAAAACTTTAGGGTAATTTATGTATTTAGTCTCTATCTTTTACGTTATATTTCAATTTAATTCCTAACATTTCAATTGTGTCAATTTGGTCTCTAACCTTTTAGTGTCATGTCAATTTAGTCACTACCGTTATTTTTTGGATGAAAATTGTTGGCATAGCAAACGATCAAAATAAAAAATTAGTTTATTGTCACATCAACTGACCAAATACGTATTTTATCCAAATAACTTTAACAATAATTGTATTTTTATGCATAATAAAAAGGGGTAATTGTTAAAAAGTTGTCAAAATTTTAATTTTTTTCTCATAAATTTTTTTTTAAATATATCATATATCAATACTTTTATGATATTCGTTAACTTTTCCCTAATAAAAATAGTGTCAATTGTGAATTATGCGAAAGTGATATCACTTAAATCATAACTTACTGTCTTAACTTCTTATAAAAATAATTGTATAAAAAAAAAAAAGTTGTGTCCTTAGGTAATGCTATGGAAAAAGAGAGAAGGAAAAAATAAATAAATAAATAAAACAAATTTTTAGTATATAAAAAAAGACCTCATTCCATTTGAAGACCCTATTTAACCATCCATAATCACCCATAAGATTGGAGTTCTGTCCTAAACGAATAAACAAGCCTTTAACCCAACAACCATCATGGTCCCGCATAAGGCCACCAGTCCCTAAAAAGGGCTTGGGTTCACATATTTTAGTTGTGGGGCCCAAGAAATGAAAGACGGAAAATTGATAGGCTAAAATGCTAAACAACATAATTCTTTAGCATATAAATGGTCTTTCTCTTAAATTTTTTATTAGGAATCTTTAGCATATTGTCGTTGACTTCAATCTATGCTTTTGTTCTACGAAATTTAGATTACTCAGCTAATTTTGGTATTGATTCTCATCGATGTTATAACTAACAAGACACAATATATTCTATATTATACGTTGCTGATTTTCTAAGTAGATCGAACAAAGTAACAGAGGATGAGCCGAATTCACTTGTAAGTAAAAACCATTTTCATTTCTTTTGTTCAGCTTGTTTTCCTTCTTTGATGCATCATGATTTCTTAGCTTTTTTGTTTCTTGATGACAGATTTAGCGGTGGGTTAGAGTTGGCCAATTTGGTGGTCAGCTCTGGTGTTCTGTACCATTCTTGGGCTGCAGTTCGGGACCTGTACAGTGAAATCAATCAAAATGAACAGCAATCTTTGTCAGTAAGGTACAAAGTTTCTCAGCAACCAAACAGTACCACCATAGCTTTCTTTACTTGGCCTGCTTGTTCCAAAGACTATATTATTCAGGGTGGAGGAGGAGAGGATTTGGTTTCATCATCAACTCTAAAGGAGTCTTTTCCTCTCTTTGAATTCCTGTGCACCAAAACCAACCCACAATTCTCCATTAACAAAGCTGCACTTGAGCTTTTTGCCTCAATCCGTGATAGTCTCCCCTCCTTGAAATCTCAGGTACCTCTATGCCCCGAAAATTCTTTCCTTTTTTTCTTTTCTTTTTTTTTTTTTCTTTTTTGACAAAAGTTTAAAGCATGAACTGCAACTGAGTCAATTGACAAACTTCTAGAACAAAGTCTAATTTTCTTAAACTTTCAATATAATTGATAACCAGGTCGTAGTTAACCAGCTACTTTTATTTTTTGCTACGTTTTCCCATTTTCTATTGTGTCTGCTGACTCTGCTTGACCAGAAATGTGGTCGCTAGTACTTGTCAATATATTATTGGTATCATGATCGTTATTAACATGAAGGTTTAAATTTAAAAAATATCATTTCTATTATTATTATTAGGGTATTAAACAAAACAATTAAATATCGTTAATATTGAAAAGATATGAAGAGAACGATATCTCATTGTCACTATTGATGTTTTTGTTTTTGTTTTTTTGAGAAGATAATGTTTGACATATTTAATTTAACAAAAAAAATTTTGTGATGATTGTTATTTAATTATTTTATTACTCCAATACATATATATATATATATATATATATATGTATATATTATTTTTTCCAACCCGTAAATTTAAGATATTTCAGATTTATTTTTTCTAATTTTAACGGCTAGTATCCTGCTGATAAATAAATTATAACCAACTATATATTCTTAGTCTACTAATTTTATCATGAAATATAATAACATATTAACAAGATTTTAATTATAAGTGCTAGTGGGATGTAGGAGGCAAGGGATGAAATTTAAGTTTTTTAAGAGAGAATTTCACACACATATACAGCTAAATTATATTAGAGTAGAATTTCTATTTTGTATATAAAAAAAACTATAATTATTAATTATTGCATAAAATGATATTTTGAGAGTAACTCTATAATCTATATTACTGCTTGCATGATGCATTAGGAATCTTGCATGATGCATTAGGAATGGTTTTGTTTTGGGAAAATAGAGAATTTTTCTGAGCAATGCTAATACTACATAAAATGGCAGAATTTAAACCGCAACTCGCCATGTGAGCAAGTTATGATACAAATTGTGTCATTTTGTATGATACTAGCGTTATTCAAATTTTTTATTAAAAAAATTAAATAAAGATTTTGGCCCTCTCATCCGGTCAATATCTCATGAGTGCGCTGTACCTTTTTTTTTTCATTTCTTTTCTTTTCTTTTCGTACAGGTAATCATTTTGAGTATTCCTATGTCATTTGAATATATTAGGCTATTAGCAAATTAATCTTTTTGAAATATTGCTATATGGTATGGATGTGAAATATATATTTGAAATAATAGTAGGATAATATTTATATAACTTTCCTAATAAATTATGAAAAATATCTTTTTATCTTTAATTCATATAAAAAATTGACCAGTTTAAATACTATTTTAGTCTATACTACTAATTTTTTGTATTTATTTATTTATTTTATATTATTTAATTATTTAAAATAATGACTTTATCACGGTCAGACTTTAAAGGTTTTGAACCTTTTTTTTATCGATTTTTTGAATAGTCCAAGACTGAAAATCATGATATCACATTACTATGTTCTTTTTATTTTATAATCATAGTTAATAGATTTAAGAAAATATACTTAAAATCCTGAATAAACAGATGAAAATATATATATATATATATATATATATATAGAATTACATATTACAAACTTGAATGAATATTTTTTATTAAAGAATTTTAAATTAATTTTCTTCTACATTCCAAATTAGTAGGATACTTATGCTACCTCATATAATTTCACAAGATATTGTTAAAAAAATAACTAATTGAGCATTTAGTATATTTAATACATTTTTTCAATTTTTTGACCCCCCATTTTTATTTAAAAAAAGAGAAAGAAGCTCTAATTTTAAATAATTGTATATATTAGTCATACTACGGCCATATATATATGGCCGTAGTATGACTAACATATAAAAAATCAAATTGCAGAAAATTTTTAATAGATAAAAAATTCAAGACTATAAATTAAAATAAGAAAACATTGATGTTTAATATGAATAATAAAACATTAAAGTAAAAGGTATTAATTTTGATAATCTTCTGCTGTATAAAGCTTAGTAAAAATAAGATATGTATTATTAGCGTATTTTATGCTTTTAATTATAAAAGACATATTTTTAATAGGATTTTTGTTTCGTATGGCAAATGAGTGGCAAACGAGAGTTCTTTTGAGAAAAATATTTACTTTTTTTTTTTTTGGTTGAGAAACATGTCAATCATCTTACGTGTGACATATGCTGCCATCTGTGTATTTTATTAACTAGGATTATATTTAACATTTTGGAGAAGATATTATAGACCCTTTTTTAATTAATCAAAAGAACTTTAGTCTTTAAGAATGTCACTCATCCTATTATCAACATTAATGTAAGATTTATATCTTAATGCAGATTGATTCCAAACCAGTAATTATTACTGGAAACTCTCTGGGAGGATCAGTTGCCTCTCTATTCACCTTATGGCTACTAGAAAAAATCAATTTATCAAGCACCAAAACACGCCCACTTTGCATCACTTTTGGTTCACCCCTTGTAGGTGATGATGGGCTGCAAGAAGCCACATCAAAATATCCAACATGGAACTCTTGCTTTTTGCATGTAGTTTCTGATCAGGATCCAATTCCCAGAGTCTTAATTTCACCCCACAATCCCATTGACTCAATTTACAAGCCTTTTGGTACATTTCTCTTGCATTCGGAATTGGGCTGTGCTTGTTTTGAGGATTCTCAATCCATTTTGGACTTGTTGACAGCAACCTACTTAGAGGGTCCAGAAAATCAAAATCCTAATCAAGTTTTGGAGTTCTATGAAGCACTTGTCCAACATCTCAACCATAAGGTAATTTGTAAGGATACTACACAATTGGTTAAAAGGAATACAAAATCATTTGAGGCAGGCATCATTACACAACTAGAAGCAATTGGACTGGTGCGGCCCCAGGTAATTTACTTACAAACCTTTTTTATAAATTGCATATGGTTACAATGCTTATTTGACCCATTTGTCATGCTATGGTTCAGACACGATTGACGATACGCTTAGTTAAACAAGACATTGAATAAAACAATGTAAAGAATGAAGAGCTCAACTATTAACAACTAACCAAAACCTCTCATATCTCTTACATGGCTAAAATTTCTACCTTGTAAAATAGCCCAACT
The DNA here is from genome assembly GCF_001633185.2 of Quercus lobata. Taxonomy (NCBI): domain Eukaryota; kingdom Viridiplantae; phylum Streptophyta; class Magnoliopsida; order Fagales; family Fagaceae; genus Quercus; species Quercus lobata. The sequence goes on from NC_044905.1 coordinate 78,134,168, forward strand.
CATTTTTATAAGTCATTGCAGCAACAACAGAGGAACAATGGCATCGACAATCTGATTACAAGGACAGAAAGACAGGAAAAGAAGTTGGTAATCCTGAAGAGGCAAGTTTTTGATCCTTCCAAGAAGTTGAATGACATAAAAATAAATATGGCCTACTTGGAATGGTACAAGAAACATTTTAAGGATAAGGGAATTGGATACTATGATAGCTACAAGAATTCAGGCAATTTAAGTGATCTTAATGTGGTAAGGTATAAGAAAATCCTCACTTGTTACTGGGAAGAAATGGTTGATGAAGCAGAGAAAAAGCCCCAGAAGGAAGGTGCCTCCTTTCGTACCAGATGGCTCTTTGCGGGAACAAATTACCGAAGGATGTGTGAACCATTGGACATAGCTGAATACTACAATAAGGGTCTAAAAGACTACATAAACCAAGGAAGGCCTAAACATTACAAACAATTGGAGCAATGGCTTAAAGAAATAGAGAAACCTGCAAGCAATCCAAGTCAGTTGAAGAAGCAAAATGTGGCTTCTAGTCTAACGGAGGATTCTTGCTTTTGGGCACATGTTGAGGAGGCTCGAATTTCATGCGAATTGTTGAGTAGTAGAGAATCAAGTATTGGGGAGAAAGAATCATCAAAGCACAACCTGGTTGAGTTTGAAAACTATGTTTTGAGTTTGATGAAAAACTATGCAGTATCGCCTGAGATTTTCTTGCCGCGGAGTAGCTTCATGCTGTGGTGGAAAGAGTATGAGGAAATCATTAGAAAAGGAATTATGGGAGCTGCTTATTATTCACCTCTCACTGACTTAATGAAGAGTCGCAGTTACCAAAACTATGCTACTGGCGGCCTAGAGATTCCCTGAATTTGTATACGTATCAAACATTTCAAATCTATGTGTAATGTGTGCACTTGCCTTCAAACTTGTATGGTATTCTGAAATCATTTCCCAATAAATTGTAGGGATGTCATCATCTTTTTCTTTTTTGATTATTTTTCAGTTTTCCATAACTTTTCTTTTGCCTTTGGGTTGGATGTGTATGTTGGGTGCACCATGCACCATGGTCCAGCCCACATGAAGTTAAAGCCCATATATAATGCACATATGCTTACTTTGATTTTTCTCTTAACTTGCAAATTAAATCGATAGTTTTATGTCTGCCCCAAACAAAAAATTTTGATCCGTCCTTAATTTAAGATCATAACAACTTAGAATGCCATCTTGGCCAAGATTTCTTGAAGGAAAAAATGTCATAATAACAATAACAACAAAGAAATCAAAAAGGATTATTGCTGTGTTATATTGGGCCAAGGGAGTTTAATTTTTAGGTATGGTGGTCCATTGATTGCCAGGTCTTAGTTGTGTGCGAACTAACAGGAGTGAACTATAAATGGAGGCTTTAAACTAAACTGGTAGGAAGGTGTACGTAGGACTAGGAACCACACGGCGTTATTCAATGCGGGACCGGCTAGCACATGCATTTGGGGTTTATGCTTGTTTCTCTCTTCCATTGCATTATTGGCATCTTGCCGTTGTCGTTCACAATATGGCTAAAGGCCTCTTCTCTTTTGTTCTCTATAGAAAAAATCCCCCTTTTTTCTTTTTCTTTTTGGGTTTGATCTTTTTATGTTTGGAACTCTATGTAAAGCTCTCGCCGACACTTTTTTTACTGAATATGCACATTTGTAAAGAAACCAAATGGAATGTTCAACAACGATATTCCACGTAACAATTGGCACAATATGTGGTTGTAGTTTAGGAGAAACTTTAAAGAAAATAAGTGTCAAATATTCACAAAATTAGTAGATATGTGAGATGTAAAAATAGAGAAAAATATGTGACAAAGAAAATAATCATACAAAATAATATTTACGTGGTTCGACAATTTATCTATGTCCGCAGAGTTGCAATAATTTCACTATTCACAGGGAAAAAATATAAGATATGGCATTACAATTTTTCCCTCTCAAAACAACCCCTCCAAACCCTAATCTAAAAACCATGGTATTTCACTCTTGCATAAAAAATTCACAATGGGCTAACACACTGGCAAAAAATTTGAGTGCTCTAGCTTGGGCCTAATGTCTCAAGCCTCCAATTTATGGACTAAACCTCCAAAAAAGTCACATTAAAAATTGTAGCATTTTTATATCAAGTTAGGTCATATTCCAAATCAAACACAACTAAACTTCACATAGCCCAATAGTGATTAAGTAGTTTCAATTGTAAATTTTCTTTCTCTCATTTATTGTAAGAACAAAAATATAATACATTCTCCATCTTTGTAGCTGTATGGAGGTGCAATTTAGCAAGGGGAAAGATTATATATTTAGTTTTTTTATTAGAATTAAAATTTTTTTTTTGGCACATATTAGAATTTAAATTTAATATATTGAAGATAGTTTTTCTTATAACAAGCGGCGTAGAAGAATAGTTGAATGAATTGATATTACATGTACAATAGTAGAGAAATTTTAGGTCAAATGTATTGACTTTAGGGAAACATTAATATATTGGTTAAACGGTACTCAATGAGCGGTGAGCACTAAATCCTGTAAGTTTTGTAGTTAGCATATTAAATGATAATGAACTTGGGTTCAGTTCTTTCCAACATCTGCCATTGGAATATATTGTAGTATTTTCTGCTGAAGCTTAATTAAATAAAAGATTAAGGTATTTAATTAAGTGATAATTATTGATATCTATATATAAATAATAATAAAAATTATTGTGTGTGTGTGTATATATATATGATAGGTAGGTAGTTGAAGAGGGAATGATATATTTATACCATAAACATGATGCATTGCAAAGAATGTCATTATTACTGGGCCAACTATTACTTATTTTTATTCTCAAAAAAAACTATTACTTATTTTTTTTCCTTTTGATAAATAAATAGATAGATAGAGTTTTCCTAAAAGAGATAAATAGATAGATAGATAGTAAGGGAGGAGGAGGAGAGATTCGAATCAAATATAAACATAGTGCACCACAAAATGATGTCATTATTGCTAGACTATACTGAGTTATCACATGAACACTCACATTACAATATTTTTAAAACTAACCTAACTGTTTAGTTCAGATTAATTTCCCAAAAATACAAAGTAAGGACAAAAAAAAGTATTTAAACAAATAATTACAAGACCAATTAAAATTTAAAAAATGGGTAAAATAGTTTATTTTTTAATAAAAAATAAATAAATATCTTAAACTAGTTGCCCAAGACACACTACAAAAAAATGGGGCTATCCCAGCATTTGCAAAACTGCTGGGATAACCCCAGAAAGCGCTGGAATAGGGTCAAAATTCCTATCCTGGCGTTTTTTTTCCCGGCACTTCAAACCGCCGCGCAATGACAATCGGTATAGCGTTGTCAAACCTATACCAGCGCTTTTCAAAAGCACCGGGATAGGTCTCAGCGCTTTCAAACCCTATTCTGGTGTTTTTATTTGTGTTGGGACAATCCTCACGGAAATATGAATATAACATATACCAACGCTTTTGAAAGCATTGGCATAGGCAGTATCTATTCCAGCGTTCTCAAAAGCGCTGGTATAGGTCTGCAATGAATATAATTAAAAATGCCTATATCAGCACTTTTGAAAGCGCTGGCATAGGCAATACCTATGCTAGCGTTCTCAAAAGTGCTGATATAGGTCTTGAATAAATATAATTTAAAAGACTTATACCAGCACTTTTAAACTACCAGAATAGGTTTTGCCTATGCCAGCGCTTTCAAAAGCGCTGGTATAGGGCATATGCCCATACCCTATTCCAACAGTTTTCAAAGCGCCGGAATAGGTCTTTTTTTTTTTTTTTTTTTTTTTTTAAATTTCTTTAGCACCTGTAATGTATCTACAATACATATTTTCCAATACCTATTTTATAGCAACTATAATGAACCACAATTCATATTTTCCAATAACAAATACAATACCACATTAAATAAAGAAACTAAATATATTTAATTACATCATATCAATAATTACATCCCAAATGTCTAGAATGTTATACACAAAATAATACATCCCAAGTGTCTAGAATGTTATGAACAAAATAATACATTCTACACAATTATGTAGAATGTCTTATACAAAAGAATACATTCTAACTATATAGAATGTCCTGGACAAAAGAATACATTCTAATTGTCTAGAATGTTATAATAAAGTTTCCAACTATGATGTGTCTATATAAATAGGTGAAAACCACATTTTCATCCCTACATTTTCACACGATTCCCACTTTGATCCCTAACTTTTTTTTCCACCGCTTCTAGTTCCTATTTTGGAAAAAGCGTCTCATTTTTGTCCCTACCGTTACATCAGAAACAAAAATTGCACAGGTGGCAAATGGCAGAATTAAAAAATATTTTATTTTATTTTAAAATAAAATAAAATTTTAGTTATTATTTAATTATTTAAATAATAATTGTTCTTCATGTTCTTCCCCCAAGAACATGGTTGCCCAAAAAATAAGAAATTCAAGATTTTCTTCTCTTTTCTTGCATTTTCTTAGCATCCAAACAAGTAAAAACATATACAAAACCATGATCAAACTCAAATACTCTAACACAATCAACTAACAAAACCCAAAACACGGTCAGATCAAAAACAAAATACCAAAACTCAAAGCCAATCCTCATCAATAAAATACACCAAAACACAATCATGAGCTAGTCAGATCAAACCACAATGACCAGCTAGGTTTAGAGAGAGAGAAGATCATATCTCGGTCAAGTTGGGTTTTGGCCATGGATCTTCAACCATGGGGTTTTAATGAAAAGGAGAGGATGAAAGACTGAAAAGGAAAATATTGTTCTTGTATTTAAATCTGGATTTTTTTTTTTTTTTTTGAGAAACATCTGGGTTTCAGGGATGGTGGAGCTGATGATTTCGTTGCTGATGAGGAGGTATTGGATCTTGGTGTGTGGGTAAAAGGGTTGGACATTGGATCGGACCCAAAGATTGGACAAGGTTTGGTTGGAGGAGATGTTGGAGATGAGTTCGTTGGGTAACATGATTGAGACTTTGATGTTTGTGTGTTTAAGGGAGTTAAGGATTTTTGGGTTTGTGTCGTAGATTTTCACAAGCTTGGCTTTGAGAGATTTGATAAGCTCCACTGACTTTGATGGTGATGGTAGATTGTTTCTCAATTGACCATAGTTAATTCCTACCTTGCTCGTGAACTTAGCACCTGTACAAAACTTGGTACACTTAGATCTTAGATCTTGATTCACGTAGTTTTTGGTTTTTAATTATGTTTTTAATTTTAGTTTTTTAAATTTGGGTGCTAATGTGGCATTTTTTAATGCCAAATAATTTTTTTTTTTTTAATGGCCACATCAGCTTTAAGTGTACCAACGGTGCACTCCGTTTGCCATCAATGCAATTTCCGTCTCTGATGTAACGACAGGGACAAAAATGAAACGCGTTTTCCAGGATAGAGACTAAAAGCGGTGGAAAAAAAAAGTTAGGGACCAAAGTGGAATCGCGTGAAAATGTAGGGACGAAAATGTGGTTTTCACCATATATATATATATATATATCAAAATTTGAAACTTTATTATAAATATCAAAATGTCAAAGTAACTACTCCAAAATAAGTGCACAAAGTATCGCCTACTGTGTATCATTAAATGATAAGTGTTGAGCATCGGGAGACTAGATATCCACTGCAAAATCACCATCACCATCACCATCCTACAAATTAAGAAACACAAAAAGGATTAATGTACTAAACAACAGAGTTAGTAGCTGAATGACACAATATCACTAGTATTACTACCAAGTGCCACATTAGCAATTATAACACACTCAAAATTTGAGATTTTAGTTAAGCATTTGAACATTCTGTTCCTTCAAAAACTCTCAAATTTATTTCCCTCCAAATGGTCCATAAAAGGCAAGCTAGAGTGGCTCCCCACAAAGTAAAATAAGTCTTTTTACCACACAGTCCAGACCAAATAATGAGTAGGTTTGGCACCAAAAACAGCCTTGAATTACAGTAAGGTACTTAGACTAGTGTGGTAAAAAGTGTAGAGAAAATGTTCAAACCTTAACTCTAACTCTCCTAAAAAGACCCAAGCAATACATTAAGTTATATGAGAAACATGTTTTAGATATCACATTCTATATTAGTAGAACCCTTAAATAAGTTCAATTAAATAAGCTACATCTTTCAAACTTATTTCCTTTAAGTGGGCACTCTCATGTTGCCCTATCCAACTTATTCAATTCACTCATAAAGTCACTCATAATTAACAACCAAAAAACTGCTTAGTAAAAGTGAGACCACTCTTCAACTAGTACATAAAAGCAAACTTCCCTAGTATCAATCAATTACTATGCCTTACAAATCACAATATTTTATGTCTCTCCATCCTTCCTTCCCCTCTCTTCTACTTATTTCTCAAATTCAAATAAACCCAATTGTCTTATTTTGCTAAAAGGAAACTAATTTCTAAGTGGATGTATGGCAATAATCAAAGTTATAACTCCAAGACAATTGTCACTTAGGAGTTCTTAAGGGAGATTTGAAGGTAGGCAGTCAATCAAAATTATACTCAAAATGAATTTCCGTTTGAGAATTTTATGAATATTTTCAATTACAAATTTAAAAAAAAAAAAATTATGCAATTGGTAGTGACTTTCTTGAAATTTTTGTAGGAGTTGTTGAAAGATAACAAAGAGCGACGTCGGAAGCAGACGGAGCTGCATACGCTGGGATCCATAAGCATGGCCCAAACGACGGATAACATTGTAAGAACAATATTATATATATATATATATATATATATATATATATTAATAACATGCTTAAAATAACAAAGTTTATATTATTTTGCATTCTAAAGTAGGAATAAATGTGATTTGACGCCATCGAATCGACACCCTCGCTTTAATATGTCAAATGTACTAACCATGTTGTAGGCAAAAAAGAAAGGCATGCAACTAGAGAGAGGTGAGATGTATGAAGTGGCATATTCTCACCATGATGGTACTATTGTGAATGCCACTAGGAAGCGAACATTGTAAGTTTGTAACAAATTATATTAGTAATTTATAGGATTAAATTTGAAATTATCGAATGAGTTCCAGTCAGTTCAGTTGATAAAGTTTTATATTCTTGAATAAGAAATTTATGTACAAATCATGTCTACACAAAAAAATAAACCAATTGATATATTAGTTTAATAATAAAGAATAATTATTATGGAATGAACCCCATCAATTTCAATCATGTTCTCTCAATAAAATATTAAAATCGTTGTTAAAGTTTAAGGATTAAATTATAATTTGCAAAAAGAAAAGAAAACTATAAGACCATCCACGTATATTAAATTATATGACTCATTAAATCATCTACATGTATAAATTTAATTGTAGCACATTTACCATGAAGCAAATGAGTGTGTAGATCTTTTGGCTAAAAGGGGTAAGGATGAAATAGATAAAATATGAGAATACATTCACTGCCTTTCTTTTGTACATGAAGCTTTATTGCTAGATATGATGTATTCAAGCAAAGTAAGAGATTGCCCTTCTTTTATCCTCCGATATGGTTCGTATAATTTCTTTCCTTCTTATTAAAAGAAAAAAAAGTATTTCATGACTATTAGATAGGTCATATGATTAAAATTACACTTGAATATATATATATGTGTGTGTGTGTGTGTGTGTGTGTGTGTGTGTGTAAGGGCAGTTTTTGGATCCTAGACCCAAAAGGTAAAAGGATTACGGCCCAAAGAGCCCAATTCAAAGAATTTGTAGAGAGTGGACTGAAAACTAGGTTTTAACGAGTTGGACAATGCTCACAATGGATTAAAGGTTGAAGTAAAACAAAGAAAATAGGTTTTATACGAAGAATCCTTCCTCAACAAAGTCCGAGGAGAGTAGTTCTTGAATATATTTCTCTTGGACTTGATTATAATTACAGTTCTTGGTGCTACTGTCTTTTGTCTTTCTACAGATTCTCCGCCCCTTTTTGTAGTTGGGGTCTTTCTTCTCTATATTACCTTATTTGCTTCATCTCAACCCTCCACGTGTAGATCAAGTTGTTGGCTTTTATCCTTGTCCTATCAACACCTTCTTAAAATCTTTGGAAATAGCTGTAAGACTGAATATCATTGTTCAAGTATCACCTCCACATTAATGTGGCCAAAGAGTTAGCTACAGAGCTTTTAATGCAGTGGTAGCAGCTTTCTCTTAGATATTTCTTAGCTTCCCTTTGTCTTATTCCCTCCTGATGTCAATCCTTACTAGTAGAATCATTCGAAGCGTAGCTCCTAATGGCAAACCAAACATTCTGACCTCTGCTTTGCTTAACTGAGGAGGCATTTCTCCTTGAACAACCTTACCTAACCTTTATGGCCAGAATCCTTCCACAACTCACCGATTGGTACCTTTCCGTTAAAGCCTACTTGTCCTCAGATTGCCAAATGTCCTCAAACAAGACCCACGGTCCAATATACACTCTTGGGTCCTTTCCCCCTACAATATATATATATATATATATATATATATATATATATATATTGTCTATAGAGAGCCTTAAAGCTCATTGGTATAGTCTGCTATCCTTTATTATAAAAAAACCCAAGGTTGTCACCTTCAAACTAGTTTGGACTTTGGAAGAGTCTATAATACATTTTATTTAAGTTCCAATAAAAATTATCTCTAAACTGATTTGAAAAAAAAAAAAAAAAAATCTCTAACATATTATGTCATGATCTTTCGAGAAGTCTATAATACATTTTATTTAAGTTCCAATAAAATTTACCTCTAAACTGCTTTGAAAAAAAATTTCTCTAACTTATTATGTCACAATTCATGAAGTCATTTATGAATATATAATCACATGACTTATTAAATTATTTAAATAAATCATATAGTTCATTACATAGGTTGCAAAACTAAAAATAAATACCAATAATTTTATAAATTATGAACGTAATAAAATTGGAGAATTTTTTTTTCTAAACCAGTTGTTCATAACCATTTCTACCGATGAACAAGCCTGGCAGATAATTCGCAGCCAGAAGTTTCTTATTCTTCTACATCTTCTGTTTTATTTTATTTTATTTTTTTAAATGAATATATGCAGGGAGATGCATTCATCACCACAGCAAGATCACCGTTATTCCATATAAACAGAATCGAATGGGACCCAATTAAACAATAATGTCCTAAATCTGGCACCCTCCAGCAATCAGCATGATGTATCATGTGACTTATACGAATTATGCGCCAAACTCACCGCTACCATTCATTAAGCTAAAAATTCATAGAGACGAGAAAAGGTAATAATTTTATTTATTTCAGGTTGGAATATGATTTTGGTTCATGTGCCATATTCTGTATTCGTGCATCAATGATCAATCAACCATTTGTTCTAATTTAATTAAAATTTTTTTTTTCCCTATTTACTACTATGCAAAGGGAATCTACCATATATCTACAAATAGTAAAAGTGATGAATATTATATCTCTATCATGCTATATCAATATTATAAAATAAAAAGACATATATGTGGAAAAAAAAAAAAGTATATTAACAATTATTGTCCATATAGCAATGAACTAAGTTCCATTGATATAAAGAATAGATACAAGAAATACAACAAAACTAGATTACAACAACATACTGCAGAAGAAAAAAAAAAAAAAAAAAAACCAGCTAGCGTTAATTATCTAGATCCCGCAAGAGCAAAGAGGTCACAATTAATACAGTTGGAACTTGGAAGAAATGCATAAAGATCAAGACCTGAAACCACAACGCAACTAGGTAATTCACTAATTCACCTATCAAAAAAAAAAAAGCTAGGTAATACACCAACTAAATACCAATGGTACATTGAGTTTTAACAAAACTAGATTCAAGGATTCCCCTTGAACAACAATGGGCCATGTCTAAGATAGAATTAATTCTTAAAACGAACTATGTCACCATCACGAGTTCTAATTAACTTCTCATTTATTAAGTTGCATTAAGCTTTCCTATGTTTTAAGCCGACCTCCATGAATATGATTGTTCCTTTGGAGCAAAGATGATAAAGAGCGGTTTCCCAAGCCACCATACATAGAACTCCCCTCATAACTCTTACCGAGGCAGTTATTTAAACCCAAATCAACTACCTCATCCCAATTGGTTACAGGTTTACATCAAGCATAAACCTCATAATCAGAACCCAAATTCTTCTAATTAAAGAGCAACTGAAAAACAAATGATGACGACTTTCAAGACAATTAATACCAAAAACATAAGTTGTATCACCTAAAAGGATATAATTGTATTCGGCCTACAAATGATAATTTCCTTCTTTTTTTTTTTTTTCTTTTTCTTTTTTTTTTTAAATTAATACGAGATATAAATTCTATTTTAATCTAATCCAAGTGTATATGTGTGTAATACTTCATTTTAGAGATTTGAACTCTAAGCGTATTTGTGTGTGTATAAGTGCATATTTTCTTCTTCTTCTTCTTTTACAAGATAGAAATTCTACTATAACCTAATCTAAGTGTATGTGTGTGAAGCTCCCTCCTGAATAATTGAACCCCAACCCTTACCCCTACACCCCACAAGTACTAATACCTGTGGAATGACTATCGCACCAAAGTTGTGCAGTGGTCAAATGACAATATCTTAAATAAGGTTTCATTTATTGAGAGAGAGAGAGAGAGAGAGAGAGAGAGAGCAATACTATTATATTAACTTTTGGTTAAACTGCATATTTGGTTAATAACTTCTTACATTTGTTTCAAATATATCAGTTTTGTTGTAGACGTAAAATGTTAATTCAATACACAAAAAGAAATTTTACGTCCACAATATTTTCAAAACACTTTCACAACAAATCATAAATAATAGATTATTATGGGAGCTGTTACTTGTGGATAATAAAGTAATTTAAGCAGTGAATTCAAATTAAAAACTTGTAACAACTTCCTAACTAAAATTTTTTGTGAAAATTTTATTAACCCAGCACTTCTCATAGACAAAATGGATGAAACTAAGATCACTTTGATGAAGTGAAACTTATAACATCGCATGAATTTCATTTATTAAGTGTCCGTTTGGTTTGCTCACGTTTGCGTCTGCGTTTTCACTCTTCTACGTTTTTGGCATTTTTTTTTTTTAAGCCTAGCGCTTCTTACACTGTTCATGTCCCATGAATAGTGCATTTAGGCATATTTACAGTAACCTTTGTGTGAACAGTAATTCAAAATTTTTTTTTTTTTTTTTCAGTTTTCAATAAAATAAGCAATATCCAACATTAAGTTAATATCTTTTTATCCATTGAATATTAAAATAAAACAGGGTAACGAGCCAAGAGGTTGAGTAACTTGAGTTTCCCTAGGCATAGTTTCCTAAATCGTAAATCCCCCTCCATCTAAAGCAGCCGCGTAATAAAGGGATAAAAATAATTAAAATGTAAAGCAAAACATGGGAACGAAAGTCATTGAGGTTGAGCTTCGAAAGCGCTTTTGTTTGTATAATTTGCGCGTCTCATAGGGACGAAATAGTGGCACAGCCAGCTATATATAATGAAGTAGTGGGCCCCCAATACTTTTCATTTTAATCCCCTATGGCTCCAAATTCATATACCCTCCAAGATCCACCAATACCACATCATCTCTCTCAGCATTATAGTAATTTCTTACCCTCACTAACACCATTTTAGTCTTTTGAAAGTAACCAAGCAAGAATCAACTTATGCGTGTCTTGCTCCGAGTCCCTGCATTTCCAACTCAAAATCCACCAAATCTCATCTCAAACAATTAAATCACCGTGGAGTCGTGGACCACCTCTACCCTTACAGCACGCATCCCGTGATTTGTGCTACGCAGACCAACGCGTGCACTCTTTTTATTTATTTACTTATTTTTTTTTTATTATTATAAGAATCCAATTAAAGTATATTCTTAAGATCATTTATTTTTAAAAATATTTTATGAAAAATTGAAAAAAAGTTATAAAATATTTTATTTTTTCATAAATAAATTTTTAAAATGGTTTATTAATATATACTCTAAGAACATATATTAGCAAAACCTATATAATAAAATTTAAACTTAGTAAATTTATTTTATAATGATTTCTTTTTATCAGCAAGTTAAGACATAAATATAAATGAACTCAGATCTCTTTATCAGTTGAGCTAACACACCACTTCTTACACATAAATTCACATAATATTTAAGTGTCAGCTTGTGATTAGACTTCAGCACATTCATATGAGTAAACGATCATGTTGTGTCAACTTATTTATCAATTAAGATTTAAGATTAGTTTAGATTTGGGTGTAAGAAGGGGTAGATGGGAGGGTTTTACTAATGAGTAATGACTAGGTGTCTAGATTTTTTCTTACAGAAATAACACACCACTTCTTACACATAAATTCACATAATATTTAAGTGTCAGTTAGTGATTAGACTTCAGCACATTCATATGAGTGAATGATCATGTTGTGTCAACTTATTTATCAATTAAGATTTAAGATTAGTTTAGATTTGGGTGTAAGAAGGGTTGTATTCCATAAACTTTTTTCTGTAAGAAAAAATCTAGACACCTAATCATTACTCATTAGTAAAACCCTCCCATCTACCCCACTCCCCTAGTTCACTACTCCAGTCCACACACAGCTCACTTTCCACTCTAGCAATAGCTGATTTATTAGCTTCTTTTTTAGATAGAAAAACCGAAAGGGGTGTCAAAAACACAATCACAAAATGGCATTTCTTCAGATTCTCTTTCTAACATCTCTCTCACTCTTCTTCACACCCTCGCATTCCCAACTCTCTTTAGACTACTACAAGCAAAAATGCCCAGCATTCGAGCAAACCATCCGAGACACCATAACCAACAAGCAAATCACAAGCCCCAGCACCGCCGCCGCCACGCTCCGCCTCTTCTTCCACGACTGCTTAACAAACGGCTGCGATGCCTCCATTCTCATCTCCTCCACCCCCTTCAACTCCGCCGAGCGCGACGCCGATATCAACCTCTCTCTCCCCGGAGACGCCTTCGACGTGATCGTACGCGCCAAGACCGCGTTGGAGCTAGCCTGTCCGAACACCGTCTCTTGCGCCGACATCTTGGCTTTAGCCACTCGTGACCTCGTAACTATGGTCGGCGGACCCTACTACAACGTTCTCTTGGGTCGAAGAGATGGGTTGGTCTCGAAATCTAACTATGTCGAAGGTAAACTCCCAAGACCCACGATGCCCATGTCTCAGATTATCAACGTTTTCAAATCTAATGGCTTTTCGATCCAAGAAATGGTGGCTTTGAGTGGCGCACACACAATTGGGTTCTCTCATTGTAAGGAATTCAGTTCTGGGATTTACAATTTTAGTAACCTTTCACAGTACGATAGGGAATATAATCCGAGATTCGCTCAAGGGTTGCAACAAGCGTGTAAGGATTTTACAAAGAATCCAACTTTGTCAGTGTTCAATGACATTATGACTCCAAACAAGTTCGATAACATGTACTTTCAGAATCTGCCAAAAGGGTTAGGATTGTTGAGGTCAGATCATGGGTTGTACAATGACCCAAATACCAAGCAGTTTGTTGAAATGTATGCGGCAGATCAGAACAAGTTCTTTCAGGCTTTTGCTAAGGCTATGGAGAAGCTGAGTGTGTATAAGGTCCAGACTGGGAGGCAAGGAGAGATTAGGCACAGGTGTGATGCGTTTAACTGAGGTGGAACATTTTGGAAAATTGAAACTTTTTTTTGGTGGGGGGTTTGGGTTTTTTTTTTTTTTTTTTTTTTTTTTTTTTTTTTTTTGTTGTTGTTGTGACTGTGATCTGTGGTGAATTGATTGAGGATCATAAACAGGGTGATGAGGATTTCGCTGAGGATCTGGTAATATGTATACATGTTTTTGTATCAATGTCCTATTGTCATAATTTTAAGTTTAAATTAAATATAGATACTTATTTGTTAGTATTTTCTTTTCTCGGTTACAGCTTCTTTTGTCATTTTTTAGGCCTACAATACAAGTGGTGATCTGGGCAGAGGTTTTGTTTTTTTTACTATTTCCTAAACAAATTGTAATAAAATAATAATTTGAAATTTAAGAACATAGGATCTCTTTTCCTTGTCTGTCTCATGGATCTTATTTCGGTTTCTATATTTGTTACTTCTGATGCATTAGTTTTAGAAGTTTTAATATATTTTATTGTACTCATTAATTACAGACTTTTTTATTGATGAAATTGAAACTGGTAGTGAATATAGTCTATATTTTGTAAACACAGAAACCTAAGATAAATATGATAAAAAGGACTAATTAGTTAAATTGGTGGAGTTGGTAAGAACCTTTTGCCCTTGAAAACAAAAAATTAACAGTGTCATTATATTCAAATTCTCAAACATACCAAGGAATTCAAATGTGTTGAAGGGCCAAAAGATTGGAATTTTTTTTTTTTCCTTTTCTTTTTCTTTTGGTTTGAGTCAAAAGTCAGGATTAGGTCCGAGGCATAGAAGATGTGCTGTATATTGGTAAGTTGCACGTTGAGACTGCTTGCAATGATAAGGACCTTAGTAGTATCTCAGGTGAGAAGGAAAATGAGGGGGGTCAGGGATTTTAATACTCTGTCCCAAACTCATCAATTGGTCAAGCTTCATTTCAATAATTGATCCACATGACTGGTAGATAATTGATTATGAATATAGGCTTCTGAGTTCTGAGGGGTGGAGAAGCTGTAATACAGCATATTAACTAATGATTTGAAGTGTGCCATCTGCAGAAACGCCAAAATCTTGAGAAGACAGAGTCAAAGAGACAAAATTCAACTCAGTCAGTAATAATTTATCATTATCTTCCATTCAGAAAATCAAAAAGCATCTTCCCCTTTTACTATGCTTCATTATTATAATCCTGATTTCATTCAATCGATAAGTGTAAATGTGTAATTACCAAACTAGTTTAATCCGTCGCGTTTCCAAGCAGTCACCTTGACTCTTGAGAAGACACAAAGAAGAGACACAAAGCATCTCTTCCCTTTTACAGTGCTTATAATAGTATAATCAACTTTGTTGCTTGTATGAGTTCACTTGAGTTGAGTTTCAAACTCTAATAACTATGTTTTATTACTACACTAACTTTTTAGAATCAAAATATATTACTACACTAACTTTGTAGGCATTTTAAGTAGAGTTGAAAATATATTTTTACCAGATAGTCTTCAAATTTTTTCCCTGTTAAAACGTAAAGGTTTAGAGGTATTTTTAAACTACAAAAAAACCAGTATAAGAAAACCTCATTTTCTGTGCATACTAAGTAAAATATTGGCTGGAATCAGCCGATGCTAGGTATACTCATTAATTAGTCAAAATATTCACATCTTGCCAGAAGTGATAAGAGTGTGGTTGATGTAGTATCATTAGGTCCAAATCTATTAGCTTAAGTTTTTGGGATAAGAAAATGTTGCATCCCAACATGTATCACATAATGCTATTCCTTATCAGAGTGAAACAACTCCATTTTTCAAATTCTCTTCTTCGCAATTTTGTTGGCCTTCAAATATTTGTCACGGGCTCAAATCTCTAGAACTTTGGCGAATTTGTGAGATAATTCTACTTGACAATGTTATTCTAATTGAAATTATTATAGGGAAAGTGACTCTTTCTCCTACATTAGACTTCAACAAGAACCTTTTGTGGTTTTTTTAAAAATGAAATTACATCAAAAGCAGACAATCTAAATGTCTGTTTCTTTTTTACTTAAGTTTTCTGGAAGTCATCATGATGCAGGGAAAAATGATGTGTTGTAATATGATTTAGAATTAGATGGAAAGTGAGTTTCTTAGAACACATTGATAGGTGGTTAGACACATTTGCAAAGAACACAAAGTTCTCAAATAAAAGCTCCCAAGGCTTCTTTCAATCGCATATACAAACTGAATACAAATAAGAGCCTAATCAGCTATTTATAGAAGCTACACTACACTGGCAGCCACTGGATTGGCTCGATTAAAGACTTAATCTGACTGGTAATTGGCAATCTAATCAACTAATGTATTAACTGAGTACAAATGGATCTAAGTGACTGCTATTACAATAACAAGCTCTAACCTGCTGTTTGGACACAAGCAATAATTTCTACTAGTTCTCTTTTCAGCTACAAATGTAAAACAACTACTTAAATGCCCTGCATCACATTTTCTCCAATTTTTGAGATCCCTCGAAAGTAGGGACCTTTCCTTGCGGAGGATATTTGGCATTAGGGTTTCCGTGATCATAGGGTGTCTTTCCATATGAGAAAGATATGCAATGAAGCCTTGATACGTGATGCGCAAGACATTTCCATATATGAGCACCCGTGGAGACCATGCATTGCCATGCTGGGACCGTCAGCCTACCCAACCCGTCGGTCTTGCGGCCCGTCGTCACTTTATTTCCTCTCGTTTGTATGAGACAGTCGAGCCTCACCGTTGGTCACCTGGTAAGTGCCATCGGCTTATCAAGGGTCCCTTGTTACCTTAAAGCCGAAGACCTTAAAGAGCCCGTCTGCTTTATGTGTTGAAAACGTCCCCAGCATAAGATAACACACTGAAAACGTTTTTCTCCTCCCATTTTTATAGTGAAGTTGTTTTACTCTAATCTGCGTGTACTAAAAAGTGAAACACAAGACTGAAAATGAAGCCTTTTAAGTTTTAACTATTTCTTTTATCGGTTCTTTATAAAATAAGTCTAGAATGGAAACGCAATTTCTGGTTATATTGGACTTGGAACTCAGTTATTTCTCAAATGAAGATGAAACTCCTTTTTGATCAAATACAATAAGTTGACACAAGAACTAAAAGAAACGATAGACAATTTTTGATACCTAGAATTGATCATGACCGAGAATTTGATTTAAAGTTTTATAAACGTGTACATAAATCTTCCAGCATCTTGTCTTACCTTTGATTGCAATAAAAGCATCTAAACAAATATGCTATGGATTTCAAGGCTAATGGATTCATCAAATTAGGCCTCAAAAACCGCTAACTGCTAACATTAGAAAAGTCTATCACCATGCTTTATGGCCAACTATCTGAAGCAACAGGCAGGCATGCAAGTTTAAGCATTTATTATCAATAAATCTAGGAGACCAATAATTTTCTTCATATTTTTTTATTTTTATTTTTTATAGAACTGTTGATATGACTAATTATTAGTAGTACATAATAAAAATAATGTTAGTGATAAACCCAAGTGAAAGTGTTGTTACTTTCGTTCTTAGTTAAGTGCTAATGTGCTATGCACTACGTGAGGAATACTTAGGAGTTAGGACAGCCCGGATTCTAATTGAGGATAGGGTTGGAAGTATCTTCAAAAGATAACTCAGTAGCTATGATGCTACTGGTTTAGTAGGCTCGAAGCTGGTTCAGTAGCTCTAAAACTGTCTTTGGTTTTAACCATGCGAAATTGTAGATGATTTGTATCAAGGGAGTTTTGTTTGTTCTATTGGTTTGGGTGTATATGTTTCATCTTGTTCTGTTTAGAACTTGCGTTGTACTTTGTTTCATGCTTGTTGCCCTGATTTTGGGACTAGAAGATCCTTATTGTATCATTTGATTTGTGATGTAAATAATCATTTGAATTATCAAATATATATATATATATAAATATATATATATATATATATATATTTTGATTCAATCACAGCAAACCATATCTACATTTGTGACAAAGGTTGCCTCCAACCTTGCTCTTTTTCTAAGTCCACAGAAAAAAGAATGATTTGAGGTTAGGCAAAGCTAGCACTTAAGTGGCCCAGATGCCAATCCCATCAATTTCTCTTCCTAAATGACCCCGGATCCAAGAGTCCATTGCATTCAACATCCAAACCTAATTGGCCAGGAACATTTCCTTTCGGCTTTTCAATCAAAGCTGAAGTGAAAAAAGGAAAGGTCTAGTCCAGTCATACAGTAATTAATGTTGAAGTAGATTAGATGGCTTTATCTCCAAATGAACCATTCAAAAAAGGTAGTGATTGGCATGAGTAACTTTAAGTTATTTCATTCTTTACATACGCGTTTTCATTTGGTATCGAGCATCTAACAAGAAGTCAGTTTAGATGTGGTGTGCCTTTGTATTAGAATTCATTTTCCTCTCTCCTGTGTGTGTGTTTGTTTCTCAAAAAAAATAAATAAATAAATAACAAGTCGGTCTAGCCTAAGGGATATCCTAACCGCGTCAATCATGCGACACTTTTTAACCTATGTTCTCTTTTGGATGAACATTAGTTTGCTCAACTCTATGGTGGGTAGACCTTTTCTCCTTTATTAATGATATTGATTGAGTGAAGAGTTTTGTATTTTTAGTGATAATAGTCTGCTAAAATTTTAGTAGTCTTGCTTCCTTTTATTAGAATGTATTTTTAGTGCTAATAGTCAACTAAAATGTAGTCTTGCTTTCTTTTATTAGAAGAGTCAAAGTTTGAATCTTCATTCCGACAATTAAAACTATTGCATATTCTATTAAAAACTTATTGTGTTATTTTTTTAATAATTTTTTTACTTAATAAAATAGATTTCAATGTATTACCAAACAAGAAACAATTTGGAATCCTCCTTCTTTTTTTTCTTTTTTTTTTTTTAAGGGAAGATAGAGGAGGAGGGGGAGAAAAAACACACACACATTTGTGTTAAAAAAAAAAAACGATTAATATCTATCATGGAGTGAATATCATTTTAAAACACATGCAAAACATGAAAGTAGGGAAAGCTACCTGAAATTTCAAGCCCAAAGCATTCTTCAGTTGTCATGGGCTCTGCCACCTCTTGGGCCTTTCATCTTTCATCTATGCCCCCCCAAAGAAAATTTTGGAGATAAGAAAAGAAAATGAATAGTTAGATTTTATCCAAAATCATACTGGAATTGAATGTTTTTCTTTAAGCACGCTCAAGACGAAGACTTCAAATATCATTTAGATGTATAATATGAATGATTAACAGAATTTATTGTGCAGATTTAAAACTATAAACGATGAGTATCAAGGAATAAAGTGAATAATAGCACCAAAGCAAACTTTACACCAATGTCTGAAAACTTTTATTTACACCATCACCACCATCTATGATTCAGGTGAAAAAAAAAAAAAAAAAAAAAAATTGTTCACCAGAGAGCATGAGCATAAAAATAAATAAAAACATGTAACAAGGTCCAAATAATTACAACCCAACTAAAAAAAAAATTAATAAAATCAAAATACCAAAACACTGTACTCAAAACTCATTCAGATTGATACTGAGTGTGACTCAACTCAAGCAAATCTTCCCAATTCACCACCTCCTCCCCCATTTCCTCCTCCTCATATTCCTTACTTGTCATTTTCATCATCTCCAATATTGTCATTGCCTTCTCTCTCACACACTTGCTCCCTTCTTTCACCATCTTGCTCAACACCTCCTCCGTCTTAACCGCCTTTGCCAAAACCCTAAATCTCAATCCACCTTGACTCAATCCATACAATACACTCAAACAACTCTCTTTGGTTGACTCAGAGTTCAACTGGGTCCCACCCAAAAACTTGACCAAACATTCAACCGCACCCGCACCCAACATTGCAGCCCGCCCATCCGGGCACCAAGCCATGTTACCCAACACAAGCATTATTCGACCCGTCATATGACCCGGCTTAACCATACCCAATAGAACCGGGACCAACCCGAGTTTCACTAACCTGACCCTATTACTCTTAACGAGTGAGAGGTGATAAAGCGCAATCACCGAGTCATGCTGAGTCCGCTCATTCTCTGACCTCAGCAAGTGCATCAACGGCTCTAAAGCACCCAAAACACCAATTGCAGTCTTGTTGTCATCATCAAGGGCCAAACTGAAGAGTGCACCAGAAGCATGTTCCTGCGCCTCAGGGAATCCCCCCTTCAAAACATCAATCAAGAGTGGGACCATTCCTGACCGTACGATCTTCACCTTGTTGATATCCTCCAAAGACAGATTGACCAACGCCGCGATTGTGTTCACTTGAATAGTTGAGTACCTGGACATGATCAAAGATCGGAGGGCTAAGAGTAACCGAGGGGTACATAAGCGGACCCTACTGCTCTCTGTGGACCGTGTGATCTGTCTCAACGAAATCACGGCACGTTCTATCTCAAACACCTGTGGGCTTTTGAGTTTCACCAACAACTGCTCCTCTTCTTCGTTGAAACCAGGGTTTAGGGTATCAGAGGAGGAGGACGAGGATGAGTTGTTGTTGTAACTCGGGTGAATCACGAGTTGGAGAGATGGGATCGACTCGGCGGTCTCAACTGAGTCGACTGAGCTCGAGCAGGAGTGAGTTAACTCGGGGTCGTTGAGATTCACTGTAGGGCTTTCTATAGCCCCTTGAACCAGGTTCTTCCCCGAGATTATGATCTGCGTATCTGGGTTTTTGACCTCGGTCTCCATTAATGCACGGACGAGGTTTTTAGCGTTGATGGGGTCGATGGGTTTTGGTGGGTCTACACAGAGAGTCTTGCACCAGTTGAGAATGGCGGTTTTGAGAGCGAGGTTGGGAATTACAGAGGAGAAATCTGGTGTGGACGAGTCTTCTTCGAGAGTGGGAGTGAAGGATAGGGCTTTACAGGCTAAGACGCAAGCCTTTTCCAATGTGTGGCCTGAGGTGACGATAACTGGTTCGGCCATGAGAGACCCAGAGATGGGACAGAGAAACTCGTTTGGAGGCTCTTTTGATTTTGGGTTTCGAGGTGGTGAAGATGAGGACCTGTTGAAGAGATACATCAACTTCCATTTGCGCCTGGGAGTCATAGTAGGAGTAGGAGTCTCTTTGATTCTGCCTTTCTCTGTGTCTTTTTCGAATCCCCAGTTTACCTCTTTGGGCTTGTGAACCACATACCTCATCATGCCCTCTTGAAACTCCATTTTCTGTGTCTAATTTTTTTTACTATCCCACAAAGACCGAAAGGTTTCAGTTTTGTACGTGAATAAATGAAGAAGCAGCAGTACGGAATATCAAGAAATGTTGCAGATAATGAAAGTCCATTGGGTTTTTAGGAGAAGGGTGAGCTGGAAGAACAAATTAAGATTGTGGCAGTTTGCCCAAGTGTTGATCTCCTAAAGATGAGAGAAGGTACGCTGAAGAATATGGTTGTTTTGACTAGACTAGGTCTCTTTGAGAGTAAACAGAAACATAGAAAGAGAGAGAGATCAGAGAGTTTGTTAGGATATAGAGAGAGAGAGAGAGAGAGAATTAAAAGAGAATTTGATGGATTTTTTTTTTTTTTTTTTTGGAGAAACTATAGGGTTATTGTTGATTAATTCTTGCTTTTTTTAGTACTATAGTATTGTTTATCCACTTGGGTTTGTCTCTCAGGTATTTACGTTAAGTGAAAAAAGAGAATGCCACCTCAATGTGTGTCTGTTTGCTTTTTAGGCCAAAGTTATCAGGTTTCACTCAACTTGCAAAGCTATAATTCAGTCCCCAGCTTTAAACCTGCAATAATGCTAATTATACGGAAAGATAGATAGAAACGTTTAACGGCAAATATTGAATAGAGATACTATCACTTTGATTAATGTATATATTTGGATTTGGATTTGAGGTGATGTTGACTCATTATACATTTCTGTATTTCTGTTTTTATCGTTTAAACCCAATTACATAGTTTGATTTAACCATTTGTTTTGATCTGATATAAATCTTCTAGAATTCTTAGGTACTTTACCAATACATTTCTTTAAATTTTAACTATTCTTTTATGATTTAAAGATCTAAATTTTATCATGTCATAAAAGAATTGTTAAAATTTAAAGAAATCTATTTATAGAGTACATTAGAGACTAGAGAATCTAAATCATGTTGTAACTTAGTCTATTTGCCATATGGTCTAACTTTTAACTTATTCTGTTTATGTTTAGTCAAACCTCAAATTTTCAAATATAAGAATATTTTAGTCTATTTTCAACAAAAATACATTAAACAAAAAACGAAATAAACTACCGTCTAACCTCAATATATTCATTACCATATTGAGAGTAAATTTTTTGAACAGATACAGTACTATATTGAGAGTTTGGAATATCATAGTCTTTATAACTAAATGGAAAGCTATGAAAACAGTAGCAGGAAAATGATGATTGGATGGATGATAAACGATTTTGGTTCATGTGAATCTCAAGATTTCTCTTGGGGAACTTATCAGGGTCATTATTCATGTTCATATGGGGGGCTTATTTGCTAAAATAAATTAAACAAGGTTACTCTAATACTTTATTTCTCTTTCTAAATTAACAAGCATGTTTTCTCTAATCTAACCTACAAAATAGAAAGGTATATATAAAGAAGCAATATTATCAATATATATTAAGAGGATTCAGAAAGTTAGCTATTATTTTTTTCCCTGTGAAAAATACCCCTAAACATGGAGTTAAAATAGTAAATTGGCAAAAGAAAGTTAGTTATTGTTTTTTTTATTGTCAAAAATACCTCTAACTAAAACTTAAAAATGAGGTTAAAATAGTAAATTGACAAAAACAATAAATTCCTACTTCTATGTTGAAATGTCTTTATACTTCTAATAAACTCCTACTTTTACGTTAATTTAAATTCTTACTTCTACTCGCCAAAGGCCTTGTAACTGAATTGACACCTCCTCATGCACAAAGTGCTTGGGAGTTTAGGAGGAAAAGGGTTCGAGCTGCAGGGTTAGCAGCATGTTGTAATTATTTCTCAAACAAAAAAAAATTTCCTACTTTTACTCACCAACTCCCTACAAAATAGGATCACTCTTTTGTTAGTTTTAAAACTCCTCAAATCTTCTATCTTTCCCTCAAAAAAAAAAAAAAAAAAATCATCCAATCTACAAAACTCATCTTACATTTTTTTTTTTATATATGATTAGAAGAAGTAGAAATCCCAAATTATAATAAATGCAAATTATTAATTTTTATCTAAAAAATAGAAAAGCCTCTAAGCACGCGCGTGCTCAGAGGCTAGTATCTATTATATTTTTCACAATTGTTGAAAAACTTAATAACAATTGAGTTATTAAGTTGTTATTGGTTCTTATTTATGCCTATTTTGAGTTATCAAGTTATTATTAATTCTTCTCTTTTCCCTCTCTCTTGTGTGTATGTTTGTTTTTTTTTTAAAAGAAGTTATTATTAATTCTTATTTAGATTTATAATTGATATCACTTTATTATTTACCATTTACAACTTATTATTTCAACATTTATGAAATCAATAATGGTAAGTCTAGACTTATTGATTAAAATTTTCTAGATGCTTGCATGATAGGAGTTTACTCTGTGCTCAACAGTGGTTTGAGTGAATGCTGATGTGTCATTCTCTCGACCCTTCATTTGATACAAAGATCTTTGCAATGGGCCATCGTATGACAACCCTCTATGCTTTAGCTCACTATTAACCCGAAAGTTACAGAAAAGGAGCTCTTACTTCGCAGAACACACTTTTCTGTCCAATAAATTATGTTTTTGTGGGCTATTCCCATATTTGTTCTGACCACTTTGCATGGAGATATTCCAACTAATAAGTCACCAAGAATACCATACCACTACATTTTTTTAAATTAATTATCGAATCCTTAATAACTAAGTTTTTGAAGCTGATATGCATTGTACTAGTGTTCTAGGCTGGATTATGTCTCCTTTTCTTTTTCTTTTTGGTTTTCTAATTTTCTCTTGGTTCAGAATAATTCCCTTTCTTTACCAAAGTGATTGATTCCATTTTGTTTCTCCACAGATGGCCCACCCATTCAAATTAAATGACAAAATAGGTAGATTCTCTTATTATATTTGGGGAGAAGTCCAAATTGTGTTGTACAAAATTGTTCAATTTTGCTGTGAGCCTTTAGAACCATGAGAGAGTCCCATTCCATAAGCACTTTTGGCCCTCAAAACGACCTATCGTTTCTGCTAAAACCTTCATTTATTTTCTAAGAGCAATGATATAGTTTTTTTTTTAATCCTATTTTTCACTGCTAAATTGTGTTTAGTGCAATATTTCTTTCATATGACATATTTTCACTACCACTTTTATTATATATCAATCACATCATAAGATTTATTGATTTTTCTAAAAGATAAAGTCACACTTAAAATGCAATTTATAGCCTTATATATATAACACAGTACCAGTGTACCACAGGTCCACAGTAACAGAGAGCTAAAAACAAAGCTCAGAAAATCTTCAAAATGGCAATTCCTCTTAAATAAATACTGAAAAAAATTATCAAATTCTCTCCAATTCTTGGGAAGAAATCCATAATATTTTAACACAAATTATTATATTTCTGCTTTGGTTTGGCTTAGAAAAATAAAAATTATCTGAACATTTCACGTGCAGCTAGTGATAATATAAAAAAATCATAGCAAATACAGGGGCCAGTGTGATTAAGCACTTTCAGGCCGTAAAAGCAATAAAAAGGGACGTACCAATTTTTATATGCATGAGACTGAGATCTAGGATGTCGCTGGCAGTCTGGCATGGAACCCAATAAAGGCCCACTTCACAACAAGTCATACACCAGGAATTATTCTTCTTCTTTTTCTTTTTAGGCTGAACCTTGAATTATGCTTTTTAATTCTTTAGTAAAAGTGTCCAAAAATAGCATCTGGAAAGATCCTGGAAGCAATCTATTTCTACAATATTAATTTAATATTTTTGGCTATATAAATATATATATATATATATATATTTTTTTTTTTGGAGATAGGCTATATATTGTTAAAGGTAATAGATATTGATGTCGGCCTTGTGGGCCATTTTGGACATGAGTCAGGTCAGGTGTCTCTCACCTATTTTCCTAGCAGTGTTGGTTACTTATTGGGCCACATTAAACTAAACAAATATGGACAGATTGGGCCTTGAAGTGTTCAAAGTGCCCTCCAAATTATCTCTGTTTTTTTTTTCTTTTTTTTAATAATGGTCGATGTTTTGTGCTTGGGCCAGTTTGACCCGGCTCATAACTTATGATCCATGAAGCATCCACATGGGTTCTCTGAAAAGATTTTGGGTGAATGGTTTTGGCAAGATTGAAAGAGTTTTTACCATCAATATAAAAATATACACTCATGGCTGAAGAAGAAGAATCGGCTGGAGAAGAAAGGCCAAAGGGAAGGAGATATTTTCTCTCTCTGATGAGAATGTGAAAAATGAATGGTGGAGGAAGTAAAATTACGAAGTTCTAAATCGTGGTTTGGCCTTTAAATTAAGTTTTTATTTTATTAAAATTTAATGATAAGATTTTACTAAAGAAACTGACAAGTATGTTTTTAAGGAAAACTAATTATAATTTATGACTAATAATTTCTTAGATTAAGATTAGATTTTTTTTTTTTAAAGAAAAAATAGAAAAGGATAATAATAAGTTAATGAATATTAATAATTAAAAATAAATAAAAACTAGACAACAATTAAGAATTTTTTAGGAAAAATTAATGAATAAATTCATTCCAAATTACATAGATGTGATCGATTTTAAATTACATATAATTTTTAAATGACTTGTACAAGACTAACATAGATTTAATAAAGACCAACAAATAAATAATGCAAATGTTAAAATTAAGATTAGAATTTAATATATAAAAAAAAGTTGAAAATTTTAAAAATATTACCGTTGGAAGATTTAAAAAATATAGTGGTTGGGAATGAATAAATGAAAATTGAAAAATAATAAAAGAGAATTTTTTGAGAAAAAAAGATAGAATAAAAGAAATTTAAAAAATGAATGAAGAAATAATATGTAAATTAGTAAGTAAAAGTTAAAAGTAACTATTTGTTAGAGATACTCTAAATTAGTTAATTAAAAAAATAAAGGGGTCTTTGTACAACCTCAAAGTTTAGAAGTCAAAATAAGCTTTTATTTTTTTAAACTATTATTTTTCTACTATTATATAAAGACAAAAATACAGATTAAATATATACCATACGAATTACGATATACATACACCACCCTGTGACGACACGGCATACCCTCGTATTTAAGGCTGCTGCTAATTCCGCGTAGACACGTTGGACCAACCGACCAAGGTTTTCAAATCCCGTAAACAACTGGAATCCCAAGTCAGGTTGGAGTTGTCTTTCTACCCAAGCCAACTCCATACCTATAAAAACAGCCCCGCTCTCCTTGTTTTGTTCAAACATCTTTAAAAGTTTAAACAAAGCAAAGGAGAATTCCACAGCCAGAAAGAAAAATTCAGAGGAGAAACAAATAATAACACAGGAACCATGGGAGGAGGAACAGAAGCTTTTCCTGATTTGGGTCAACATTGCCAAAACCCAGATTGCAATCAACTCGATTTTCTACCTTTCAAATGCGACGGTTGTCAAAAGGTATACACTTTTTCATCCATAGCTCCCTCTATTTCATGATTTTTCGTTATAGAGTTGTGGCCTTTTTTGGGTTTGGTCTTAAATAATATATAGAATCATTGTTGTTGATGTGTATGTTTTTGTGAATATGTAGGTGTTTTGTGTGGAACATAGATCTTATAAGGCCCACGAGTGTCCAAAATCCGACCATAATAGCAGAAAGGTTGTTGTTTGTGAGACTTGTTCGATGTCTATTGAGACAACAGGACGAGATGGTGAGGACGAGAAGGCTATGTTGGAGAAGCATGAGAAGTCTGGTAATTGTGACCCCAGGAAGAAGAAGAAACCAACGTGTCCTGTTAGGCGGTGCAAGGAGATACTGACCTTTTCGAATACAAGTACGTGCAAGACTTGCCAATTGAAGGTGTGCTTGAAGCATCGATTCTCGGCTGACCATGTGTGCAAAAAGGCAGCAGCAGCGGCTACTGTGGTGGAGGGTAAGGGAAGATGGAATGATAGGTTTTTGGCTGCTATGGCTTCGAGGAATGGAAAAGATTGTGGAAGCAAGAGTGGACATGGTTCTGCGTCTACTCCCAGTACACCTTCATCTGTTAAAGCATATTGATAAAGATCGTATACATGTGTTTTAGATTTAGTTTTACAATTCATTGTAGGAAAATTATTTTGATAAAGATTATCTGACAGAATGTTGGTAATTGATTGTGTGCTTTCAATGATCTTAATCATCTCTCCAATCCAGCTAGTTAAGCATCACATTCACCAATCAATATCTCAATTGCATAGAACTCATGTTTTTTGCTATGTTTACAGTATAGTGGAGTTGTATTTGGTGAATTTATACTCCAAAAAGTCTCAACAAATTTTAACAAAATTTGCACCAGTGAACCTATGTTTCCAGTCAAGCATGCAGATATTATCATATTGACCTTCTCACCTATGCAATATCCTATAGATTGAATATGCTTTCGGGTTGGTTTGGATTAGCTCTTAGCTTTCAGCCTTTTAAACTATTTGTTTGTGTACAGTTTTTTTTTTTTTTTTTTTTAATCTCACTCATAAAGGTACAATTATACTTTTGCCAAGTTTCAATAAAAAGATAATCCAAACACAAACGAATCATTCCAAATCAATATGCAAAATGAGAATAAAAATTAACTTGATTAAACAAATAGTTAGATGTTTCACTAGCACAACCGTCCATATCCCATTACATATATAAACCGTTCCATTTTTTTCTCCAAGACAGATTTCGGTTCTTGAAAAGCAACACACTCATATCTCCACCTAAAAAATACTTACACTCCCCATGCTTGTCTATATTTACTCGAGCTATAAGTAATAGATGTAACAAATAAACTCCAAAGTGCAGCCAATAAAAGTTTGCAGCTATGGTTGTTCTCGTCTGGAATGAGGCCACAGAGCAAGAAGAATCTTCTTCCTCGGTCCCTGCATGTCAAACAGCTTTTGTGAGAACAGATTAATTGTTTTCCATTGGACATCTATACATGAAATGAAGATGATATACAAGTCAGTTCAAGGTGATTGGCCCGTAAAGGGGCCTTTCAGCTGCAGTCAGAAGTCCGTATTTACACTGAGCTGAACTTATTTCCATACAATTTATTGGGCTCACATTAGACTAAAAGAATTTTGATCAGCCCCTACATGATAATGTTTCTTTTAGCTGCAGTCAGTAATCAGTATTTACACCAAGCTGAACTTATTTCCATACGTATCATCGGGCTCAAAGTAGACTGCAAGAATTGTGAACATCCAACATGAACCGTGAAAAAAAAAACCCCTCAAGGTAGAATAAGAAAATCATGATAACATAAATAAGCAACACAGAGGGGGTTCAAGCCTGTAGCTTATTTGATGCTTTGATATTATTGAAAGGTACCAATAAAGAAACTTTTTCACAGCAAAACAAAATTAAACAGTTGTCAAATTTCTAGAGAGTGAAAGCACGGTACCATTGGTATCCCCATATCTTTGAGGTCCTTATCACCCATCTGCTTCAATGCAGTCATGTCCACCTATGATCAGATGAACCAAGTATTAAATGATTTTTGTTTATGCATATCCCAGTCACCACTCTGTACAGGCTACAGACTGATATTGCTATTGCTCGAAACATAAACCATCACAAAAAATCTATCTTGCTCTCTCAGAAATCACATCACTGGCTTATACTTTCCATTCAAAATATGGAAAGGTCAAACATTCACCACAGAAAAACTTATCCTCAGGAAATTTTTCTTTCAAAAGATTGGATAGATGCAGGTTACTTACCTCTTCAGCCCGGAAATGAATGCTATATTTCCCCAAACCAAGCGATTGCAACAGGCTAGGGACAGTGTGAGATTCCTCCACCTTTTAAAATTCCATTCAACAGAGCATGATTAATACATAACATTAGATGACCAAAAGCAATTATACACAACCATTAATCTAGATAACCTCGCAAACACAAACCAAATCCTCTTAAATTTAGCTAAAACAGTGCAGCAGGGGGAAAAAATCATACTGAATGAAAACTTTTCTGCCCAATGCCACCTATTGGTGTAAGCTGCATAACTAGCTCTGAAGTATCAGGACCTTTGACAGTTAGAGGTCCTGTTGGCCTAGAAGCACCATCATTGCTTAAAAACCATCTAGTTCTTGAATTATCAGCTGCCCTTAGCGATGGTACTTGGTGCAGCTCATTGAAATTTCTTTGTGGTGAGAGTCCCCTAGAAGGTTTCAGATTTCTATTTGGGGATCTAGGTCGTTCTGTGGCTGGCGTTCGCCACAAAAAAGCACGCCCTTTTAATTCAGACCTTTGCTGCTGCATGTTATGCCTTGCAGGCTGAATAGTTTTTGACAACCTTTGACTTTGGTCCATCTTTCTTCTCTCTTCAAAAACCCTTGGAATTCGCTTCATCTTTCTTTTGTTTATCAGTTTCAAACGCAGATCATTTGGATTCATCTGGGAATCTTCAAATGAATCAGGGCATCAGAGTTAGGGCAGTGAAACATATAAAGAACTAGAAATATAAAAAGCTTATATAATAAAAGATAAGTAGTCACCATGCACTCCAATGTCACCGCGACCCCGATTGATACCATTACTTTGCTGCCTGTAAATGACATACACCCATCAATATTAAACTAAAAACATTTTTTGTAACAACTGAATCAGAAACATGGACAACTAATTCTCTGAATACCATAAACCAATCCATGAGACCCTGTTTTAAATGAAATTAGGTTTCCATGAACAATAAGACAGGAATCAAAATGTTCAAAGAATTTTCATCACTTTAAAACGCATTAGAATTTCAAAGAAAACACTGCCCTAGACCACCTTGACCCTGGTGATGCTTTTGGAAAAGAAGCTGGGAAGAATGCCACTAAACTCACCCCCTGCTATAACCAAGGTTTAAACTCCTGTCTCTTCTCTCTAATTTTGCAGCAACTGAATAAAGCATAAAGCTTCTCCTATTTTTCCTCAGTAATCATGAAAGGTATTTAATTGTCTCAACAGCCTATATGGTCCTAGCATAATGGTAACCTGAAATCCCTAAAACCATCAATCTAGACCATCATAAAATACTGACAAATTATACTCAAATCAGTTTAAATTCACAAAGCAACTAAACAACACGCACCGCTTGTTTGGGGACCAAAAACCATTGGCGTTACTCCTATATCTCTCTTCCCTGGACCATTTGCTTCCATTAGCTCTAGGATGTGCGTGGGCATAGCCTGATCTATTTCCTTCCCCCTTTACTACCTGCAAAAGAATTGAAGCACACAAACATTGAATCAACAAAACAACACACACAACGCAAATACAAATGAACTAAACTCAATCTAATCATCAAAACAAGTTACTTCTCTAAAACCCAAATCCAATAACTCGCCCACCAATTCACACAAGCAACAAAATTAATCTCAATTTAACCAACAAAATTAGTTACTTCCCCAAAAACTGTATCCGAAAACTCAAACCAATCAGTTCACATGGTCCGACAAGCTAAGCTCAACTTAACCAACAAAATTAGTTACTTATAAAACAAACCGAGTCCCAAATTCACCAAATCAATTCACATATTCAATGAGTTAAACTCAAATTAACCAAAAAAAAAAAAACCCAGTTCCTTCTCCAAAACCCAAATCCGAAAACTAGTCAATAAATACAAGCACAAGCAGGCACAAAAAAGGGTATGCAGAATTAGGATCACGCAACAAAACAAACAACTCAAACAAACCCAACAAGGTCCAAGTTAAATAATCACCAAAATAACCAACCCCACAGCTTTAGCTTATCAAATCACCCACTTATTATTCTTAAATTGCCAACCCCAAAAGCAAAAAAGTCAGCTTTCTTGTTTTCCCAGCAACCAAACAGACAGAAAATCATTAAACTAACTCAGAAAAAACCAAAAAACAAAAGAACATGTGTGTGTGTACCTGACCACCAGAGCGGCCGAGAGTGATGGTGACACGTGGCTTGGACATTGTAGGAGACTTGAGAAGTGAGCGAGGAAGATGGAAGCTTTGAAGATATTTAAGATAGAGGTAAGTAGGTGACTGACATTTTCAATGATTTTTTTTGGTTGGGGGAACCCTAATTGCCGTGATATTTCCAAGCAAAGAAGAAGAAGAAGATGCGAAAGAGAATGGTGGGAACGGAAGAAGTTTTCTTTGTGAAGAAGTTCTAAAAAGAATGTTAGTCGAGAGGGTGACGTGGGTCAATCAGACAAGTCAATGTAATGTGTCGCGACGCTCTCGCATCTCCAATGTATGTATCAATAAATCAACAAAATTGGTATAGTTAATTAGTTACATTTACATGTAACATATTGTTGTATTCAATTCTTTCCATCAGTAAATATAAGGTTAAGTTGTGGGTTTCAGTTAGTTCAAATGGTAAAATCTCTGATGATTGAATAAGATATTTGATGTTTAATTCCTGCCTACACCAAAAAACCTATTGAT
Organism: Quercus lobata; assembly: GCF_001633185.2. NCBI lineage: Eukaryota > Viridiplantae > Streptophyta > Magnoliopsida > Fagales > Fagaceae > Quercus > Quercus lobata. The sequence goes on from NC_044905.1 coordinate 78,165,477, forward strand.
AGTATTCAATTACCGTTTTGGTTTTTTTTTTTTTTTTTTAATGATTTTTAATCTTTTTTTAATAAATAATTTCTAAAAAAAAATAAAAGAATTGAACTATTTATATTTTATTAAGGAAAATTTTTTGTTTACGTTGTATTTGTAATATAAGATTTACATTGTAAACTAAACAAATGTGTTTATGATCTTATACTGATAATACAATATAAACTTATTACCATTCTTTAAAATATAAATAGAATTAATTTAATTACAACACTTTCCAAAATTATTATTGAAAATTTTTTATAGAACCAAGTCAAATTGTGAAGAGTATATATATATATATATATATATATATAGCACTCAAAATAGTCATTAGGTTCAAAATGTACAACTTTCTTATTCAAAATATGGCACTCAAATTGGTTACTAAATTTTGTTTCTTTCAAATATAAAATAAACCTAAACTAGCTCTTGATGTGGGTTAAACCATAGTTTGATTTCAGCCCCACTTAAGGATCTAATGGTTGCATACACCAAAACACGTGGATTTGAAATGTAAATTTTGAGGAGTCAAAGAGGATTTAGGGTCACTGCCTCATTTGGATTAAACAATAACCTGATTTAAACTGCACCTAAGGATCTAGTGGTTGCACGCACTAGAATACAATAATCCTTGAATTGAATGAATTTATGTCATTGCTCTTGGTGAGTTCGAATTTGCGACATACCCTACAACCTACGCCATAGAAAAAAGATATAGTGTAATAGACATTTGTAATGCCTCCAACCTCATGTGACAAGGGTGTTACATATGCTTATTGCACCACATACCCCCTCTGCACCAAGACTCTAATAATTAAGCCACAGACCATAATGTTATTTGTGTTCTAATTTGATCATGGCATTACTGTTTACCCATAATATAGTTCAAAGTCAATTGTTCATTCGTTGGATTAATTGCTCAATTTCTACTTTGTTAGCCAATTATGATATGTTGCCTTTTCCTTTTGAGAACCCTCCAATGAGAAGAGATCCAATTGATGTGCTATACCCATGCATATATTATGGCCAAAAATGATTGATACTATGTTCTTATTTAAGAAAAGTTCGTAAATACGTTTTGAGGATTGTCATTGCATTCACATAGAACAAAAGTCTTTAGTGGAGTATAACAGACAGGCACCAGGGCCCCCTAAATAATTCATTATTGCTGTGGTAATACCAATAAGATAAGAATATGATATGCCTAATGCAAGTCAAGGTCCTAGCTATAGTAAAGAAAGTGTCCCAAGGAGCAGAAAGAAATTAGCATTTATCTTTTGTTATGAACCCAACTATTCTTTTCTTGCGGAGGTCATGATAGAGAACCAGCGATTGCCTTGTTGGTGGGGTTGACGTTAAATGTCTACACTTCGGGGCCCCCAGCATTCCATTTTAAGTTCTCTCTCACATTTGTGGCACTGAGAACTATAGAGAACTATGCAAATTAAAAGTACATAATAGGAAATAGGAAAAGCCAGATATGGATCCTGATTAGGATACAAATATACATACAATGATGATTATTTTTTGCCTAATACAGGTAATTCACTGCTTAAACAAGTAATTATGATACACTAAACCATGTTATATATTTGCTGTTGTTGCTCTGATCTCGTCCAAGGAGATAGCCTGCAATGGCAAAACAAAGTTGGATTTGTACCAAAGAAATACAATTCTAATTAGAACATGTATAACTATAACCATGATAATTAGAAGAAATTTAGTAGTAGTACTAGTTGCAGTTATTGCAAGATGATGATGATGATGGCGGTGAAATAAGCAAAAAAAAAAAAATGTTCTGTGAGTGCAGGTGCACCAGTGAATGCATGTCAAAAAATGAGGCTACTGTCTAATATTGGAGTCTTGTTTTTGAAAATTTTGATGGCAATCCAGCATCATAAACAAGCTTCAACATGTTAAGTCCAACCTTTGAAAAGAGCTTAGTATCCTCCACCTTTTGATATGATGAGTATCATATCAAAGTAAATCTAGTGAAACAAAAAAACCGTGTAAACAATTACCTGTTCCTTGCCAGCAAAATCATTGTCAGGAGTAAGAAAGAGCATGCAGTGGCATTCCTTCCTGCCAAGGGCAACTTAAGATTAATTTGAAAGGCCAAATTTACACATACAAAAATAACTAAATAAGTAATTGAAGAAAATGATGATCTGCAATTGCTTGCAAGTTCACATATTAGACTTCCTGCCAAGGGCAATCTTATGATTAATTTGAAAGACCAAATTTACAAATATGAAAATTAGTAAGTGAAGAAAATGATGATCTGCAATTGCTTGCAAGTTCACATTTTAAAGATTTAGATGGGTAGATAAGCTTACAATTCTCAAGCCATGTTCAAGAAAAAGTAACTTCTACCTCTAATAGCATAATATTTTAACAATACACACACACACACACATATATTTTGGGGGGGATAAGTTAAACAAATACCTATTCCTTAGATTACAGAATGCAAATTTTCAAGCAATCATCCAATTTCTTGAAGAATATATTATAGAGATCAATATAGAGTTCAAAATGTTTATAAACATCATATGAGCCATGACTTAGACAAAATATATATTCTGACATTAACAAATCTTGATGCCATCAATATACTTTTATCATTTTGACAAAGAGAACCAAGATACAAATTATTGTATGACTTCCATAATGCAATACTGATATCTCACCCGTGCATAATGTTAAAATGACATTAAAATTAGTCAGTATTAAATTTTACTTGAAGCAAATCTACATTTCAATAAGATTTAACAAAGTCCCAATACATGCTGCCACCCATATCCTGAATTGGAACAGCTAATTAATACTCTCAATGGATATCCTTGTGGCCTCTAAATAGAATTTCAACAATAACAATTTTTTTTACTAGAAACTTTGTCCCTTTCTCTCACGTAACTCTTCCAACTAATTTACTGTGCCCAACCTTGCACTGGCTATGAGCTGTTACAGATACCAATAGAATTTAAACTGGTAGGACTTTTGCAAAGGATTCAACTGAAATTAACATCTGCTCCAAACTCATATTATCTATGTACTGTCTTGCTATTTAATCTAAGGGTCTGTAAGATAATTGGAGGACATTATCTTCCATTGTTAGCTCAATTGGCATCCATATTCTGTTTCTTAACAGTGCAAATGGTTTCTTTCTTTGGCACAAAAGGAAACAACCTAGCCAACTTTTTGTTATATAGCATTACCTACCTACCTCTAACTCCATGCAATTGGATTTCTATAGAATCTAACCATTCTTGTAGCTAGAATAATCTAAACTCCACACCATAAGGCAGGGGAGACTTTGAGCCAAACTAAGGTGAATCATCTGAACTTATAAACAAAAAAAAAAGTTGAATCTTCTGTACTTGTAAATCTTATGCCCTCTCTAATGGTTTTATATCAAGTTAGTGTGTGCGTGTTTATATACACATACAATATCAATCTCTTTTCTTAAATTTTAAATCCTATAATATGCTTTATATTAGTTAAAAAAGAAAACACAAAAAAGATTTCTACTTCTCTTGGAACTATATCATCATTTACCAAAACTAAATGGTCCCTCTATCTCAAAATAATATTCCAACTTAAAAATATATAACTTTTAAGGAAAAGTAATAAAAAAACCCTCTTACCTACCCCAGTATTTTAATTTTCCAACATTATCCCTTACATTTATTTTGAAAGTGAAAAGGCTATCATTTTTTTTTTTGTTGGTAATAAATACAATTGAAAAAGGCAATTATTTATAGGGAGTGTAAAAAATTATTCTGCACCTTTTTGACAATGAACTATTACTTAGATACAGCCAAAAAACAGGAAGTATAGACTATTATTGAGAGACAAAGGGAGAAATTTTTCTGCCATCACTGACTAAAAGTTCAAGTTTGACTTATGACTGAACCAAGAAACTAATTCAATTTCATAATTCCAATGATGAAAAGACTAAAATATATCAACATAAATCCTACATAGCCATTAAGTGCTTATATTTCATAACAAGCACGGTCAAGACATTGCAAAGCATGATTTTGATTTCCTTGATAGAAGCTTAGCAACAACAAGCAATCATCCTTGAAAACACAGGACATTTACCTTTAAGTTCATCAACTTGAGTACCAACAATCTTAAGCTTATAAGGATTACAACTATGATAAAATCCAACTACAACATTCAAATGCATGCATCTGTCAATTTGTTGCATATCATCTTGAAATAATAAATATATATTTACCTTTCTCTCATAGGAACACATGGACAGTTCCAAAACCCCTGACCAACCTCGGCAGGTTTGTCATCATAATGTCTGAAACAGAATAGGTGCATACTTGGATTATGAAATGAATGAATATAAATTAATATTGACCTTAAAAACCAGTTAGAGATCCACTGGAAGTATAGCACATACAGAAAAATATCTGGTTAAAAACAAGGTTCAAAGAGAAAATATTTACCGACAAGGGCATAGTGGTGCACCCAATGAATCTTTATGGTCAGCCAATCCCTGTTCAAATTTGAAGATAAGTTTCTTTTAAATATGTTACTACTAAATGGTTTTCAACAAATAAAGGTAGATGCAATGGAAAGATTGAAATAAAGAAAAGTAACCAACAACAAAATGAGTTCAACATTTAAAAATCAGATTGGAAATGACATTTTTCATATTTAATCATCTGCATTCTTATCAAGTGCATCCCTAAATTTAAGAAAGATCTGGTTTCACTATCCATGAGAACAGTTTGCAACAGTGCATCCACGTCTATTACTTGTATCATTCTGATCTTTTGAGAGAAAGTCAATTTCTAGATTTTGCACAAAATTTACATTGAATGGTACAAACAGCTAAATTTGAAATAGAACATCATTTCAGTGATAGATATGATGTTGATAAGTAAATAATTTCATTGCAAAAACTTAGATAGTGCTACAAAACTCAGACTGTATACAAAATTAGGAAGCACAAAAAGAAATGAAAAATAAAAACAAATAAACAAAGTGAAAAACAAACGGCAGCAGCTAAGAGAAGCTCAAGGAGTCTGAAAATTCTAGAAGCCCCTCAATAGAAAGGAAAAAAGGACATAGTCCCCTCATATAAGGATTTTAGAAGTAAGTATTTCAACTTCATCATGCTGACTTCCTGACCCTTAATCAAAGCACCAGGATCGCATTCTCTCTATAGACACCACATGAGACACAAAGGAACAACTGACCATATCCCCCCAATCCATCTCACCAATGATGTTATGCTTGTGTGTTTAAGAAGTCACCATGCCTACATTATCATTCAAAATTATTTGATAGAATTCACAAGTTGGAATGTGAAGGGCCTTCAGATTATAAGGGAAACCAATTTAAAACAGAAGGCAAAAACACTAAACTCCCAAGAATGGGAGGATCACCCTTACCAACAAGCAAAAAATAATTCAGTGCTCTAACATGAATATGTTACACCAAATAATTAAAGAACATATTCAGGGATGGGCCATAAGAAGTTGCAACCAGTCATCCAAGCAAAATACTAGAACAAGCTATGTTTTAGAACCCTCTTACCAATGTGGTGCAGACACAAGATACAAGGTTACAATCACACATGCTTATGGACCACAATGCAAGAAGAAGACGGCCCCACTATTGACCTCATGGATGGAGCCTGCTAGCAGTTGGGCCTAAGACCTAATCATTTACTTTCTAGGATTGAAAGTAATTGGTTAACATTTTCTCTTTTTCTCCTTGGTTTAGGAATTTCATTCATTTTCTTACCTGGGTAGCAGAATGATAAATACATTTATTCCACAAAGGTTACTGAAGGCTGGATCTCTTGAATGCCATCAAGAAGCAGATTATTCAAGGTAAAATCCATATATAGAGTGCTATATGCTGGAGGTGTGCAGTCTTTTCCACAAAAAGGTATTTGGAGGGTTAAGTAGCTTGTTTCTTACATGGACAGCAGCCTTAGGGAAAATTCTAACGATAGTTGATACCCAAGAAGCTTAGTGCAGTCAATATTAGAGATTTTCGCCCTATCAGCCTTGTGGGTAGTTTGTACAAGCTACTTTCTAAGGTCTTGGCACATAGACTTCGTTGTGTTTTGGATAAACTTATTTCTAATTCCCAAAATTCTTTTGTTGGGGGAAGACAGATTTTTGACTCTGTTCTAATCGCAAATGAATGCTTGGATAGTAGATTAAAGAGTGGTGTTCCGGGTGTGATTATTAAATCGGATATTGAGAAGGCTTATGATCATGTGAGTTGGAGTGCCTTATTTTACCTTATGGAGAGGATGGGTTTTGGGGAGAAGTGGGGGAGATGGATGAAGATGTGTATTTCTACTGCCCGTTTTTCAGTGCTTGTTAATGGGTCTCTAGCTGGTTTCTTTGGCAGTTCTCGTGGTCTTCGCCAAGGGGATCCTTTATCTCCACTCCTATTCTTATTGGTAATGGAGGTGTTGAGTAGATTGTTGAAAAGGACAGAAGATGGAGGCTTTCTCAGTGGTTTCCAAGCAAGTCCCAATGCAAGTGGTGGTTTGCAAATCTCTCACCTTTTGTTTGCTGATGATACTATTCTCTTTTGTGATGCATCCGAGGAACAATTATTACATATTCGTATGGTTCTAATTTTCTTTGAAGCTATCACAAGACTGAAAGTAAATGTTGGCAAGAGTGAGATTGTGCCAGTTGGTGAGGTTGGGAATTTGGATGCCTTAGCTCGTATTTTATGTTGTAAGATAGGTTGTTTACCCATGTCTTATTTGGGTATGCCTTTGGGGGCACATTATACGGATTCCTCAATATGGAACCCTATCATTGAACGGATGGAAAAAAGGCTTGCAGGTTGGAAGCGGTTATATTTGTCAAAAGGGGGTAGACTTACTTTATTGAAGAGTACCCTATCAAGTCTTCCTACATACTATTTATCTTTGTTCACTATTCCACAACATGTGGCGGACATATTAGAGAGGATTCAGAGGAATTTCCTTTGGGGGAGATCTAATGATGTTTTTAAATTCTCACTTGTTGCTTGGGAGAAAGTTGTGTGGCCCGTGGAGGTAGGTGGCTTGGGGATCCGGAAGATTGGGCTATTTAACCAAGCTTTGCTTGGGAAGTGGCTATGACAATTTGGGAATGAGGTCACACATTTATGGAAGCAAGTTATAGCTTCCAAATATGGGGAGGCCAGTGGGGGATGGTGTACTAGAGTTGTTAGAGGGACGCATGGATGTGGTATGTGGAAGAACATTAGGAAGGGGGTTGAGAGCTTTTTTGGTCATGTGTTGTATGCAGCGGGTGAGGGTTTTCGTATCAGATTTTGGTATGACCCTTGGAGTAGCCCTACTGCCCTGAAGGATTTATATCCGGCTATGTTTGCTATTGCTATGGATAAGTCAGCTATGATTTCTGATATGGTTGACTATGCACCAGATGGGGGTGGTAGAAGCTGGAACTTACGTTTCCGTCGTGCTTTTCAGGATTGGGAGACAGGGATCTTTTATGATTTTTTTGCGCAATTCTCATCCAAGCTACCTAGAGGGGGTGATGACACCATGATATGGCAATTGAATCGTAGTGGTGTTTTTGATGTGCGCTCTTTCTATTTCTCATTGCTAGCAGCCCCGTTGGTGTCTTTTCCTTGGAAGAGCATATGGTGTGTTAAGGTCCCTAAAAGGGTGGCTTTCTTTTTATGGACAGCTGCTAGGGGTGGGATTCTTACTATAGACAACCTTGTCAAGAAGCATTTACCTCTTGTTAATTGGTGTTGCCTTTGTCGATGTGAAGAGGAAACTGTGGATCACTTATTGATCCATTGTAAGTATGCTCATACCTTGTGGAGTGAAGTCCTTTGTTTGTTTGGGGTTCAGTGGGTGATGCCGAAGAACGTTGTTTCTCTTCTCTCTGCATGGTGGAATTGGTTAGGGAGTCACACTTCAAATATGTGGAATATGGTTCCAGCGTGTCTTATGTGGTTAATTTGGAAGGAGCGCAATGCCCGAACTTTTGAGGATATTGAGAGACTTGTAGATTGTGTGAAGTCTTTGCTGCTTAGGACTTTGTTTGAGTGGTCTCGTGTTTGGGGGTTTACGCATTGTCATTCTTTGTTTGATTTTCTTAATTCTGCTAGTCTTTCTTTTTGATTGGTTTGTATTTTTTTCAGTGCAGTGAGTTTACTATCGTAAATCCATTGTACTTCTATTATCAATAAATTTGTTATTACCTATCAAAAAAAAAAAGAAGAAACATACTTGTTGTGGAATCATACTGTATGTGCAAGAAGATGGAGAATCATTTGAACATTGCTTCTAAATTGCGATATTGCAAGAGAATTACGGTCTCTAGTGCTATGTTTATTTGGGGTGCAGTGGATCATGCCTAGTGGGGTAATTGATTTGTTGGATTGTTGGAAGGGAGGCTTTCTAGAGTCTAGACATTGGAATGGTAATGTTTGGAATGTGATCCACTTGTGGCTTGTGCTTAATGTGGACCATTTGGATAGAAAGCAATAGCCATACATTTGAAGGAATAGAACGAGCCACAATGGATCTTAATATGATCTTATTACATGCCTTCTATGATAGGATGGCCACTTTATGTGGTCATCCAATCTATAATTTACTAAAGTTTCTTGATTTTTGTAAGTTTAGTTGATTTGTGTTGCCTTCCAAGTACACAACCTATGTACTTGGATATGCTTTTTCTATACTTCTAATAAAATTTCTTACTTATATTAAGAGGTTAGTAGAATTAATATAATTGGTTACAATTGTTCCCTTGCTAGGATAAAAAGTTTGGAACAACAAAAAGACTTATTACCAATTGACGGGATATTGGAGGTAAGTTGGCCCAGGGAGGAGAAAATAGAATACAATGCCCTCATTTGCATAAGTCTAAAAGACAGAACACAAAATATAAAAGAATTCTTGGATAAAGGTTTGAAACCAAATGGGTATATGAGAGGCTATCCATTTTTGGACCTTGGTAGACATTTGGTACCTCACTTCTTAAAGATCAACTCAGCCTGATAACCAGTTCTTACTATAAAGAACCTTGGTTATGTGCATAAGTGCACTACGTTCATAAAAATAAATATGCACAGTAATAAAGCAACTTGACATGATAGACATCCAGGTGTAATCATCTTGCTTATTTTACATGAGAGGATATTATACCTTAGTCTTGGCTCTACCCTGAGATTTAATTAGGTAGGACAGAAAGACAGAACCTCTATTCTAAAGCTCAGAAGACAAAATTGAACATTAAAGAAAAACCAGATTTGACACTCAATGGCCAGTGGTAAGGTAACTAGAAAACAAATGTTAATGACCAACAGGATATCAGAATTCACAAAGCTAAGGAAAATCCTTCTCTCATAAATTTTTGATGCTATTCATCAGATGTAATATGCTTTAATCTAAAGTATAAAGTAAATCTTATTGCAGTTCGCACTATAATTCAAAATTGCAAAGCCCTTAAATCATATTCTGATTGGCTGAATTTGACACTCAACCCACACTGGCGCAAGATGATTCTATGCCCAAAACCATGTCATGTCATATAACACAGGGGTGCAGTTACAAAGCTGAAACAAGTATCATAGTGTTGTAGGATGCTGTCACAGTTTCATTTTAGAATATTTTTGCCCCAGCATGGAACATTTCTGGTGCTTAAAAAAATAAATATGAAGGAAGAATGTAGCTGCAATGGGGGTGAAACTCACAAACTGCATTGGGGAGAAACTCATAAGCACTAGAGCAGTATTTTATCAAGACCACACAACTGTGCTCATGGGGTGTCAAATTAGAAAATAAACAAATGTTTACTAACCAACAAAACACTATTATTACGACATGGGTACAATACCTTAAATGAAGTGTTTGTGCTTCTTGGTTAAAATACCTACCCAAGTTCCCCACTTAATATAGCTCATTAACCCAAGACACTCAAACAAATTATTATTATTGTTATTATATACTGATGAGGAATGTCAAATATTATATTTAAGCGAAGAATTCCAATATGCAAAAGAGAAAACAAATACATGAATTCAATATTCATCATCAAAATACTGTAGCAAATACAATCCACTGACAATATGTACCTTGATAACAACAGAAGTCACTCCCTTGTCCACACAGAAGTATGTTCCCGATTTACGAGCATACTGCTCGGAGAACTTCCTCATTATCTCAATAGACTTCTCTGAAGGGTCCACTGAAAGAACAACCAATTCAAATCAAATTTAAAATTAAAAGTAAAATTAAAAATTAAAAAAAAAAAAAGATATTTTATTTTATTTGTCAAATTAAAGGAAAACATTTTCCATAGTTAATGGCCTAGAAAACCTTTGCCAATGATAACTTCTTCTTTTTTTGCCCAAATCAATTGTTTTCCTACTTAATATTTTGCATAGATTCTGAATTTAGACCCTACTCTCCCATTTGAGGTTTTTTTTTTTTTTTTTTCATATGATTATATGGAGTTAGCGCTAACGAAACAACAAAAAAAAAATGTTTTCTAACTCATTTTGAGAGTCACAACCAAACAAACAGGAAAATTAATAAGTAACCAAACTAAGTCATTTTCCGGATAACATTTTCTTCCGAAACAAAAAGGTAGAACTATAACTTCAACAGTTAAATTCAATTACAGCATATCTCACACACACACACACTGTCGAAGCTTCCAGAAACTAATGTTTGAAACAAAATTACTTAAAAAGTTAAACAACAAAGAAGAAAATAAAGAAAATGTTGATTTTTTTGTATTGTTTTTGGGTTACCTGCGGCTCGAACGACAAAGCGGTGAGGGGAGCGAGTGAGAGGAGAAGTGAATGAGGAGGGAGGAATGCGAATGGCGAAGGAAGAAGAAGCTTGAGCTTGAACTTGAACTTGAAGAGTAGTAGTAGTAGTCATCATCGCCAAAACTGGACTAACACAGATAAAAACTGAGCGCTTTGTGATTTTTATTTATATTTTTGGGTGGATTTTTAATTTCTTAATCTTTTGCTTTTAATTTAGATTTGGGGATTATTTTATTTGTTTAATTTTATTTATGGTTTCTTTTTTTTTTAAGCTGTGCTCGCCACACCCACAGCCACTCATTGTTATATCGGTCTAGAAATTACATCAACCACTCGGTCCGAGACCGCGTCACCAACCTTTTCTGGGCCTTGGGCCTCAAGCTTCAGTTAGTTTTTTTTTTTGGGGATAAATGACGTATTTAGTCATTTAGCCCAAAATATATATATATATATATATATATTTGTTTAGTCTTTATCCTTTACACAATATTTTATTTGGTTCTTAATTTTTTAATTTTGTCAATTTAGTCTCTAACTTTACATTGTAGAGTTAATTTAGTCATTGTCGTTAACTCTTCAAATGAAAATTGTTAACATGATTAACGACCAAAATATAAAATTAATTTATCACTGCATGACAGAAACTAATTTTTTATTTTATCTATTAGTCACATTAGCAATTTTTATCTAAGAGATAACAATAGAGACTAAATTGTCATGACACTGAAAGATTAGGTACTAAATTGACACAAATGAAATATTAGAGACTAAATTAAAATATGATGTAAACAATAAAGACCAAATTTATAGTTTACCCAAATTATTTTTTATAATTTCTTAGTTTTGAATTTAACCTAGATGTTTGAATTAGTATCAATTTTAATCCTAAATTTCTCAAATTTGATTAGGGATTTCAAATAATTGATGCAATTTGAAACAAATGAAATTATAGAACTTTAATACTAAGTGTTCGTTTGGCAAAAATAATTTTTGCCAACTTATTTTACAATTCAGCTTATTTTTTGTTATTATTCATAGGTCTCATTGCACTTTTTGGTACTATTCATGGGTCCCACTATAATATTTCAACTAATTTTTATTTTTATCTACAGTACTTTTAGCAAAAAGTTTTCAATTTCAGTAAAATAAGCAGATCCTAATTATCATCCTAAAGGTCCGTTTGGGATCTGTTTATTTTGCTGAAACTGAAAAATTTTTACTGAAAGTACTGTAGATAAATGTAAAGGTTAGCTGAAATAGTACAGTGAGACTTATGAATAGTACCAAAAAGTAAAATGCAATAAAACCCATGAATAGTAGCAAAAATAAGCTGAATAGTAAAATAAGTTGGTAAAATTAATCATGTCAAATAGGCACTAAAATTATAGAATTTAATTTGTTTTTGGTTTGAACTGCCACGTATCACATTAAACTTGGACCCCACCAAATGCATCTTATTGTCCTAAGCATGTGGGATATCCTTAAAATAATCAAAATCATGTTCTCAATCTACGCGCATCAAGATATTTTATAGTTTATTTGACAAGCTGTATATCTAATACAATCTTCTTCTGAATTTTTTAGGATAAAATTATATCAATTTTAATTTTAATTACTTTATTTTATAATCGAAAGTTCAATTAAACTAGTTTTGAGTTCTGATTTTTATGCAATTTATAAATAAAAAACTACATTCCTGATCCATTCATAGCCAATCCAATTTCATGATTTTTCAACAATTTTTAAACATACTAATAAGCGTAAAAAGGTATTCTAAGTACACTTATAACACAGACAATTATAGTGTGGTGAATTCAATCTTTTATCTTATTAGACTGTATTTTAAGGATTAAGAGTTCAAATTTTTCTGTCTTCGAGCTTGAATTTGATAAAGCTACAAGCTTGATTCCTGATGAAGTTGGTCTTACCTAATAGCCGAGGGCCGGAGAGTGCAAGAATGTCTTTGAGAATTGAGCCCAATTACGTTGCTTCTATTCTTAAATCAGTGAGAGCCTCCACCTTTTGGTACAAAATGGCCTTCAAGGAGACCCCAGATGAAGAGTTTGGTAGCAAAACCTTCACAGTTATGGAAGGTTGTTTGTAATCCAGCTCCTGGAATTGCAAAATATAAGACTTAGACATGCATGTACCTATAGAGATCTCTTGCAAATGATACAGCTCCAATTTATAGAGTTATACACATCAGCCATTCAGCATTGTTAATAGGGAAGTGAATGACTTTTAGTTATAACCACTTAGTTGGATTGGTAATTATACCAAGTTTTCAGAGCTGTAGGAATCAATAGAAGGGCTAAGAATCACATGGGATATCATTTTCTAGTTAAAGGACTAGCAAGTAGCAACTATACTTTGTCTCAGAAAAGGTGTTTAACTAGTAAATAATTCAAAGATCTTACTGCAAATCCCATAACTTTCTCAATCTTGGAATTCAATGGTCAAACGCAGCCCTTACTCAAAAATTTCAACATCTGGGAACAAGAACTTATTCAACAATCTAATCATGTTGCAAGCCTTAGATCGACTTTTCAAATAAGTTTATACATTCATGGACAATATATTTCGAAGGGGTAATGAAATTTACCAACAATCCAAATAATATAAATAAGTGTGCAGCCGTGCAGGGAACGTTTAGCTTGAGATTTTTTTTTTTTTTTTTTTTTCCATTTTATTTATTATTTATTTTTTTCATAGATATGATAAGATTTATATTTATATATGATTGCTCTTTATTATTAGGTCGAAATATCAATAAGGATTTTAGTTGGCGAGATTCAAACTCAAGTCTTTTATTCAATAAACAAAATTTAACCAATTAGTGTTTGTTTAGGAAAGCTTATTCAACTTTTTTCTAAAAGTGTGCTAAACTATACTTATATTTCAAAAAAGTAAAAAAAATAAAATAAAATAAAACTTTAAAAAATTGTACATAAAAACTAAAAACTGAACTTATAAGGTAAAACTAAAGGGACACAACCATTTTCTGAATTTTGTAATTGCTTTATGTAGTACTCCTCCACACCTTCTCGTTTTTTTACTTTCCCACACACATTACAAACACACACAAAAAAAAAATGGTGTTTAGGGGTCGGTCAATAAGTCAATTAAAACTCACTATTTCCCTCTCTTTTTTGTTATATTGTTTTCTCTTTGGTTAGAAGTTAAACTCCAATGCTTTTAAGTAGAGTTTATGGTATTTTTTATGTAAAAATTTCATTCCTCTTGTTGTGTGTGTTTGTTTTTGGAAAAAAAAAAGTATATATTTCCTTTAAGGAAACAAAAATTAATAGATGCCCTAAAAACATTAATTTATAAAATATTAAAAAAAAAACTAATTTTTTTAACAATTTTTATATTTCTCATGAAAATAATATAAAAAGTTTTCTTTAAAAAATGGTAAAAGAACAAATTATTTTACAAATTTTTTTTTATAAAATGTTGATGTGATTGATATAGTGAGTAGTTATTAACAAGTAAAAAAAATGATGTCAATAGTCGACCCAAATGAAATTCAATAAAAATTTACTACATTAACGACTTATAAAAATATTGTAAAATAATTTGTATTATTATTCTTTCTAAAATATCTCATTTACAAACGTGAGAACATTGAACAGAACCTCTTTAATGCTTTCGGGCTTTTGGTGAAGCTAGACCATGTTCAATACCTCTGCTGCTTACAATTAAAGCTTGTTCTGAGGCTAGTCAAGCCCAATAAATATTAACATTATTGAGTGGCCTATGGATTCACTGACAAGTGCTATGGATACACCCTGGTAAGTGATAATAATAACTTCCCAAGTAATGTAGTAATAACTAATTATGGTAAACCTGCCCAGTAGAACAACCCGTGAATCTATTCGCTACCAATCAAAATAGCGTGAGATCACAACCAACAGTTTAATTAGGAACAAAAACAAAAGAGCCTAAGGTTAATCTGTTATTTAATTGAAATGGTAAATGGGAATATATATAAGTATTTGGTTTTTCTTTTATTTTTTGTAAAAAAATAAAAATAAAAGAAAAAGAGCACAAGTCCCAGGCTCTCAAATCCATAAAAAAAAAAAAATAGTACTTAGTTAATCACGCCGCTTAGTTTTCCCTCCAATGCTAAACAACTCACATGGAAGAAAATCATGTGCCAAAAGCCCCAAAGTCTTCCATTTTATTATGTTTCAGTGTCACCATAGCCATAGGTCGAGAAAAAGTATTGAATTATGTACGGTTCACCAAATGGAAATGTTCACAGTTCATCAATCTGTCCTAGCTAGGGGATATGAAAGAGTTTGAATATAGCAAAAGCCCATTCACAATAGTCAAAATAATAGGGGATTTTATACTTACTGAGTTTGACATTACCTATTTTAGTGATATTAAAATAATTTGAATTTGACCAAGTATTTTTAGTTTTTAACTAAAACAAGTAGGGAAGGAAGATTTGAATGAGGTCTTTCTTCTCGTTTGTGGAAGAATTACACTGTTAGTATTATGGAATTAATCAAGAATCAGCATATTGGGCTAAACCTTTTTCCCCATTGGGGTTAATTGGAATTTCGGAATCAAACCATAAGTGTGAATATATTAATTAAGTTTTTAACAACAAACCATCACTTTCTCTAAAAACAATTAGGTTACCACCCTTCCAAATCGGTAGAGAACTTTCTGTTGATTCCTTCACCTTATCCAATCATCATATAGAACATTTGCCATTTTCTCCATGACTATGTGCATCAACTAGTAAGATTTTAAAATTCAGACGAAGATCCCAATGTTGACTGGCCAAAAAGAAAAAGATATAGATATGTAATATATGCAGATAAACTAATCAACTCAGTTTATAAATTCTGTAAATTTCCCTAATAATTTAGAGACAAAACATGCACCTTGGAGGATATTCGGGCAAACTGGTAAGTTAAAAGTTTCCAAACATAAAACCATCATTAGTGAGAAACTTCACAGAGGTAAAAACAATAATTATTAACATTGACAAGCAAAATGGATCCATTAATTCTAAAGGTAATGTATGTTTTAGCCACACACCATTAGCCATTTGGTATTTCCAACGAAAAAATCTAACTAATTCCCTCCATTTTAACTTTGAATTATCCATATATATATATATATATATATATATATTTGGCCCTTTGAGATCAATCTCATAATCAAGTTAAAAAAGTCTATACTTCAAATACTCAAAAAGCGTGCAAAAACTTACATTCTCATAATAACTGGGGTGGCCAAAACTACTACCAAAAAGAAAAAAATCTCTCTCAAATTCTCATCCACCTACAATAACTTTATTCTTTAGCAAAGGCATGGGTACTTGTAAAATCTCCATGACACTTAGGGGTGTCAATGTTCGACCCAACCCGCGAACACGACACGAACCCAACACGAGTTTTTTCGGGTTAGGGTTGGGCCTTAATGGGTTTGGGTCATAAACGGGTTGACCCGAAAGCGACACGATAAAAAAAGTGTCATAAGCGGGTCAACCCGCATAACCTGCAATAGACACGTTTGACACGCCAATTTATTTGTGCCATCCCAAAATGACCCATTTAACACAACTCGTTTAACTCGTATAACAAATAAATATTTATTTTATTTTAGATTTGTCAAACACCTTTTATATCCAACATATATTATAAATTTAAAAAGAAAAGTGAGTAATTATAAAAATTTATAAGGGATATAATTGGAAATTGAAACTTTACAGACCCTAGAACTACTAATATATATATATATATATATATTTTTTTTTGGCATAGAACTTTCACAAATGAAATTGGATGAGCTTGTGGAAGATGTTATGAATTTGGACATTAACAAAGAATCTATGGATGGTAATTGTGGTCATAGTCAGGATTAGTCTACTGTTTGCTCAAATTCTTTCAATATTGATACTTAGCATTTAGCGAGTTCCAAGGATATTATATTTTTGTTGAGCTATGTTATTTTATTTTTGTTAAACTTTGTTATTTTGAATTTGGGTTGAAGTGTATGCACTTCTTTTGGAGTGTAAAAAACTTATTTCTAGATGAATGTTATATTTTTGTTGAACTATATTATTTTGAATATGGGTTGAAAACTTGAAGTGTATGCATTGCTTTTTGGGATGTAAAAAAAATTATTTCTAAATAGATGTTATATTTAATATTATGTAGGTTGAAATAAGTTGTGTTACATTCGTGTCAACCCAACACTACTTGTTTATTAAGTGTGTCAAATGGGTTGGGTCAGGTCAACCCGCTTTATTAACAGGTCGGGTTAGGGTTGAAGGATCATGACACGATTATTAAATGGGTCGGGTTAGGGTTGAGTCATTTAGTCGAATATCCCTACCTCGACACGACACGAACCCGACACGCTAACCCAAATTGACACCCCTAATGACACTGTACAATTCTAATACCCAATGAATATGTATCAGTTAACAAAATCTGGTCCTGTCATTGTTCATAAAAGATGGGCAAAATAACAGATAACATTCATGTGTATGGCCTTAAAATATAGGATTACCATGTGGTTTGACACTTATCATGCGTGATTTACTTTATGAGGCATTTATGCTAAATTTAATGAAATTTAATGATGTGGCAAGTGCCAACAACACACAATGAGAGAATTAAAGAGAAATATTGTTATACCTTAAAGCTTACATCTTATAGATAGATACAAATCAAAATAATGATTGAAAGAGAAAATTAGAGTGAGAACCAGAGATGTGAGGTAGGTAGAACAATCCTCTTTTTCAATTCTTTTCCAATAAATGTTACTGTCATGTGTTGTTGAAATATTCACGTGTGAGTAGTGTAGTTAATTGAGTAGTGCATTTTCATATTGGATACTAATGAGAAAAATGAGTGGTTAAATAAAACATAATTTGGCTTATACTCTTATACTCAAGCTTCAAGTAGTATCTCTATATATTGTATTAGTCTTTTTATTAGAGTCTCCTCAAGGTTTTATCTTCCCAACAAGTAATATCAAGAGTTGATAGTCCGAGAGCAAGTGTTTGTTATTGGATCCAACTAAGTAGAACTAGCAAGACTCATGTGTTGATTCACTCATGATTGAGTAAAGGGTGCTATTTTCATGATGGTAATGCATGCCACTTGGATTGTGAAGAAAAAAGGCTTTCGTTTGAGGGGGAAACTAACCAAAGTGTCAAAAGTAATTTGGTATAAAGCTTGCACAAGACAACATAAATTTGTTAAAATATTCACATGTGAGTAGTTGAGTTAACAAATGCCACACCACCAAATTCTATTAAAGCTAACAAAAATGCCTAATAAAACTAATCACAAGAAAGGTAAACATTACAAAATGTACCACAGGATAACCTCATGTTGTAGGGGTATACCACTTGGATGATATCCTTAATTAATTTACCCTAAAAATGAAAGCCCAAAATTTAGCTCTTACCTCAAAAAATCACCGCTCAATTTGACATCTTAAAAAAGATAAATTTAGTACTTGAAAAGACACTTTATGCTCCAAGAAGATATATAAATTTAAAAAAAAAAACAAAAAAACAAAAAAGCAACCATAATTCATATGGCAACAGAACAAAGGAGAGAAAAGGAATCATTAATACTTTCAACGTATAAAAACTGAGCTCTAGTTTCTATGCAATCCCTTCTCCTAAAACTAAAATATGATATGCCTTTCCCATTAATCAACAAGATTGATTATATATATAAAATGTCTTTCAGGAATATATGAATGCAGACCATTCAAACCGGAACAAAAAATCAAATTGTATATTACACAGCATTTACACCGTAAATTGCATATAATAGGGTTATATATTCCCCTTTGTATTATCAAATGGCTCATTTTTCTTACTGCAAAAAATTCCTCAACCAACTAAGATGGCCCCATGGAAAAAGCTTATCTTGAATTAAATCATAGAAATAAAATCAAAAACTTCTTTAAGTAATCATATTTCTTTCCAAAGTACGTTTCTTATGTATTCCTATCTGCGTATATATACGACTATATGCTTGTATGCATATAACAATAGGTTCAGAACACAGTAATATTAGAAGAGGATGGCTCATTAAACACGGGTAGTTTGCATGGCAGCAAGCTTTATAGCATTGAAGAGGAAAAAAGGTTAAAGCTGAATAATTAAACATCAAACCATAATACGTTATAAGGTAGATCTGCTTGAAAAAATTATAGCTAAAATCTCTCATCAAACAAAGACCAAAGACAGTTTCTATTAGAATCAGAATATTCTTGAAGGTAAACTATGTTTCATTCCATAAGCACAAAACATAGATTTATATCTCCAAAAATCAAGTTTGCACCAAAACAGTTCCACACAAACAAGTATAAAAACTAAAACCACACAAAGTAGGTCAAAACTCAAAACATGAAGGAGATCTAGAAAAAGAGAGAAAACAAAAATACCCTTATTATAACTTCTTAGTTGTCTTCAATAACCTAAAATCAACCAAAAAAAGTTGAAAACCACAAACCCTAACTGAGTTACAAGATCTAAGAAGTTCACCTAAGCAAAAGTGAAGAACACATATAAGTAAGAGCTTGAGTAATTAATTTGCTTGAAACAAGCAAATAATCGGACCAGGATGCTTGATTCCCCAAAAGCAATAGACTTTCAAGTTTCAGCGAAAGTCTTAAAAAGGAGGAGACCACCCTTCACTCAAAACCAAGAAGCAAGTAAGCAAGCAGCTGAAGAAAGCTAAATCTTCTGCTAATACCTCTTCTTTTGCAAACACATGTACAGCATGTTTGTGATCTTTTTCTCTCTCCTTTTTGTTCCTTCTCTTTCTTGCACCTGGAAATGATGATAATGATGATGCTTTGAGGTTTGTGGTGGGGGTGGTTGAGAGCAAAAGAGAGGATGGTGTGGGAACAATGATGGCGATAGAGAAGATAGGCAGAGGACATGATGATTGCTGTTGGGTCTGGGCGTTGAAAGAAAGGCAGGAGATAGTCAAGGTATTTTGTGCCCTCTCTCTCTCTCTCTCTCTCATTCTTTCCTTCTCTCTGTGTCAGAGAGAGAGAGAGAGAGACAGTGATGATAATCATGAAACCCAACACTATATTAATAGTACTTATATATACAATTGGTGGAAAGCTAGCCCCAACCTACATGAGCAGTGCGCGCGTGAAATGAAGTTCAGTACTAAAGCTGGTTATACGATAACTGTGTTATGAAATTCATCAGAAATAATACTATGTGATACGAATGAATGAAATGATGAAAGTCTTGTTTTTTACTTTTGGTAATATATGAAATAGAGAAGAGAAAAGTTGTGACAAAGTAATTTAGTCCGATGTTCATTTTCATTTGCATAAAAATATGGCTAATTAAGCACAATATGTTTGATATCCAAATGGTTGGTTTTTACATTTTTTTTTTTAAGGTTAAATACGGCTTTCTCCCTCCAATTTTGATGTTACTATCACTTTGGCCTAACTTCTAAAACTGTAATCAATTAGTCGCCTAAACTTTTGAATGGATGTCAATTAGACCATGAAATTTTGACAGCGTTTTGATTGTTGTTACAACGACTTGATCTATCAAAAATCGTGAAATTGAGGTCTAACGTGTTTGATTAAAGTCAACTATTGCTTAGGTTTTTGTAGCCTACATGCAAACATATATAAAAGACATCTCATGAACACCACTTCACAAAAGTTTTAAAAAGACTACTACCAAGTACTACGTCAAGAGAAAATATAAACTTAAATTGATTAACGCGTGAGTTTAGAAGTCGGGATTCAAAAAGGAGTTGCTACCTTTTAGCAAGGCTTTCAAACCCGGACCGTTCATTGAACCGTAAAAGAGAAAGATTCAAAGTTTTTGAGATCGAACCGAGGTTGAACTGGAGTCGAACCATGATGACGTCACAATTAATTTAATAATTAATTAAAGCCTAAATATAGATATTAAATTTATGAAACTAGCAAAATTGACAATATATCTATATATGTGAGGGAAATTTAATAATTTTCAAGCATATATTTAATAATTAAATAAGAAAGTTAATAAAAATAATAACCATGAAAACATTAAAATTTATGATTGAAGTAAAGTTGAATATCTTTAAAGGATTTTAATTATAATTTTTTTTTTATTTCTTGTAAGAGATGGATAATTTAATTAAGTAGAATAAAATTGTGTTAAGTTGTTTTTATAAATAAATAATAAAAAAATGCTAAGGGGTTCACAGTTCTTGCCACCGGTTCGTGCGATCCAACCCCGATTTTAGGGGTTCACGAAATTAACAAAAAATTCGGTTCTTTATGCTTAAAAAACCGATTTTCACGATTCGACCTCCCGGTCTGGTCCGAGTCCAAAAACCTTGCCTTTTAGTGTTAAAGAGATGAATCTATAGAATTAGTGGTTTGCATGGTCCGGTTGAGGGGATGTTTTCGACCCAACCCACTGTGGTGGATTAAAAAAAAAAATTTAATCTAATCCAACCCATCATAGGAGTTCAACCCAATCCACATGGATCGGGTTGGGTCAGGTTGAACTCATAGGTTAGACAGTTTTTTATTTATTACTATTATTATTAAATTGAGTAGAAAAAAATATATCCCACTTGCCACCTGAATTGATAAATAAAATATACATAAACTAGTATTCCAACTCAATTATAAACAAAATATATCCAACTGAGTTAGTAAAAAAAATGTACATGAACTAGTATCCCAGTTTAGTTATAAACAAATAGGAGTAGAGTGGGAGACTAGGAGTAGGAGGTGACAAAGAGAGATATAAGATTGTTAGGATTTGTGAGGTAATTGAGTTTTATATAGAAGAGCCAAATAGGGGAAAAAATTAAATAAAAAAATGATTAATTATATAATATTTTTTTAAATATATATAATTTAAATTTTAAATATATAGGTGGGTCAGTTCAGGTTAGGCAAGTTTGTAATTGTTATGACCCAAACCCAACCCAACCCACTATTAAATTTTTTTTTTTTTTTTTTTTTAATAACTGAACCCATCCCCCCAACCCCTAAAAACCGACCCAACCCGATGGATTGGGTTGGGTCGGGTCGGTTTTGACGAGTTAGTAGGTTGGCTATACACCCCTATACAGAATCATCAATCCTAATGTGCTATTGTGGAGCTCAAATCCTCAACTATTGTCTTTGAGTTTGTCAAAGTTGGTTAGAGGGTTTGATCGTGATCATAGATGAGGTTTTTGAAACAGATTCATGTATGAAAAGTTCAGAAATTCAAGAGCTGGTGTGAGGCATTGCAGAGTAAATTAAACTATAAAGCGATGTCTAGGTTCAAGGATTTGAACTAAATTGTAATGCTTCTCTCTACAGTGAATTGCTTTATTAAGGTACAGGTACCCTTGTAGCTAGTAGTTTTTCCTTTGGAGTGTTTATCAATTTTTTCCACTTTATTATCACCAAATCTATGTGTTTCTTGTGTTTTGTTATTTGATTTTTAGATTTAGTATTCAGTGTGGCTGTGATTAATTAATCTAAGTTGTAATCATCTAATTGACTTAAGTTAATTAATCATTAATTAATTCGCATAATTAAATTGAATCAAAATTTCACCACTTTAAGGTATTAACTATTTTGAAATGACATTGTTTTTGGGGGGGGGGGGGGGGGGTTGGGGAGTGAACTAAATGAAGTTATAGAGGGGTAATTAACGACCAACATTCATCAAAATATAACAGAAGGACCATATCAAGATCAAGTTAAACATTAGGATTTTAAATTGTTAATTGAAAGTTTTAAATGTTAGAAAGCAAATGTAAGTTCTGAAACTTAAGAGATCAAAATGAATTAATAACAGTTAAAGAGTAAAATGTATTTTAGTCCAATATGTTATTATTATAAATGGTAATTTCGAAAAGGAGTGGCATGGTGATTCTTCACGAAAAGATTGTGAAAGTAAATAATGAATGTATATAAGCTGATGAGCGAGACTTGCATGTTTCAAATTAAGGGATCACGTGTTTGACTTTTGTGCAAAATACTCTTAACTTATTTCGTATGAGGAGGCGTATTGAGAAAGGATTCTCTCTCACTTAAATCCTTAAATTTTCTTCAATTTTAAACAAATTAACAAATCCATACTAGCTTATTTAAATGTATGAATATTAAAATTTTTGTTTTTATTGTTATATTGTCTTGTTAAACAATTGAATAATATTATTAAGTTTTTACTAAAAATTAGTTTGATTAGTTGTAATTTCAAATATATTTATATTAATGAAATATGTTTTTTTTTTTAATTATAATAGTTGTGAAGTAAATTAACATGAAGTAGAATTTTACAGGATGGGACAAGACCCCATGGGAATGGGGCAAAGAATTTTCCCCATCATAATTCATATGACGTGGGACAGAAATGTGTCAAGACAAAAACATATAGAACAAGGAAAAAATCTCCTCCTTTGACCTCACCCCTCCTTATTACCATCCCTAAATTTAAGGATTTCAATGGGAGAGAATCTTATCCGATAAGCCATTACCTTCCCGTAATTTTCTCTCATTTTTATTTGACACATGGAGATGATAGGTTGTTGGTGGCAGCTTCTTCAAATTTCTCATGCTCCTTTCAACGCTAGAACCCTTTGGTTAAAACGTAAAAGAAAAAAAGTAGAGCAACATTCTAGACCTCAAAGATAATAATCATTCTCTTTCACCCAAGAAATTGCTGATAGAAACTAATTAAGTGGTCCACAGTCCACACTTGAGGAGTGAGTCTAAAGAGGACACGCCCTCTCAAGCAATTGACTAAGGAATGATATAGTATGTTATGTTTTTCTCTTGAGACTTGTGAAAATCCGTGGAAAGTTTTTTACTACATAAGAAAGTGTTTAATTAGATTTCGAGCATCTTAAATTTAGGGGTAGCATATATTCCAATCGAGATGATTAGAAATCTTCTTCCCAGTGTTCTGCTTTTTAATTTTAATTCTACCAAATATAATACAACTTGGAGATCATAAATAAATAACTTGTCATGAGTTTTTTTTTTTTTTTTTTTTTTTTTTTTTTTTTTTTTTTTTTTTTTTTTACTTTGGTTGTTTCGCAGGAGAAAAAAGGAGGGAAAAAGATAGAGAGAGAATATATGACAATTTGTAATTGATAGAACATAAAGTGTAACATACAAAATGGGATAAGATTTTTTTTTTTTTTTTTTCTCATTAGACACTAAAGTCTTATGATCATTAATTTAAAAATCTTCCTTTTCTCCATAGCCATACTTCTTCCCCCCCCCCCCCCCCCCCAATATACATTTTTTAGTGGGGATGTTTCTGTTAGAAACATTAGACAATGTTATTAAGCTTACAAACCTCTTCGCCTCTATTATTTTTTCCCTTGAAGCAAACTTACTGACGAAAAAAAAAAAAAAAAAAAAAAAACCCACCGTTTCTAGTGTATTATTTTAGCAAATATATAAATAATTCTTAAAGTAATAATCTAGAGTCACAATATTTTTATAAGTCAGATGAAATGCATCAATAATGTTGTTCAAAATTCAAATAGAGAGTGGAGCAAATATCCTGAAGGGGATTAACTTTTGAAGGTAATTTTGAGGGAGAGAGAGAGAGAGCTAACAATTAATTAACCTCCCATAACAAATTACTTACTTAAAAGAGGATCAAAGATGTACAACTTAAAATAATCAAAGAAAATTTTTAAAAAAAATATACTGTAATAATTATGTGGTCATTTTAATAAACTAACATGACTCAAATTCAACCCATGTTTTATATAACAATAAATTCAATAAACAATTTTGGTAGAAGTATACAAAACTCTCTTGTGGTTTTTTCTAAAATGTGAAACCCCCTCTAAAGTATTGAAAGTGGGGTTTGGTTTGCATCCAATGCTCTATGCACTAGAAACAAAACTTGTCCTATAAAGGCCACATGTCACTCAAGATCTTGTTTAGGAGGATTGAACAAAAATTGCATCTTTGAATGAAACACTTAATCACCTCCTGAGATATATTATTTTATGCATAATTTTTTTTTTTTTTTTTTTGGAGACGATTTATGCATAAAATGTTAATTGTATAACATGTAATGGTCTTGAGATATTTTAACGTAACACAAAATTCTAATGTGATGTTATTTTATTTTTCACATATGCTTAATGATTTACATATAAGTAAGAGTTTCTCAAGTCTCCATATTTTCTCTCTCTCTCTCAACTAAATAATTTCTCATATCTATTCACACACAGCCTCTTATTATGATACAATTACACTGGATCTATTATTAAATAATTTTTTTCTTTTTATATTTCAAAAATATCCATTAAATAGGATCCATCGAGATTCAAGGCGTGTGGTTCGAGTAGTTATCCTAGCATAGTGATGGAGCTTTTTAGGTTATTTCACCCTACAAGAGAGATTAGCCTTTCGACAGATAGTGGGTCTGGAATCTCGACTTTTAGATTGAAACAAATTTAGACTTGGTCCCACTTAAAGTCACCAGTTCGATTAGCTTTTCTGTGTGGTACCATAATATGTTATCTTTTAGGCCAACAAAAAGCTAGCACTGTAATTTGAAGAGTAAACTAAAGTGTGAAAGAAGAAAAGTTTACTTTCATATTGACCCGGGTATATTTTAAAAGAGAGAGCTTTTAGTCATTGTGATGTGTCTCACTCTCATCACTCATGATGGCACTTTCTTTTGCTAAGACAAAATAGGATATAATGGGAAAATAAATTTAAAGATTTTCATGAATTGTACCCGAAAGTAAAAAAAAATCAATGTTTTAAGCTGTCTTTTACACATTTTATTATTGTTCTTACTAGATTAAAAAGAGGTTTTTTTTTTTTTTTTTTTCCTTGGTGACAATTCCTAGACAAGCAAATTAATATCTGAGCATGTCTACAAAACATGTCGGCAACGAAGGCTCAGCTAATGTGGGACCAATTGGAAAGAGCTCATTTCATGAGAATCATGACTCATGAGTCAAGACACACTACAGACTCTAAAGGCTACCTATAACTCCAGCCCAGTACAATACAAGCATCACAGGTGGGGTGAGAATCTCACCGTGAGATCCCGAATTTTGTGATTCTTACAACATTCAGAATAATTAAAAGCTAAAGTATTCGCCATCTTTAGCAAAGGATCTCTCCTTCATACAAGTTTAGGGTTAGTTTATGGTGGAGCAAAATAACATTCATCCAACTCAATTTTTATTCTAATACAAACAATTGGATGTTAGTTTTATTGAAACCACATAATAATTTGATTTTGAGACTCAATTGGAACCAATTCTAGGTATGCCCCAAGAATTTATTATTGTTATTTAAAACTAGTAAATACATACGGATCCTATGGGCCTTGAATCCATCATCATGTTGCTTTTGCAAGAAAAGAGCCATTAAAGCCAGAGGTCATTGGCTATTGCTGAAGAATTTCTTATATTACAATATCGACTGAGATGTCACTAGAGTATTTCCCTCCTTGCAGCAGAAGACCAGTATACATACGGAGGGCACACTCAAATACAGCAAATAACTAATAAAGACCTTGCTTTCGAAGATGTCACCTCTCCATCTTGTTTCTAGATTTACTGTACCAAAAGAGGAAAGCAGACAGAAGCATACAGTGGAAATCAGGCCAACATACCTTAGGATTGTAACTGCTGTTCAGAGATATGGAAAGTATATATGTGCATGTCCCTCCTAGTTAAAATGTGCTGAAAACTGAATATATGATGAGTTGGTATGATCCTGAAAATGTTGATTTAAGCACTTTATCCAACACCAGAGTAGGAGGAACTTTTACCACAATTATAGCTCAGAAACAGAAAGTAATTCACAGTGCCGGCAATAATTACTTACCCAAAATTAAATAATATGGACAAGAATCATGGGACAGCGGATGGCAGGCTACCATGGATACAAGCTTCAATTCCAAGTTATAGAGTTGTCTCTTCCTTTACGTGACCCTGCAACCCACACTCCATTCTGATTGCTGCCAAGAGTTCAGGAGAGACAGTTGGCCGAGTTCCACCCTCTTTCCCAACATCAATGACATTCTTCTTTTCGGTGTGCCCAGGTATATCTCTCACCCCCCAACCCCTGTAAAGTATGACTTTGCTAGGCTCTTGAGAGACAAGAACTGCACCTGTTGCTTGCTGTGAGGGTATAAGAGAGAGAGAGAGAGAGAGAGAGAAACTATCAGCCAATCTGGTTAATCTATATGTAAAAACAAAGAGGGCCTCAGGTGTGCATACCTCCAGCTTAAAAACCACCTCCTGGACTGACGTTCCTTTTGCTCTACCTTTGACATTCACAATAGCAAGAGGATGCTTCTTGAAATGAACCATGATTGCTTTTGCAACACCAGAGACAATGTTGTTTCTCCCTAGTATCAGTACCCAAAAATGATCAAGTTGTTCAAAATACATCAGTTGCTAGCAAATAGATAGGAAACATAACCAAAAAAGTTGGGGGGGGGGGGGGGGGGGGGGGTGTGGAAGAAGCAAATATGCAAAGGCCTAAAGAAGAAAATGTATAATTCTTCACCATAAGTTATCTTAGGATATTGAACATAATTCAAAAGTTTCCAATTACTACAAAATCTATACGAACTTTTAAACAGTTGAAAAAAGTTTCTGAAGTTTTTATCACTTATTTTTTGTCTTATTAAGCAAGTAAACTTATAAATTCTGAATACAGCTCCATTCTGTTGAACACATTTCAAATAAAAATCCAGCAGTTTATACCATAAAGAAACAATTCCGGATGAACAAAAAACTGAGGGAGAATGCAGCTAAGATGATAATTATGACCAACCAAGACCCGTATGAAGTTAGAAAAGGCAAATGTTGTAATTACTAAAACCTTAACAACAATGAGGGAAAACTGAAAGCTGTGAAAGAGGATTAAAAAATTACCTACTGCCAGTACAGGGCGAGTTTTCATCTTCAGGGCTTGCTTTCGTAAAAGAAGCCTCTCTTTATTGGAAAGAAGTACAGCTTTGTGGGGCATCTCTGATCCATTTTCCACTGCTATTGGAACCAGTTTCAAATCAATTTTTGCCGACTTAGCTGGTTCTATTGCATTGTTATCATAAACACAATGCTGAACTACCGCAGAAGAGCCTGTTTCTTCTGACTGAAAGTACACAAACCATACAGCTTTAGCCATTAGAAGAAAAACATGAATATAAATAAACACAGAAAGGATTCTTTACATTACCATAAAATTATCAGGGCAAGGTGTAGAGACAGCAGTTTCAACTTCACCATTCATATCCTTGCACAATTTTGCATGGAGTTCTTTACTAACTAATTCAGATGAAAATCCAGCTTCAATTTTACCAGTCCCATCCCCCTTAAAAGTTGATGAGAGGCCAAGCACTTTATCTTGTTGAGTGGCTTGTGGATTGTATATTGAAGCATCCGTGCCATCATTTAAGTTCATGAGAGTTAATTGAGCTCCATGTTTGTCCTCAGCCTTAAGTATTCACACAAAGCACTATTTCAGATATCAGTTTGAATAGATTTATTATTTTTGTATTACATGTTGCATGAAACATCCTCTCTCATGGGGTGGACCCCACACTGGTTACACATAGTACCACCTCGTTTGGGAAGGAGGTGGTACCATATGTATTAGACACAAGTAGCATCTCTGTCATAGTGTATGGGTCCCACACGTAAATGGGGCCCACGCATTCTGAGGGAGATGCTACATGCATCTAATACATAAAATACTTTTTCGTTTGAAAGAGCATCTCAAGTTACAATATATCAATAGTTAATATATATGTGTATGCGCGCGTGTGCGGTGGGTAGGGGGAGGGCTTAATTTTGTGCTAATGTCTCTCCCGCATTAAAGTTCAGTGAGGTATCCTGGTGTTCCACATTTCCCCTTCCAAATTGACTGTGAGTGATTGTGCCACACTGGTGGAGAAAATCTCTGCTCGGGCCAACTCTTGGGCCTCTAAGAAATCATCATTTGCAGGCAGAATACAATTTATATTCTCTGTTTTGTTTAGCATTAAGGTGTATTGAGCTAGCATTTTCATCTTGCCCAAAAACGAGATTAAAACTAAAAAGCAGAAATTTTGTAGCTTCTTGCAGAGTGGTGGAGATAACCATCCAAAGGGGCCAAGGAAGCTTGGGAGCAAGTCTGTGGTCCAAAGAACGAGGGGAACTTGGGTTTAACAGAATTGATGATTAGAATCGTGCAGCTATAACAAAGCATATAAAGGTCAGCCTTGGTTCGATGGCAAGTGCCTTCCACCAAAAGTGATAGATGGCGGGTTCAAGTTTGAGAATTAGCCTCTCCAATAAAATAGGACCAAAGCTGCCTAACATGACCTCTCCCAAGCCCCACAAAAGTGGAGCTTTTTGCATTGGGTACAACTTTTTAGCTATATAATGAAGCACATCTGGAATTTGTTTGCAAGGGCTGGATCAATTTGGGTAGCTTGGGTCAAGGAAAATCTCCTAAGAGAAAGAAGCTTCTAGTTGATCAAAGTCTCATAGGTATCTTCATGGAGATGGAGGAAAATGCTCAAGTTTAGAAAGGTGGTTAAATCTCTTCTGAAATTTATAATTGGTGAAGGAAGGTCTATCTTTTTATGGCTAGACCATTAGCATCCAGATGGGGTCCTCCATACCAAGTATAGTTCTAGGGTGATATATGATGCTGCTAGTAAGTTAGATGCAAAGGTTTCTAGTGTGCTGGAGGATGGAAGGGATTTGGTGTTGGAAAATCCTTCTACATTTGATGCTCTGGCTGCCATCCAAAGTAAGTTGCCTTTAATTGAATTTGGTGACTATGACAAACCTGTCTGGCTCCCTTCCAACTCTGGTACATTTAGTAATGCTAGAGCTTAAAACGTTGTTAAACATAAACTCCCAGACGCAGTATGGACTAAACTTGTATGGATCTTAATGGCAGTCCCCAGACATGCTTTCTTTTTGCGGTTAGCCCCCAAAAACAGGTCGGCCACAAGGGATATGCTAAAATGGGGTTATCCAGGTGATACAACATGTGTCCTTTGTCGAAATTGTCTTGGAAGCCGTTATCATCTGTTCTTCAGTTGCCCTTTCACTGATAGAATTTGGGCTCACATCATAAGATTATGTTTGCTTTTTAATCCTGTAACCAGTTGGAATGAGATAGTAGATTGGGGTTTGGAAAAACTGGAAGGGTAAGAGTTTGAGTTTTGTGTAAATTAGCTTGGGGAGCTGCTCTTTACCATCTATGGGTCCAAAGAAACAACTATATTCCGGGAGGCCCCATCTCAAACAGAGGAAAGTTTATTATAGGACATTGAATTGGAAGTTAGACTTCGTGTTGCTGGCGGAGCTCATTTTAAGAATTCTATCTTGAACAGGGCCCTTTGCTGTTCTTGGGGGGTTTCTAAATTGAGTCTTGTTTAAAAGATCAAGTGGTATTGATATTTGGTGTATTTCCCAGTTGAAATGTGGTTTTATTGTAAGTTCTCACTTGCTCATCAAAAAAAAATGCCTCATAAGGTTTTGAATGCAACTATATCAATTCAAATGGTAAGCACACATGTTGGATTTTTATTTTGAAAATGAGAACCCCATATATGCATAGACCTAGAAATACAAATAAAAAATATAAACCACATTGTTTTAGCACATAGCTTCTGAATCCAAGATCAATAACTTACCTCTACATTATTCTCTTCATGGCAAGCAGGAATTACCGAGTGAGAGAGAGGACTGGAATTATGTTCCACATGTGATCTCAAGCATTCAGTTGCCTGCATATTGTTCATATCCTCTTTCACCTAATTTAACTCAAACTGTAAACTTCACCACAAATTTATAGCTTTACTTGGGTGAAAGAACACAGAATGAACAGATATGTAAGATGGCTCACCAATTTATAATTCAATGCATCAGCTGGCAGAACATTGTTTGCCTCCTTGTCTTTATCCTGAATCAAGAAAATAACACATAATTTTCCTCAATATGATTGGGTAAATCAGCATAAAATAACAAAGCAAAAATTATCAGTGAAAAAAAGAATACAATGAAACACAGACAAAAGATAACTTACCAACTGAAGTTTCAAGTCATCTATGTTTTTGGTAAGGCTCAAAACATGGAGTTTCAGAGACTGCATGACAAAGCAGGAAAAAAGAATGCTGAAGTAAATATCAAGGTAAAATATTAGCTGATATAAATTAAACAAGCCAGCAGTCTCCCCATTGATAAACCATCCTGGACAGAGTCAAGGTCCATATCATAATGTATTTATGCCTGCAACTAAGTCCCTTAACTTGACAGGTTCCACATGGAACACAATTCTGACCAAATCAATCAATTCTAACCATATCTTTATAGGGCTTGCCTTGTACCTTTGATGCTTTAACAGGGATAGATCACTTGGTCATCAATTCAATCTCCTTTTTCTTTTTTTCTTTTTTTTGCGTGAAAGTATGGAAGGTGCCTTTTCTATTATTATTTTAAGTTCAAGAAGAGAGTGAGAATTAACCACCCGCCTGTTAGGTGGGATGGTACCTCCCCAAACCTTAGAGATTGGGGTTTCAAGGGGGGGGTGGGGGGGGGGGAACGGGTTCAAGCAGTAGAGTAGGATTACAAACTATTATCAAAAGAAGAGAGTGAGAATTAAAACTAGTTGACATATATGTGTGTGTATGTGTGTGGGGGGTGGGGGGAACAGGTTCAAGTAGTAGTGTAGGATTACTAACTATTATCAAAAGAAGAGAGTGATAATTAAAACTAGTTGACATGTATGTGTGTGCACAGATAGACAAGCCAATTTACCTTGCGGCGTTGTGCCTCTATAGAGCGTTTCAATGCTTCTCTTTTATTTAGGAGCGTCTGAGGCCTTAGGCTAGCAGGCCGTGTATAATTCTTCCCACGATACACAATGATTGCATAACCCTTGCTCACTCTCTCAACCGCCACTAATATTCCACCACTTTCTGCCTCTAATGTCCGTGCTTCTTCGTGAACAGCTTCAATGCTTCTGGTTTTAGATATTATCTTCACAAGTTCCCTGTACTTCCAGTGAAGATGCATGTTTTCAACTGTTCCATCAAAAACCCCTCGCCTACCTGAATATGGAAAGATAATATGCTCATTAGTGCCCACTTCTGTGTGACATTTTTATCAGTCTTCAACTGCCATTCTGTTTACTCTTAGGAGAGGAAAAAACTGCATGCCCACTGTGCCAGGTTCAGCGTACAAAAAATGTATGCTAGATGGCAAAACTCACCCATTAGTAGGAAAGGCTTCATTCTCAGGGCAACCTTCCTTAGCATATATCTTTCTTCTTTAGTTATACCTTCTTTATCTATTTCAGATTGTTGGGGGATCTCTTCTTTCTCAAGCTCTGCTAGGAGTTTCTCAGCCCTTGCTTTCTTTTCTAGTGCCTATTCATGAGAAAGATGCTGAGTGCAAGATAAAAAACAATTCGACAAGAAATTAGCCACAGCGCCTTAGTAAATCATACCATCGACAATTTGATGCTAGTTCTTTTGATAGCTGCCTCAGTGGACCTTAGCTTTCTTTGTTCTAAAAGGAGACCCCTTTCCACATTATTGCCCCCATCAGGTTCACTTTCAGAACTACACTCTGCAGTATCAAGTTTAGGCTCCTGTACAGTTGTCACTGATGTACTACATCTTGTCCTTTCTTTCTCTCCATGAATTCCATACTTCCTCCGCACTTCTATTGCAGAAGAAACTGCAGGTGGCAGAAAATCTTTCCCTCGATATAGGGCAAAAAATTCGGAATCCCGGGAAAGTAATATTCCTCCAGTCAGCCGCTGCAACATTTTTTAATTATTATTTAAAAGATGTCTGAATTTTTTTATAAGTAAGGAATTTACTAAAAGCACAGAAAAGGTGCAACCCAAGTACATGGAAAGCATACAATAGGAATAGCTACACCAACAATTATGCACAAAAATTACAATGGTCGAGCATCTCAATGAAATTTGAAAATGAATATAGGCCTAAAGCTGTCATCCTCTCAAATGAGGATTTGAGGAATGAAAGTTTCAGGTCCACAACTGATTTTTTCACACCCTTCAAAGCGCCTGACATTTTTCTCTCTCCAAATGAACCACGTGAGTCAATGAGGGATTGCCTTTCAGAGTTCAATATATCTCCAGATAAAGTTGTTGCAAAGAATAAAAGTTCCCTAAAAAATTTTCAAATGACTAGCTTAAATATTATCTTTACATAAAAATGGAAATACATATCTGTTTTATTTTTTTATATAATAAATAAAAGTCAAATTCCCCACCATTTAATTCTTCATCAGTTAGGAAGAGATAATATATAAGAGAGAGAGAAGTTAGCAGATATTAGAAACATAGTTGAATTATTTGTGCTTTGTTAAGATTATTTGGGTGCACAGGCATTGAGAAGAGTCAGAAATCTAGGAATTGCAAAACAAAGAACCTTCTACATCCGCAAAGTACAATCAACAAAACAACCAAGCCTTAGTCCCAACATTTTGGGGCCAACTACGGATCCTCAAATGGACTAGTCAAAGTCGGTCACATGAACTCTTTTCCACCATTCTATTTTATTACTTTTACTAATGTTTTTTCTTTCTTTTGTCTTCCTCTTCATTTTTTCATTCCCTCGAGTTGAATAAATTTATTCTTTCTCAAGGTTCATTAATCTCACTCCTTTGTACATGACCAAACCATCTTAAGAGACTCTTCCACATCTTTTCCTCAATAGAGGTCACCCCTATCTTTAAGGGGATTTCCTCATTTCAAATCCTATCTTTTCTTGTATTTCCACTTATCCATCTTAACATTCTCATTTCAACTATATTCATTTTACAAACATGTCCTCTCAACATCCCAACATTCATCACCTTAGAGCATGGCTAGTCTAATAGAAATCTTGATCAAGTTTTTCATTTAACTTACCTATCCCTTTTTTTTGGGCTGAGGAAGTAAAGCCCTACTTATAATTACCACCAAAAAAAATTCCACCTTGACCGTAAACTGCAAATCTATTGTACTTTCTCCTGTTAACCTTAGTGATCAAGGACACAAAGGTAGGGGGGATTTAGTAAAGTGCTTCACCCATTTAAATATATGTAGAAACACAGGAAATTTATGACAAATTCTATCTTTTATAGTGGCCAGATAAAACATGCTCACATCACTCATCTACCAACAGTTTTCTTGCAGTCTAAAAAGTAGGGAATTACATCTCCTTATCCCTTCACATGAAAGAACTATGAATCTATGAATCATAAATATATTTTAGTTTAGAGGAAAAAGATCATGCGTCAAACATAATTGAGGTGGTAGGAACTTAAAATACATATATGTTCTAAATTATTGTCACATTATTACTAACCTTCAGCTCTTCAGCCATCATTTCACTATTAGTGTTCTGTACCCCTCTCTTAACAGCAATTTTGGCAATCTCACATTTCTCCCAGAGCTTGACAATGGAAGCAGCCAATCCTTGAAGATTCCTATTTCTGCCTGTTTAAAGGTATAAAGCAAGTAAATTTGGGTTGACCAGATTGTAACAGTTGTGTATCAAAAGCCATACTCACCTAATGCAAAATGGCATGGCAAGGGTCGACCAAGTCTTTTTAATGTAGTCATTTCATCATTTGTTAATACAGACTTCACACCATAGGGAAGAAGGCGGAAAGGCTTCCGGTATCCAGGAACAATGGCTGGCAGAAGATCAGCATCAACAGGGAGAGGGTCATAACCCCACCAATCAGTAAATCGTGGGCCCAACCCCTCTAATAAGCGATCCGCTTCTTCTGCAAGCTCTGCCTCACCTGGCAATTGAAATCGTACTCTGTTTGGCATACCAACACCTTGGATTAATTTTGGTTGAGATATTTCTTTGCTTGGACTAGTTGCAGCAGCTTTTACACCAATTATGCTGGATGAGCAGCTCTCCGTTTCATTTTGTTCACCATCATCAATGTGTGGATCCAGTATATCATCAGTCATGGTTTCATTTGTCAAAATTTTATCAGACAAAAAGTAAGGGTACTTATAATTGGCCCCCCTATACAAGACAATCTTACTTCCAGACCTCCAAACAACCAGACCTCCAGTTTTCCTCTGAAGATGTTTAAACAAAATTAAAATTAGAAAGCTATACAAGATGGATAATTATATATAAATTCCAAACCTCATCCTCTAACGACTAATTGTGGATATCAGGAATCTAAGTTAAGTGATTATCACAAATCAAGCTCAGTAAGGCACACTATAAAATTTTTTAATGACCAAAACAAAACCTCAACGACTATCAGAGAAAAGACATTCAAATAGGTAAATCAAAACATTACCTAAGGTTTGCAATTTGAGATAGTGCTAAAAGTGTGGTCAAGGTTAGGCATGTTTGTAAAAATTTATTGACTGGGTTTCACATAATCTGTTTAATGACAAATAAAATCAAGCAAAATTAACAGGAAAGCCTGACGCTTTCTGGGAAGAAAAATATCTAGCAAGATAACTCCGAAGGGTCGGTCTAGTGGTTTCTAATGACTCATGAAATCCCTGAGGTCTTGGGTTGAAAACTCCTAACAAGCATCTTGGGGCCAACCCCAAAGGATCCTCTTTATAATTACCAGGTGTGTGCAGAACAGGGGCAACCTACACCAGGGGAAATAGTCAAGTGCTTGAAAAGCTTGTGGGTTGTGCACTTAATGAATATAAGATTAAATTTATCATGATTGCCAATCACAGGTAAGTTTTTGAAGCAAAGTTATAGTACTTAGCAGAGATGAAGGAATATAAAGATCATTCCTTGGCTTTTAGGTTTGTCCTTGTTATGCTCATGTTCCTGAATACCAAACAACCTTAACATCCAATACAATGAGAGCGCCATTATAATTACTCACAAAGGTACTCCCGCCACAGGTGCACAAGGCTCCTGCATAATACGACATTTGGAAGAAACTGATTCTCAAATCAAATTCAGAACACATTGAATGGTCGGAAGACACTTACCATTGCACCAAGGTTTAACCTTTAAATTCTTAGGAGAAGTACCTATACATAACACAACTCTACCCCACTCTCATTTCCTTTCCACTTACAATCTCCAATTTCCACTAACACACTACTTCATGAATTCGATTGTAATTCAAGCATTATAACAACACAAACATTAATAACTACACATAAACTATCCAATACAGCACATTGCTCAATTTACAATTCAAAAGCAAAAGAATTGGGAAAGCTTTAAGCTAACCTCCAATAACTCATGAGTCCTCTTCATGTTCATCCTACACAGATCCTCGCACTCGATTTTCACGACCTCATAGCGCCTCCACCGCTCATGAATACCGTTTACAATCCCTTCAGTAATCCCCGCCTTCCCAACTTTTAGCTTCTTCCTCGTCTCAATCCCAAGTCTCCTCAGCCTCCTCAGCTCCGCCTCGCTCAAGCTCAGCTCCGCCAATGTCGGAGCTTTCTTCTCCTCTCTCTTCTCCTTCTTATGCATCACCTTCTGCTTAATCACCTCGCGCCTCAGCTGGTGGTATTTGGTTATGGCGGAACCCGTGCCCGGAACCGGAACCGGGTTCTCGGGAGTGGACCAGCTCGCATCGAGAGTGTGCCCGACCCGGTGTTTGGGTAATTGATGGGGCAGAGGGATGAAGATTTCTCCGGCATTTGGGCTCGGATTCGGGTTCGGGTTTTGGGGGTCTTCGGCGAATCCGAGAGAGCGGAGCTTGTGGGCAATGCGTTGGATAGCGGAATTTGGGAGGGTTTGGGTATCCGAGGTGGAGCTCCGAATGAGGAAACGGGTTTTGGGGAGTGGTGAGTGTGAGGGGAAGAAGGTGAAGGGGAAGGGTGATTGGTCAGTGACAGTGAGGGGGTTTGAAGGGAGTGAGGAAGGGTGAATGTGAATGTGTGTTAAAGGAAGCAACATGAAGAATATGGATAGATATGATAATTAGAATCAGATAGATAGAAAGAGCGAGAGTAGTGTAGAGGATGAAGATGAGGAGAGGGTAATCCTTTTCTCTTTCTGCGAGGGAAAGCTAATTTTTTCTATTTTTACAATTTCGGAATTATTTTATTACATTTACAGTTCCAAAGTTGCTTTTGCAATAAGAATTTTTGTCAAAATCAATTTTCACAAAGTCATGCTTAATATTCACTATATCACAGAAAGATTAAAGCTAAACTATATTTGAAACTTTTGTTGCAAAAAATTAATGGAAAATGCTAATAGATGCCTTAAAGTAATATTTTATAATTCATTTAAAAAAAATTATGAGAAAAAAAAATGTTTTGACAGCTTTTTTTATTTTCAATAAAAGTGATGTCAAAATTTTCTTAAAATGGACGATTAACCATTACCCTAAGAGCACTTAAGAGCATGATCCGAAATTAATTAGTAATTAGTAATATCCATAATAGCAGTTGTATGGCACGGCAAACCATGGACAGCAAGGTCGACGGCAAGAAAAAGAACTATAGCACCAAAGGGAGGGATGTGACAGTCGACATCAATTCTATTGTATCGTCTCTACCTAAGTTTCTCTCTTCTTTTCATACTAGTTTAGAGACTTAATAATTTAATATTGGTATTTTAAACTTCACATGTGTCTCACATGTGTTTTCTATAGTGTAGTAACGGTAGGCTAACTAAGGTATTAATTTGGCAAGTGTAAGTTTTAGTAGTAAATTGGTTAAAATAAAAGTTTAGGTGTAATAATCACTACTCTTGTAGGGGTGATAGGCCCAAGAGCCCATATCTATGTATATATTGGGCTAGGAGCCCAATTCAAAGACTTTAGGCAGTCCAAGGACAGGTAAATACCTTCTTAAGAATCCGTGTTGGTAAATAAAGAGGTGAGGTTTGATCATAATCATTCGAGAAGGCTGTCCGAGGAGGAATGCTTCCTCGGCTAAGCAAAGCCAAGGTTAGAATGTGTGGTCTGACACCAGGAGTAACGTTCTAAACGATTCCACTGATGAGGATAAGTATCTAAAAGGAACAGGACAAAGGGAGATCATGAAATATCTCAAGAGAAAGCTACTATAATCGCATTAAATACTCTGCAACTAACTTTTTGGCTGATTAATGTGGAGAAGGCCTCTGAACAGTGCTGCCTTGGCTGTCCTAACTCACAGAGGGCCTAAGGGGGTGCCCGATGGGATAAGCACTCAAGTAATGGCTTAGATGATTAATAAGTGAAGGGTCAAGATCATCCAAAGAGAACTATATAATGTAAGAGACCCTTCATGGAGAAGAGATCAAGAAATAAAAAGAAAAACACTGTAGCAATCAGGAATTGAACTTGTAATCAAACTTGAGAGAAATATATAAGAACTGTTCTCCTTAAACTGTGTCGAGGACAATCTTCTTTAAATTAAACTAGACTATCTTCATTTTCTTGTCATCTGAATCCACTTTACTTGTTATCTGATTCATTAAAACCCAATTTTTTCAACCCACTCTCTACAAATTTATTGTATTGGACTTTTTGGACCTAAGTTCATTCATCATTTGGGCTAGGGACTCAAATCTGGTTCTTACAACTCTAAAGTTTAAGGGAGTGTATGAGCATTTTTCCTTGAGTAATTTAAGGAAGGTGTCTCATTTGTATTTTATATATAGCTTAGATCTACGGTAAGCATGAAAGTGCAAGGAAAAGAAAGTGAAGCAGGTGCATGTGTAAGGAAATACCACGGAAAGAGTAAAATAGTAAAAAGTATGTGTGTAGCAAAGTAAAAAGTATGTGAGATTTAAAGTATTTGATAAGATATTTCTTTCTGAGTATTATTTATTATTCTAACAAAAAATTTTGCACCAAAAAATCTCAACAAATCTTTGATTTTCAAGCTTCCACAGTTTTTTGCAAAATCTCCAATGGACGGCTTCAATTTTTTGTTTCCCTTTGTGGGCAGATGCATACCATTCTCCACCTTGGGTTTTGAGCCCAAAAGACTTCCTCTAGAGCTTCTCCTTGTTGATTGAATTCATTCAGGGTTAAAACTTGAAAGCCTTGTTTTGGACATCAACCAATTTGTTTTTGGTTTCCTTGATTTTGTAGTGGAGGCTACCAAACACAATTTTGTTGCGTTCCATAAAATTATTTTGGAGCACTTTTAGTTTGGAGGATATAAGCAGCAGAACAAGATATATAATATATTGATATTCAAACAGATATGGTCCACGAGACTACGAGACTACGTCTATATCTTGGTACAAAACAAGTATCCAGAACTGGCGGAGCATAATCTGATGATACTACTATTGGCCATTGGCCAAGCATCCAAGTTAAAAAATTCAAAATCCTTTAACCATTCCTCGCTAACAAAAGCTCGATCAATGCGTTTAAGTACAAGATCACAGCCGTGTCTATTATTTGTCTTAGGTGTAATGGGCGCCTTTAGCTTCATGGATTGGAGCCATTGCTTCCTGCTGCACACAGAGATGAAAAGCCATAGCCCCTTGTGGACAGTGGATGTTTTAAGGAGCTCTACATAGATAACCAAGTGTTTGCTAGTAACAACATAATTATCATTTTTGGCGATAACAAATGCATAATTCTCTTCTTCACAAAACTGCGACCCCACATTTCAGGTGCCCGGATAACAGATGCATAATTCCCTTCTTCACAAGACTGCGACCCCACACTTTAGGTGCCCCAAACCTGACAGACAAATCCCTAAAACTACAAGCAGTCAACTATTGCCCTTATTGTGAAGAATTCAAACCAACAGAACATGAATGCCAACCCATGTACATTGACATAGAAGCAGATAACTCCAACCCCCTTGATTATGACAACTATGTAGATACAGACTGACTCCCACCAACAGGCATGGTAGGCAGACACAGTTCATTAGCACACTCAAGACAGACATGTAGGTAAAAGAATCTCTACATTTCATCATGGCAAGATAGACAACTAAAGATGCCACATTTCATCATTACAAGAAGACAGAATAAGAGCAGAAAGATGATAGAAAGAAGAAATGATAGGAAGGAACCATCTAGGACAAGGCCTACATGATAAAACAAAAATGTCACTATTCATGAAAAGTTTAAACTATTCATTGAATAGTATCTTCTATTGATAGATTAACTAGGGTTTACTTTTCGCAAATAAAAGGTGGGTTTGGATCTACGTTTGAGTTTTGCTTTTGCTTTTTGTTTTTTTTTTTTTTTTTTTCTACACGCATTTCAGGTGACAAGTGCAACAGTGGAGTACTGTTCAATACTGTTTGGCCGTGTTTTTTTGACATTTCTGTCCATCAGTGGGCCTGTGCACTATTCATGAACCCACAAATTTTATTTTTTTATCAATTTTTTCATTAAAAATGGGTTCCACAGCACTATTCACACATTTAAAAATTATTTTGCTACATGTTTTCAGTTTTCAGTTTCAACAAAATAAGTTCTATTCAAACACACCCAAAGTTACTTTTTAAGGCATATCATGATTCACTACTTCTACAAATAGTCAGGGCTCTTGATGAAAGAAGACGTGTCCTAATTCACTACTCACTCAGAAGGTCTAGTGTTAAGGTACATAGCCACATTCCACACCTCTTGCCATTTATTGAGACACGGTTGGTTGCCTATAAACAAAAGAGATATAAGTTATAAACATGTTTCTCAAAAATAAGTTATAAACATAGATCCACGGACCACTGCGTAAATTTGTACGTGCTACGTGGACCTAAACCTCTACAGATCCAAGAGATGATCCTTACGGTTCCATTGGAGGCTTATTTGAGCCAGCCTTTTAAAAGCCCCATAATCTCAGTTTGCAGATCAGGTATGCTCCATATTCTTCTTTTGTAACACCTTTTGTGTACTACTATGCTCGGCATTATCTCGCCTTGTAGTAAAGAGGTTGACGTTGAGTCAAACTGGTTAAATGGGTCTAGTCACTAGTGTAATTACTTGTGAGTACGGGCAAGGATGAGGTGGATGATTATTCTAATGGAGTGGGCTTTCTCCTTTTGGGCTCACCATGGCAAAATTATAGAGCCAGGTATCTGGGTCAAGTCCTTTTATAGGGATCGCATGCAGCCCCAAGTTCAATAAAGTGGACCTGGATTAGAGTGTGCACTTTGTGTGAGGAGCTTGATAAATGTTTCACTAAAATGAAAATTACATCATTTAAGTTGGGATAATTTTGATTTTGATCGTTACCGTTTCAAATTTTGGATTTAGTGTCGAGCATTTGATAGAGTTTTGAATTATTTCCTTCTGGCCATGCTTATTAATGACGTGTTTATTAAATGATAATTAAACTCAAAACTTCGTAGTATTAAGATGCAAAACTATGTACTTCTAAACATGGTAGAAAAAAAAAATTCCTATTTTTTATTCACATTATATATAAAAATGTATTTCTTTCACGTGTTTTATCCTCTTAAAGCAAACCTCTCCTGCTTCGATTAAGGATCCTCCATTTCAATTAAAAAATACTCCCTCCATTTTAAGTGACATGGAGTGGATCATTTTTTTTGCAAAAATAACACTCCACATGGCAAAGAATTGAGAAAGCATGATAATGATATTATATTGATGGTGAAACACCCAAAAATGACAAAATACATTAATTTTAGACTTTCATGATAGGTGAAACTAAATCCAATGTCATGTCCTTTAAAAATTTAAATGACATAACACTTTGTACTCTATTAGATTCAAGAAATAAAATCTCAATTGTAAATAGACTCTCCATTTTGAGTTAATTGAAGAGGATCATGTTCTTATTTCCGCACTAGTTTATCAAATCCACTCAATGAGAAAGTCGCCATGAATGAGGCTTAAGCTAGTTGAAGCTCAAAGCTAAACATTGCCATCTTTGATTTTTCTCAGGACCAAGACAAAAGGACAAGCATGGTACCTCGACTATGAGCATAGCCACTAAGTGCAAACCAAGTCATAAATGATGGTCAGCCTCGTATTACAACACTTTAAATCTCTCAAGGTTTTATCCTCTCTTTCTCTCTCCTTCATATTTTTCTTTTTCTAGATAGTAACATTTTATAGCCTTTTTTTGGTTGCTCATAAAATGAGGCAAGGGATATGAAATTTTGGGGTTGTTTGGTTTCAAAAAGTGGTGTATCTACTTTTTGTTTTCTTTATTCTATATTTAAATCCTGAATTTGAATAAATAAATAAAAAAAAACACTTATTTTTACATTTAGGAATGTTTGGTAAGTTGTTTTGAATACATAATTTAGGTGTAGAATACATCATATCTAGGTTTGGTCATTATTTTCTATTAAATAAAAAAAGTAACTTTTCTCACTCACACATATCACATCACTAAAAAAA
This sequence comes from Quercus lobata, assembly GCF_001633185.2. Classification (NCBI taxonomy): domain Eukaryota; kingdom Viridiplantae; phylum Streptophyta; class Magnoliopsida; order Fagales; family Fagaceae; genus Quercus; species Quercus lobata. Next base: position 78,207,604 of record NC_044905.1, read on the forward strand.
AAAAAAGGGTAACTTTGTATTTTCACAATATTTACGAATATGCCATTGTATTCGTATACATGAAAATCGTTGAAAAGTTGTATTCAAATCTAACTTTTAGGATACTAAAAATGAAAGCTGAATAAAAATACTAAAATGAAACCAATTTTTTTAATGATGGGACCTACTAAAAATTGAAAATAAAAATAAAAAACAGTGCTTTTTTCAACTAACCAAATAGGCGCTATGCGTATTTAGAAATTTGGAATTGAATTTGGAGAATTATTTTTTATATGACATTTGCTTTTCTATCTTTTCATATAGATCAATAATTTTTATATTTGCTTACATGTTCTTTTTAAATAATATTAGCTTGTAGCTTTATGTATATACACGTGATATATCTACAAATAAGCACAACTAGATAATAGATATAATGTTTGTATATATGAAAATACAAAATAGATATAAAAAAAAAAAAAAGGGAGGGGGGGTTGGGTTGAGGAACCGTGCTTTGTTTGCCATAAATAAACTTGCCTAAAAAAGGTTTGTTAGCTGCTTCAGGAGACTAGAATGTATACAAGGAATTCTATATATAGTAGACTAGAAACCTCTTGATCTGATCCTTTCTCCAGGTAA